>NC_058091.1:97430000-97741547 GCF_020171115.1 Neogale vison
TGTTTGATTCCAGTGAGGATATATTTCCACTACGTAAAGTACCTCTTGAGGAGTTCTTGGTCTTGTGATACGCCATGACTCCCTTGATCATTCTTCAGAATGAGAGAAGTTGCATTTCTTCCAGTCTGCCGAATGCAGAGCTGTGGAGTGGTGTCCTGATCCAGACCCACAACACTCTTCCTATTGTAGACTGTTCCTGCAATCACAGAAAGAGCAATAGTGTTGCATTGTTCACCTCAGGTATTGATCGAACAAATCAATTAGATAAATAGTAACCTTTTCTTAATGTGCATCCTGGGTCTTAGGAATATTTGGAATGGTTGGAAGTATGAACTCAGAAAAGCAAAGTTGTTGACTTAGAGCAAACTCATTTTTCTTAGCTAGATTTTCAAATGGTGATCTCTGATGGTGTAGCTATGATTCATCTGCTTTTATTGATGTTGTCTGAAAAAACATGGGTGAATAACCTGAAAAAAAAAATACAAAATTTATATAGGTTACAGAAGACCCTAAGAAGCAGGTGTTTTGGTAATATTATACTATTGAAAGTATGTCTTGACTCCTATTTTATTGGTATGCCTGTGTTTGAGAAAGAAGGAAAAGAAAGGAAAGGAGGGAGGAAAGAGGAGGAAAGGGAAGGAAAGAAGTAATTGCTGCAAATAATAAACAGATTTACATTTCCACAGTTCCTTAGCCTATCAAAATATTTTCATAAGTGTAATTTCCTTTTATCCTTAAAAATAATGTGTGAATTAGCAAACATAAGCTTTGTTATCCTCAGAAGTAGATGGGAAAGGTAAAAAGTCATGGATTTGGGAGTTCTATAGGTCTTGTTTTGAATCCGGACTCTATCACTTAGTGATTTGGGTCTTTGGATAATTTATTTAAGCTTTTTGGATTTTACATTTTTCATTTGTAAAATGTGAAATACAAATCCCTACCATATAGGATTATAGCGAGAATAAAATGAGATAAAGGAAGAAAAGTGTCAGATAATACAGCAGGTGGTCCATAAACGCTAGTTCTCTTCCTTATCCAGCGTCACCCAGCTGTGGTGGAACTGATTATACTTTAGGACTTTGCTGCTTTTAAGCAGGCAAGTAGAAAGATGTTAAACTAAGAAGAATCCTTCATTCATAGACTAGATCTAGAGTATTCAAACAAGAAAAGGTATTTCCCAACTCCCAATGAAGACTTGCTGTTTTGACAAGAGTGAGTACAAGATGTAGTTCATGCATGGATGTATTTTTTTAAGATTTGATTGACTGATTGATTGATTGTTTTAGAGAGCTCAAGTGGGGGGAGGGGCAAAGGGAGAAAGAATCCTAAGCAAACTGCGATCAGCCTGGACTGACACTGGGCTTGATCTCACAACCCCAAGATCATGACCCGAGCCGAAATCAGAAGTCAGACGCCTAAGTGACTGAGCCACCCAGGTGCCCCTGAATGTATTTTTTAAATAACTTCACCCATATTTGTTGTTTGCTACTGCTTGCCTCTCCTCCCTCAACATTTATTTTTAGTTTTAATTGTTTTTGAAAGCTCTCATTGGGCAGGGAGATATGCACCAGAAGTTTCTTTGAGGGTGGAAGCCTAAGAACAGGCCCCTTTACCTGGTATCAGAACACTTCAGTTCATGTGAGGAATTGCTTCAAGCTGACACAGAAAGACAGTATTAAGAAGAATCAGAAATTTTTTAAAATTCTTTTTCATCATTTATATTGAAAGATGAAAGAAGTAAAAAAAGAAAGAAAGAAAGAAAGAAAGAAAGAAAGAAAACAACCCAAACACTGTCTTGTTCTGCTTTTGTTTTCCCAAGGATTGTTTTCTACACAGAGAAACACTTCATGAAATGATAAGCATCTTTTGGGGTTTGATTCAGAGAAGAGTGGTAGTCTCAACTCCTCACCATGAATCCCCGTGCTCTTCCCAGAGACATCAAGGACATGCACCTGACTATGTGTGTGAGAGTAATTAAAACAAACCATCCAGGGGCCAAGAAGTGGTGTTCACTGAACTAGTCCTGGAAGAGCAGACCTTGTCCTCAGACACAAAGGCACCTCACCAGCCTCTCAGGTACAAGATCCCAAATGTTGTTGATCATGACCCACTTAGTCCACTTGCCAGTGATGAAGAGACTGAGGAGGAGCAAATTTTAAAAAAGGAAATAAGGCTACATAGCAATTATCCATAAACAAAATGATAAATTATAAGATAAGATATGGTAAAACTGATAAAAGGTAAAATGTTCACAGGAAGTCTGTGATCTTTTTCAGCATAATAACAGCTGTAATTGAAAAGTATGTCTGTTCAGGATTTCAAACTGTTCTTCACCCAAAGTTTGTGTCCTTCTCATGAATAAAGGAGCCATGCAAATAGGTGAGCAATGATTGGTAATCTGAGGTTTTAGCAGAAGGCTGCATGAGGAACTTAATAAGCCTGAGTCATGTGTTAATTCAGGTTTTTGAAAAGCAAATTTTAACAGCACATAATAGCTTACTTAATAGGTTAGTAATAGTTAGCCCTGTATTGTATGGAAAAATTAAAACCTATGAAATTGAACTGTCTGCAAGAATTATTAAAGAAGTCCCATTTTAAAAATCAGAACTTATCAGGAGAACCTTAATAATCCCCTAGTGGGCCACAGATCACACTCAATATTATTAACCTTAACAGTATTAACATTGACTATGTGCATTAGCATGATTAGTATAATAAGATACATTTCATGTGTCTATATTTTATTTAGTACAGTATGTGCACATTTCAAGACTATAGACCTAATGACAGCAATGCATCTTTAGCAGAAAAGAGCAACAGAATGTCTAATTAACATGCATGTTTGTACTTCTGTTTCTAAAGCCAATCATTTGTTTAATTCAAGGTGGATGTTTTCTTCATACATACACAGTCCAGTTGGGAAAAAGCCATCTTAAAAAATGCCCCCCAATACAGAACATCCAAGAATTAGTACCAAACAAGCTGTAGACATTTGTGAAGAAGTGATATTATCCTGAGGTAAGTTAATATCTTTGGGAAAAAAAGTTTAGGAAAAGAGCACAGGAGCTTTAGGAAACACTCAGAAGAGAGGAGAAGTTGGAAAATCAGGGAATTATGCGGTCAGAGGACAGACAAAACAGTGAAAATTTTCCTCCTCATGTTTCCAAGAAGCTAAAAACAATGAAAAATTCACGTTTGAAATTAAATGGTTAAGGAGTAGGAATTCAAGGCGAAAAATCCAGAGGGCAATGTGCAGATTGCTGGACGTTAAGGATAGAAGGATTGTCAAACTGAAAATAGCACCATTTGCTAGAAAAGCTTCTGAGTGTGGATGAGATGAGATGAGGAAGGGTGTATTTTTTGGAGCTTTATTGATGTTGTACCCCCTCCCCCCCACGTTGAACTTGAATCTCTCTAAATCTGTTTGCACTTAATGAATCAATGCTTTATTATTTTAGAAAAACATTTCTAAGCTTGTCTGATCACAGGATTTGCTGGGCAGGTATTAAAAATATAGATTCCCAGGCCACCCCTCAATGGAGTGAACTGGAAGCTCCCATGACAGGTCCTGGAAATGTGTATTTTTATAAAAAAGATGCAGGTAATTCTCATGACTAAGTTTGAGAAATATATTAATCCATGAAGTGATATTGAAAGGGTGCCTTTTCTACTATTTAATTAAGAATTTAAGTGTATATAAGGGAGCCTGGGTGGCTCAGTGGGTTAAAGCCTCTACCTTCTGCTCAGGTCATGATCCCAGGGTCCTGGGATCAAGCCCCGCATCGGGCTCTCTGCTCCGCAGGGAACCTGCTTCCTCCTCTCTCTCTGCCTGCCTCTCTGCCTACTTGTGATCTCTGTCTGTCAAATAAATAAATAAAAATCTTAAAAAAAAAGAATTTAAGTGTATATAATTTGTATCGAGTTTATATAAAGAGTATATAATTTGTTAAGAGTATATAATTTAAGAATTATACAATTCTTGTGGAAATAGATTGTGCCTTATATTTTTTTGTATGCCATAGGACAGTTATAATGCCATATTAAAATAGAGGGACATAACTGAAGCATGTTAATTAGTTGAATTTCATCACATAGAAGTCTATATTATTTATCACATCAGTGATTCCATAATGGAGGTTTTTGAGCCTATCTGTATCACTGATTCCTTATAAATTCAGTATGGTAAGAACTATGTCGCTTCCTGATGGCTCTAATATTCTATGAAAATCTTCATATGAATTATGTGATGAGATTGTGAGAGTGAACTAGAAGACAAGCCCTCTCAGAGTTGGGCACTCAATCTATTTTTGCCAGGGAGTTAATCCCTGCTTCTGCTTCTGGGAGGAAAAAAGCCAGACTTGGAAATGTGTTTTTTCCATAGTATCCAGATGCACTGATTATACTGATCAGATCCCTGAGGCAATTATTCAGCTATGCACAGCCCCCCTTCTCCTGTTTACATGTGTCTGTTCAGGTGAAGGAGGGTATTATTACTATTAGCAGAACTCACCCTGCAGAAAATTTACAATACTCTGTGATCTCTCTGTTTTCCTTCACTCAGCACATATTTACTGAGAAACTATTATGTTCCAGGCATATTCCTAGGTATGAGAGAGAGAGAGCAGGGAGCAAAAGAGACAGAATGCTGGTTCTCATAGAACTCACATTCTGGGTGGAGAGATCGACAGTAAACACACAACTGAACAACGACAGTGTGCTGAAGGAACAAAAACAGGGTAGGGGCAGAGAGAACGAGGAGGGCTCTTCTAGATGACACAGTCAAGGAAGACCTCTGTAAGCAGATACCTGAGTGAGTGCAGTTCCGCAGCCTTGAGGAGCCTTGGGGGAGGAACAGTCTGGCAAAAAACAGATAGAAGTACAACTATTTTAGGCTGGGAGGGTGCTGGACCTGGAGAGCAGTGAGTGATTTGGAGATAGGAGCGAGATGATTCCAGAAGGGAAATGGGGTGAGAAAATAATATTAAGGGCTTAAAAATAATAGATGACATTTATATCTCAGGTAGTTCAAAGAATTCCATAGATGTTTAGTTATTCCACACTAGCAACAACTCTATGAGTGTGCACTACTGTTAATCTTGATTTCAGTGATGAGGTGCCAGAGAGTTCATTTCCTTGGTTAAGGTTATGGTAGCTAAGTTTACACAGACAGTAAATGTTTCGGTTGGGATTTGAAGCCCCAGCTGCACCTCATTTATTCTACTGGCCTTCAAACAGAGTTACTGTATTTGTCCCCCCTTTCCCATTCTGCCCTTGCTAATAGAGAGTAAATAGAGATAACATATGTAAAGGAATAAGGTATCTAGATATATTTTACAAGATCTCATCCTCCTTATCATCTCTCAATCTTACTGGGAAGATTGGAAAGATCGAGGAAACTGGATTTTTGTGGTGTGTCCCAAGGTCAAGTTTCAGGCTACAGAAATGTTATTTTCTTTCATTTTCCTTATGCATTGCCCCCCTTACTTTCTATTTGATTATTGATCTGGAATCCATGACCTAGGCGCTCTGCAGATAGAATTTATGTATTGATTTAGCCTGAGAGACACGTACCTTCAACACATTACTTCTGAGAGGGGTTATTATGGTCAACGGGGCATGTGAGCTTTACCTACAGCCATTTCTTTGATCCCTTTTGGAGACGATTCATGCTCCTTGTCAGTCCAGTCCTGCCGCTGCAGATGGTAGTATTAAGAGAAGCATCTACAGATGTAGCTTCAAGGAAGGAGCCTCTTATCCCATAATGTTTCCACAGTTTATATTTTCAGGGGTAAAAAACAGAATTTACTAGAAAGGGAGGGGGCTGGAATTTCTTATCAATTCAAATGTTTATAAAGAATTTCAAGTATCTCCTGCTTCTTCTTGGAAGATAACTAGAATCTGCTCACTGGAATGAAAATAGAGGAACATGATTGAGGGCACGGTATTGGAGGGCATTGGTTGGAGAAGGACAGAGATAGTGACAAAGATCACACATTCTTCTATGGCACAGCATACCTAGGAGACAGAGAAAAGAACTTGAAAAGTTCGGGGTGTCTGGGTGGCTCAATCAGTTAAGTGTCTGACTCTTGATTTCAGCTCAGGTCATGATCTTAGGGTCTTGAGACTTAGCCCATGTCAGGTTCTGGGCTTGGTGTGGAGCCTTTATAAGATTTTCTCTCTCTCTGCCCCTCCCCCACCCTTCTCTCCCCCCTAAAAAAGGAAGAAAGAAAGAAAGAAAGAGAGAGAGAGAGAGAGAGAGAGAAAGAAGAGGAGGAGGAAGGGAGGGAAGAGTGGGGAAGGAAGGAAGAAAGGAAGGGAGGGAGGGAGACAGGAAGGAAGGAAGGAAAAAGAGAAGGGTCCAAAATGTCTGAGAATAGAAAACAGAATAAGGAGGAACATTCCTTTGTTCCTTGGTACCTATGAGTGGTGATAAAAGAAATGGGGTGGAAACTGGAGTGGAAACCAATGGATGACCTTACATAAGTTGTTTAGATGTGTGGGCTCACTATAGCTAGGACTGTAGGCAAAGTGCCTCATCTTTCTGTGACTTAGTCTTTTCATCTATAAAATGTCAGTAATAATAGCCAAGCATCTTCAGATGGAGTGAGGGCAGGCAGTGGTAATCTGAGAGATTTTCCTGTTTTACAATTTGATTATCCCTGGATCTTTCTGAGTGGTCCACACAGCAATAGGCATGGAGACTGTCTAGACAGGAGCTGTTGTAGTGGTTTTTCTGAAGTTTATATCAAACTTCAGAAAAGCTTGCATAGCTTTGGGAAAGGTCAGATTTAGTTCTCAATGTTTCTAGGGTGAGACAAATACTGGAAATGTTAATTTAGAGAGTTGAACCAAATATTGGAGAAAACTGGGAGAATTCAGTATCTAGTTCAGTTTACAGGTAGGAAACAAACCCCAAAGTCAATTAGCAGAACTATAATCTAATCTCCACAAATGTGTATCATAATTTCTACTGAAACATAATTTAGTCTTTACCATTACCCTCATTTCTATCAAAGGTAACTGTAGTAAGGCTAATTTGTTTGCAAATTAAATTCAGTTTCAATAAACCTGGCTTGATTATTTACATAAGTACAGGAGGAATAGCATTTGACTATGTAGAATTTTTAATCTGGGGGAGCATTTTGTAAGGAATTTCAGATTGGACTTTTAAGTCTTTTGAGACCAAGAAGCCAAGAAGTTGCCCTTAGACTTCACCTATAGTACCACTAGACTTGGGTTAATTCCTCTCTTCTCAAGGTCTCCAAAGTATCTGGAGATTCCTGCACCTGCTAGGAAGTGAACTTCAGCTGCTGGGAACCCTTCAAGCAAGGTACCAAGCTGGTTTTGCCAAGGAGCTTTATTGGTTGCATAAAGTCAACCTCAGTTCCTCAAAGCTGTTCAGTCATCTCTGAGTCTATGCATGTCTCTCTCAAATATGACAGTCCATTCAAAGCCTTGATAATATAGCCAATATTTCCAATTGTGTCCGGTTATAAGAACAGATTTTTATGAACATTTTCAAGTGACTGTATTGCCATAAAATAAGAATATTCACCAAGAGTTTCTGAATTCTGGAGGGATCAGATAGTGAGAAAAAGATAAATGTCTCTCTTTTATTCACAAAGAAATATTTCACCAAATTTCTCTAAGTTATAGGTAGCTTAAGATAAAGGAAAAAAGGTTTCTTTAATCTGGAAAAAAAACACTAAAAAATCAGTATTTTTAAAAAAGTCATAAAAATTATAATTATCTTCCTTACTTTATTCAACCCTATGTATTTGTTCTGATTGAATTCAATTTTTCCACTAGCTCTGAAAATTCCTACTCAGTTTAGTTTTTGTTTTGTTTTGTTTTACTTAAAGTTATCAGAAACCTGTATTCTTGAATACCTACCATGATCTTCTTGAAGATAAAGCTATTTTGTAATCCTTTGTAAAATCATCAGAGTAAATTAATAACTGTAAATGACAAAAGGCTTGAAAATGGCCATGATTAAAGATCTGATGAGAGTTCATTGCAATGCAATTAACAAGAAAGTTTGCTTATTTCTGTGACGCATACATAACCTTTTAAAATAACTGAAATTATGACTGACAACATTATTACCAGGACATATTACATTTCAAGGAATTTCACAGAACACTTACACTTATTTCATAGAACATATAACATAGAACATAAAGAAGGCTTAGTATTACTTCTCACTTGACAATCTTTCCCTTGTAATATAATATGTCAAATAAACATAATTAGTTTAACACATCCTATTAAATAAAGAAAGAGAAAAAAAGCTTTGAATTATGATAGGGACCCTCTGGAAAATCCCAAAATTAGTTCAGGGGCAAAAAAGACTATTTAGAATTTGATTTTTGAGATTTGTTAAAAATATCAAAAGACTTTGAAACATTCAAATAAGATTATAGGTCACTAAAAGACAATACTTTTTCATTTAACTATTGTGACAATTAAAGACTTTGTAGGCAAATTTAGAAATTAAATAGTTGTAACACACACACACACACACGTACACCCCTTAGCTCTTTTAATAGAGAAGACTCAGCTTTTTTAAGTAATCAAGACTTGATAAAGAAATTATTTTGAGAGGACATAAAGTCTTTGTTTTCTAGGCAGATTATTTTAAAGCATATGTTTGATAATTAATGCCTTAGTATTTTTTTATTTGGAAATTATCTAGGTATTTAATGACTTTTCATCATTTAATTTAACTTAGCAGAATTATAAGGGTGGAAGTTACCAAAGAAATTTGGGAAACTATGTTTTAAGTAGACACATTATAAAGAAAAATGTTTTATAATCTTTTATCAAGAACAGATAGTTTAAGAAAAACCTTTTCCTTTTAACTAAGAAAAACACAAATTCTAATTTTACATGTATTTTGATATTAAAATTTATTTAATTTAATAAATTTATTATAATCTTAATAAGCTTGACTACCATATTAAAATGTCTTTTCAAAGAATCATTTCTCTAAAACCTTCTAGAACTTTCTATTTTATTTCATATTTTGTCCTGTGTTTTCCCTCTTTCCCATTTTGAAATAGTTAGCCTTCCTTTAGGACAAAATTACTTTCCTTTCCTTCAACGAAAATGCATTTCCATTCCTCATACCTTCTTTTGCTGAAAACACACATTCTGCTTTCTATACATTCAGAGATGTTTTCCTTATTATTTCTCGTGGCTTTAATTATATATTAGAATTTAACCCTTAAAAAACTTAATCTTTAGTGAAACCAAGGACATAAACAATTATGAACTTTCTTTTATATTAGCATTCTGTGGCTTGGCGAATTTATATGTATATATTTTTTTAATTTCTAGAAACATGTTTTCCCAAAGCAAATTTTTCCGTATGGCATGGGACATGTTTACCAATGGACCAAATATCTTTGGTTCCTTCATAAAAGGAAATGTATGTTTAATAATTAATGCTTTAGTATTTTATCTTATTTGGAAATGATCTAGATTCTTAATGACGTCCCATCATTTAATTTAACTTAGCAAAATTATAAAGGTGGAAGTTACCAAAGAAATTTGGGAAACTGTTTTTTAAGCAGACATACCATAAAATAATCACTGAAAAATTCACCAAAAAAATTTTATCCCACTTACATGTACTTAATTTATTTCTTTTCAACAATCATATTTAGACCACTCATGAAATTTTCATGAGACATGAAAGCAGTTAGCTTACCATCATCTTAAGTTATTTTTCTTGCTGATAAATTTTTAAGAGAGATAGCATAAGCTTATTTGACTTTTCAATAAACCTAGGTAAAATAAAATGATTATACTTAATGATGATAACGCTAAAGACATGCCTGTTTAATTAAGCCAACAAACTTAAAGTAGCTTTTATTCACCAAAAATACCCTGGATTGTGCGAACTTGAGAAACATTGAGTTAGTTTTGCTGATATTTCTGAGACTTACAAATACTTAATTCCTAAGTGCTTGTTTTTAAACCTATTAAATAGAGTTCTTTTACAAATCTATTTTGGCACCACCATCTGGGGGTAGAAAAATACCCTAGTGATAATATACATATATAGACATACATAAACATACAGAGAGACACAAACAGCGATTCAGAGTTTTCATCCCAAAATTTTCAACACGACTCAGGTGCAATACAAGACTTGCTAGTTTATAAATAACTGTGTTTGGAAAATGGGAAAACTTAAGGTGAACTGCTTAAAAGCTTTTTGCTGATATTTGTGGAGAAGACTTTTAAGATTTGTCTTTGTCCTTGACCAATCTTGAAGAGGCTGGGTTCTAGACTTTGGGTAGGGGAGCCTTGATGGCAGTTTTGTTTGTTTGTTTTTTTAAGCAGTTGGTATTTTTAAAAGCCCTCCTCCCCTTTTTAACTGTCTTGAGCCCTTATTTTAGTTATCTCGGGGGGGGGGGGGGGCAGTTACATTTCGAAGACATGGCAAGATTTACATCTTTAATGGACAGAGGAAAGTGTAGATTTTCTCCTAGGAGTTTTGGGTTTATTTCTCTGTCATCTGAAGTCTAAAGTAATCAGTATTGAAATTTTTTCCTTCCTTTTTTTGAGTGCAGGACAAATGTACTTTCAGTGTCCTGGTTTTTCACAATATCTGCAGATATCTAGAGGCAAATAGGAGAGGCCATGAACAGACTTTAAGTTGCTTTCTGAGGTATGCTTTTGTTTCTCTAAAGATTTAAGTTGCAAATCAAGTTTAATTCTCTCTCTCTCTCTTTTTCTCCCTGTATTCTTACAAGTTATCCTCAGAGTTGAAGAGCTACTTTTGTTCTAACACTCATAGGCTGACTTCCCATTGAACTACATTATTTTGAATTTGCCTCTTTCTAAAAGGGAGAAAATATCCTACTACGGCAGAAATTAAGATTCCTGTGTTCTGGAGCTTCTGGATTTAGTGTAGTATGCCTTAGAAAAAGTTGTATAAAGCATTCAACAAGGCCTTTGGACACTCTTCTTCTCAGTGCATAATTTATCCTTACACCAATTCACTTTGAGGGGAAAGCCTTTCATACCACCCTCATCAAAACTTGACTATAGGCCTCCAGGGGAGCCATTTCCCGATCAATTGCAGGAGGGGCTGGGAGAACTTCTGGCCATCTGTTTTTTCTGGTAGGGGTGTGTCTTCTAGGGGGCAGTCTAGCTTGTATCCTAACTCACAGCATAATCTTGGGAGGGAAGAACACCTCTGGCCAAAGGAGGTCTCTGTGAATGAGGTTGTGGATGGCCATTGATCTTTCTAATTCCTTTCTAAATTTGGTAGGATCTCCTAAAAGTGGAAGTAAAAGGGCTTTGTACTTTAAAAGATCTGCTCTGCCCAGGAGATGTGAATTCTTTGTGGTAGGGTCCAATATACCCAGAAAGGATATTATATATGAAGGCCTACAGCTGGCAGGGCCTGATTACAGAGTCCTGGAAGGGAGTAGGAGTTACAAGGGACAGTAAAGTGAGCCTTACTGCTTGTCCCAGGTGCTTCTGTTAAATTCACTTCCTGGCATTCAGCATTTATGTAAAGAACCTATATAACCCAGGCCTAGAAGTGAGGCCAGAGTGCTTCCTGTAAATCTTGCAGGGAAATGGAAGTTAAAACAGGTCACCGGGTGTTTAACGGACTTTTCTGGGGAAGTTGGAGTTGTTTTGAAAACTAAGGGAGTTTGCTGAGGCATGGAACCTGTGTTTGGGGAAAGGAAATTTATGCTGGAGGTGAACTTTAATTTTTGTTCTAATTTTTTTCTCCTTAATCTTGTTAAGGGGGTCCCTAAGGCTAGACTTCTTTGTATCCACCTTTTAATTTGCTTTTTCCGTAGATACCAATAAGACAGTTGTTTAGGATGAGAGCTCTCTAAAACAAATTTTGTTTTTCAAATACAGAATTTTTTTTTCTAGTTTGTCTTGGACTCCCAGTCTACTTGACTGGTTACCAGGTACACACCAGTGTATGCACCTTCTGGATGGCGGAAGCCAGAGAGACTATTCTCATTGGTTATAAAGCCAAGCTCTCAAGACATAGAACGAGATGGAAGGAATACCTCATTTGTTTTTTTAAATTTATTTATTTGTTTGTTTTTAAGATTTTATTTATTTATTCGACAGAGATCATAAGTAGACAGAGAGAGAGAGAGAGAGGAAAGCAGACTCCCTGCTGAGCAGAGAGCCCAATGCAGGGCTAGATTTCAGGACTCTGAGATCATGACCTGAGCCAAAGGCAGAGGCTTAACCCACTGAGCCACCCACGTGCCCCCTCATCTGTTTTTTAAATAGGGGACTACAGCAGTTTGTCTTACCCTGAACTCCCCAGTCTGTGAGACTGTCTCAAATGACAGGCTTAACAGAACCTATGCCTATGTTCTACCTTATCATAGGGTTTTTCCTCCTCAAGCCCAATGACACACAAAAAGACAAAGACAAAAGAAAACATTGATCAGCTCTTGGAGGAATAGGATCAATAGAAATCAAGAGTACTCATAACAAACCTTTACCAAAGTTGCTATACCCAAGGAACTCATTCACACAAGTATTTTCTCCTGCTAATTTAAATGGAGAAAAAGGGATTCTCAACGATTTTTGCTTCTAACAGCCCCTATAGGCAAAGATTCAGGAGACTGATATAAGAATCTGACCTTCTGTGTCACTGCAGCTGCCTGGGTCTAGATAGTGTCCAGCCAGTGCAGAGCCCATACTGGCACCAAAACTACAGGGAAGGAAAACTTTCTCCCCTTCCCTCCTAGATTCCTGGCTGGCCTAATAATTAAACTGACATAAAAACAGATTAACGAGAGAGAAACAAATTGAATCATTACATATGGGAGCACCACAAAAAAATGTCAGAGGCTCAATGACCTTCAAACATTTGAGGCTTACATGTCATCCTGAGCTAAGGAGTAGGGAGTAGAGGTCTGAGGCTACAAAGGAAGGAAGACAATTCACAGGAAGATGGGAAGAGCAAATATTTGGTAAACAATGTTTGCTATGTCACATGGAAAAGTCTTTCTTATGTTAAAAAAAAAAAAAGTTCTCTTTGGTAATTGTTCTATTCGTGATACAGACTCCCTATCTGAATTCTTTTAGATAGTTAACCAGAAGGTGAAATCTCTTCTTGAGTCTCTTGGGCATTAATCACCTTTAGCTCAAAATAATCCATGTGCCAAGGTGTCACATGCTGGCATGGCCTGTCCTGAATCCTATCACTTTATAAAATGGAAAAGAGCAGCATGAAATGAAAAAGCAAATTCTTCCTTAAATTGTACTTGAGAGATAAATGAGGAGATGGATTAAACGTTTCAATTTGATATCACACAGTTATGGAGCATTTCTTTTAAATTAGTAATCCGTGAAGAATCTGATTTTTTTTCTTTTTCTTTTTTTTTCAAGATTTTACTTATTTATCTGAGAGAAAGAGAACAGAGGGGGAGAGAGAGAGAAGCAGACTCCCCACTGAGCAGGGAGCCTGATATGATGCGGCGCTCAATCCCAGGACCCTGGGATCATGACCTGAGCCAAAGGCAGTCGCTTTACCACTGAGCCACCCAGGCACCCCAAGAATCTGATTTTCCCCGAACTGTAGTTTCCCTTACTACAGGGGGAGCTGGGAACTGCATTTAAATCTGATAGATATAAATCCATTTCTTGGTAGGTATTTCTGGACTACTGTTAGGCATTTGACCCCATTCTGAGTGGAAATGGAGGCTAGAGGAAATGTATAAGATACTGATCCTGTCCTTAAGGTGCTTATAATTATGTCCTATAAATTAGGTCAAAGAAATAGAGCCAACATACATAACTCAGTACTTCTTAGAATATGTTGTTTTGCTAAATTATGTGATGCAAAGTACTGAAGGAGTTTCAAGGAAGGGAGATAAATGAAAGCCAGTGGTAGAAGGAAAGGATAGGTGTGATTTGGCCAAGGGAAGGGAATGCCAGGCAAAGAGAAAAACAAATGTGAAACCACTGAAACAAAAATAAGCTTGGGGTATTTGTCGGAGGGCAGCAGACACCAGCCTGGAATGTGGCCTTGCTGGGGGGAAGGGAGAAATGAGGGTGAGTAGGTTTCATGGGAGAAAACTATGAAAGAGATTGCTTAAAATCCTTCAAGTCTTTTCCAAAAAATACCATTCTATTCTGTGATTTGGAGTAGCACGTAACCATTTGAACCCTGATTATTTAAACAGAAGTTTAACACTTTGCACGGGCAAACTAGTCCTATCTTAGCATAGTTTTTCAATTTCCTTTGTTCAGTCATTAACCTGACCTTTTGCCCCAAGGAGGTGACTCTCTCACATGGGCACCACCCATGGCTGGGCCTGAGCACGGGACACAGAGAGAAAGCAATTGTCCCATTTGGGCAGTGGGTCTTCAGTCATCAGTCCAGCCTCTAGCAGGATATCTAAATGCAGTGCCTGGAAACAGCTTTTTCAGGGCCCTGGGATCTCCAACACTGGGATGATAACCAAGGATCCAGGATGGAGGAGGAGGAGAAGAGGATTCCTCTCCCTGTGAAATCTTCTATAGGCTAAGAAAAGAATTGGGAAGTCTATTCCATCTTTAAAGGCATATGCCTCAGACTGTATTTTCCCCCAACTTTTTCGTTGACTAAAGAGCAATTGGGCTTTCTACATCAACTGCCCACCTGCTGCTAATACTTCCAGTGTAAGTCAGTTTCATACCTGCAAGTAGACTATGTGTACTTGGGGGTGTTTATGTGTCCTAATGGCCCTGTGTTTGTTTCAGGTAGAGCAATGAGCAAAACAGGCAGGAGCTCTACCCTTGTGGAGCTTATGGTCTATCAGAAGAATAAGACATTTAGCAATGAGCTGTTCACCTATAAATTTAATAGGGTCTTTAGAGATATCTAGAGTATGAAGGCAGTTTGCCCAAATGTAGACAATGCTCTGGGCACAATCCATAGCAAAGCTAATTGATAAGTATAAATGAATGGGGGTTTTGATTTCATGCCTCAGTCTCCTAACCATGTTTATGAATTGGTCCTTAAAAGAGGGAATAGCTCACCACGCAGATGTGATTGGAGGTAATAGTAGGATACGCCCTCCCATAGGTCTTCTTGGGAAGTGGCCATGCTTCTTTTCCTGGGCTCAACCTCTTCAAGTGCAGCAGATGAATCAGCCCTTTCTCTCCGTGTCTGTACTTATGAATGAGGAAAGAGAGTTAATGTGCTTCCAAAAAACTGCTGCCAACAAAAGTTAAAATAAGAAAGTATTTCTGGTCAGATAAATTAATTTTAACATTCAGATAACCAACATCTACTTTTCTCTCAATATTTTGGTTGACTTTGGCTGAATCACTTCAAAGTATTGGTCCCCTGAAGAGAGTGGTGACTGAATAATTCCAGGATTAAGGAGACATGAATTTTTTTCTCGTTAATAAAATTCAATGATCTTTTTTTTCTAAAGCCATACTTTTCTTATAAAGAAGTTGGAAGAGTTGAATCTTTGCCTATAAAATTAATATTCTATCAGGAAATTTGATAAAATGACCAGAAAGGATTCATCTTTCAAACTAGTTCTGAATGTTGCCTGTGAATATCATTATTAAACATCGAAATGTTGCCCCTTCCTTGATAGCAAAGTGCTATCTCTTTCTAGAGATGATACAACATTTGAAGAAGGGTTTCATTTGTTGCTGAAGTGTCATTTTAGCTGACTTTAGTAAAAGGTTAGTTGGATGACTTGGCATTACAAAACACATGGGTTTTTATTTTTTATGTATTTTTTATATTAAATTAAATTTTTCTGGTGTTTCAAAATTCATTGTTTATGTACCACACCCTGTGCTCCATGCAATACATCCCTCCTTAATACCCACCCCTAGGTTCACCCAACCCCCCCATCCCTCTCCCCTCTAAAACCCTCAGTTTGTTTCTGAGTCCACAGTCTCTCATCATTTGTCTCCCCCTCAGATTCCCCCCAACTCACTTCTCCTCTCCATCTCCCCATGTCCTCTCTGTTATTCCTTATGCTCCACAAGTAAGTGAAACCATATGATAACTGACTCTCTCTGCTTGACTTATTTCACTCAGCATAAGCTCTTCCAGTCCTGTCCATGTTGCTACAGAAGTTGGGTGTTCTTCCTTTTGGATGGAGGCATAATATTCCATTGTATATATTTATAGAAGACAGCACAAATCCAAAAAGTATATATTATAATTGGCTGCTGCCAAGAGGCAACTTTCTTTGACTTGGATCATGTTCACCATAATTTGGAGACAAAAACTAACTTTTGGGTTGGTGTGTGTGCTCTTTGGTCTTCCTCCTCTCCACTCCATCCACTCATCCATATTGGACTTTATTTCCTTATGTTTCCTGTGGCTACAGGAACAAATTATCACAAATTAAGAAGATTAAAACAACAGAAATTTATTCTCTCGCAGCCCTAAAAACCAGAAGTCTGAAATCAAGGTGTCAGCGGGCCCACACCCCCTCTGGAGGCTATAGGAGGGATCATATTCCTTGCCTCTCCCAGCTTCTGGTGATTGCTGTATTCCTTGGCTTGAGGCTACATCACTCCAATGTCTGCCACATTTTCACATTGTTTCCTCTTCTGTGTCTTCTCCTCAATGTGCCAGTCTGTTCCTCTTAAGGATGCATGTGATGGCATGTAGGGCCTACCTGAGATAACCCCAAATTATCTCCTCATTTCAAGATCTTCAAAGATCTCCTGCAAAGACCTTTTTTCCAAAGAAGGTAATATTCATAGGTTCTAGGATTTAATGGGGACTTCTTTGGGGGCCATTTCTCCACTTGTCACACCCACTACCAGGAGTTGATCCTCTTTTATGTGGGTATATATATAGTTCCTACAAGAATGGTAACCTCTAGATATTAGAGAGAAATACATTTTTTAATCCTCTGTTGCACCTTGTACAATACTGAGCCCATACCTAAGAGTTAATTCTTGCTATATGGTAGTCAATACTTGAAATTACATTAGATTACATGTGGAGAAAATTGACTTTTGGAGGAAAAGAAAGTTGCTCATGACTACAAGTCTAAGAACAAGTTGCCAGAATCAATCATCTAGGCTACATATAGCATCATCACCAACCTGTACCAGAAATGAGGTGCCAAGATACTCAAACGCAGTGGATAGAACTGAACTGTCCTTATTCCAGCCATGTTGCTTCTCCCAGTTGCCCAGCCACTGCCCATCATTCTAGAATGAATCCATCTTCCCACTCAAGTGAACTTTCTGCCCTAGGCTCATCACGTCTATGTACCCCACCACTGAAACTTATCTAACCTGACTCTTGGCTGCTTATATCTCAATTAGCTAATGTAATAAGCTAGTCTTTCAGAACATCTCATTGATCCCACTAATCAGCTTTGTTAATAGGAGCTTCCAAGTAACATATGCTTTTTAATTGTGCCCAACTTGGAATAATAGCGCTCTAATGTTGAAATCGGGGCTCAGAGGCTCAATGGCAATGGAGTGTCTTAAATGGGTTTCCTAAAATACATGTCTAATAAATGGCAGAACTGGGGCATGGGTCTATTGATGCCAAATCTCATCCTTTTTCCGCTTTAATGCAACTATTTCTAACCCATCAGCACCTCAGAGGGTGACATTAATCTTTTCCCAGACCCGACCACATTTACCCCTAAATTAGCAGATGGTCCTGCTTCCAAATTTGGGGACATTTAATTTTTTTGACTCAAATCTATTTTCTTCTTTCTTTAGGGGATTTTAAAATTTGAATTGGACATGGCTCTATTTCTTTCCTTTGGCTTTTCAAGTATAGAGGAGAAGGAATGGAGTTGGCCTCCCGCATCAGTGGTAAGGACCTTTATCACCACACAGTTTCCTTAATCTTAGACTTTAGAAGCACAAGAGGGAAACTTTTAAAAGTTTATTTTATGACATTTTATCCTTTTCAGTCATATAGCTTTAAAAATGCTCCAACCAATTTATTTATTTAAAAAAAGAAGTAGTAGAAAATTCCCTTCTGGACTTATTTTCCATGTGCTGAGTTAGAGCCTGGAGCACATTTTTACTGCTGGAAATAGGGGGTTATAATGAAAATGCTGACACAACCTCAACCATAGAGGTGCTAGCAGGCACGGCTGTAATAAATAATGTGGGAAATATTTTACACTTCAAGGCAATTACATGTTCAGCCATCTTTAGGATAGCTGGCCCATGAAGGGTAGGGATTAGGTTTCTGTGACAAGTGTAAAAGACCCATGACTCATGAATGCCGGGAGGTACGAATGAATTACAAGAGCTGAGTGAAAGCCACATAATCACCTATCGTAGGTAAAAAATATTCTGTTTATTTGCAGGGGACAAGAATAGCAAAATCCAGCCCGGGCATGTCTGCCAAGTTTGGGCTCTGACCAACGAGGCTGGAGGTGCCGAAGTTTGGGCCATGCTCTCTATGAACTCAGTGGGCACTGCCATGTGCACAAAGAAGCTGATTTTTATTCCTAACCTTCCCTGCATATAAATATATGTCCAGTGGACAGGCAAGTGATGACTTATGCTCCTGGAAGGATGAGAGTGTCTCTGTACCTACAGATAGTAAGGTGGCCTGAGAGGCACTGGAGATTGTGATGGGGCGTTCACTCCCCCAGTTCTGCTCAGTCTGTGTTCTCATCAGCGTGCCTGGTCTTGTCTCTGGATTGCTACATTCTTTCCTTCCCCTGTAGCTGAGCATAATGGCAGCTGCTGTACAGGTGCTTCTTCCCAGGGGCTATTCACCTGTAGGTACGGGAAGTTTGCTTTTACTTCTCTTCCTCTCTAAGTGCCCTAAACAAATCTTGGGGTAATGAATGAGGTGGCAGGAATTACGAGTTCCTCTGTGTCCCAGGGTCTGAGTTAGGCGCTCCATAACAGTACCTAATTCCCCAACCATTCACTTAGTGCGCTGTATTTTCACCACTTGTTGCTTGAATGCATCTTTTCTTTAGACTATAAGCTTTATGAGGATAGAAATTGCTTCTATCTCCTTTGGGGTTGTACTCCCAAAGCCTCGCACCCTGCCCGGCACATGGTAGATTAAGTAAATAAAGCCTTATGGGTTAAGGCATTTCCTATAGCCGTCCATTTAACAAACAGTAGTGTGCCTGATCCAATGTGCAGGCTTTGATTTAGTCGTGTTGGTGTAAGTGAATCATACTCCTTGCCCTAGGGGGGCTCCCATTTTAGGAGGGAGCTTAACTGAGTGAGTAATCGCAGTATAGACAAAGACTATAGAACAGTGGCACAGATCAGTCTTAGAGCTGGCAAGAGGGAAAAGGGGGTCCGATTCAGCGTATATCACTTACTAACTGCAGAATCAGAGAATAGTTGGCCTTGCATTAATTGTTTTCAGCTTACTTATGTGTTCGATTACTGCAAATAATCATCAAGCGTATCTCCCACATATGTGTAACTTCTTCAGTACCTTGTGAGGAACTTGTTCTGTCCAGATAATTACTGAATAGGACATTGTGATAAGGACAGACTGAGAACATGACTTCAGCTACTGAGGATTGGATACTATCTTGCTACTAAATGGCTTGCAACCAGGCGCTCGTTGTTAAGCCTTTGTTACACCTTTCTGAGCATCAGTCTCCTTGTCTATAAAATGGTATCCCACAGTTCTGTTTTGAGAATTGGATAAATAGTAACTCAATTTCATATGTTTAGTAAATGTGGTTTTTCTTTTTGCATCTAAATAAATACCTGTCAGTTTGTGGATGGTCATGAGATAAATGTTGAACTAAAAATATAGATGGTTAGAAATTGTGCATGGGGGGATTTCCTTGAAATGGACTAGAATTTTAGGGCATTCTGTAGGTTAGCAGTGCTTAATTGAGGTTGCATCGTGTCACAGAATAGATTTTGCTTAGCTCCAGTATCCATGGGTTTATTTGGGTGTGTCTTTGCATGTCACTGTGTCTCAGCAAAACTGCCCAACTGATACTATAAATATTGACTAAAAGCTGTCAGAGTGCAGTAAGAGTCAAAAGTCATCACCGTCCTTCATCACTTTGCTTCCATTATTTTTTGTTCTTCCCATGTGGGAAAGTATAGATAATGCCAAGGCAAAAGAGAGAGCTCTCATTTCACTGACCAAATTCTTTAAAATATCTGGTCAGATTTCAGCTTCTGTGTCCACGTTCCCAATGGAAGAGCAAGTGGGAACTGGGCACTTGTGTACCTATGTGTGTGCCTGTGTGTGTGTAATTGACAGTAGCCAGAGCACTTGCAGTGAATAAGAAGTTACTACAACAACTTCAACAACATATTTTACTCTGCGTATCAGTTTGGGTCACATGACTTCTGGGACTTTTTCATTCTGGGCCATGCAGGTGGAAGCCGACTCAGCCGATCCCTCATGAGAGCCATTTTGTGTTCAAGCTTGTTCACTCTGGCAAAGAATAAGAGAAAGCCTCAGGACCACAGATTTATGTTTATTATATTTTAAATTTTAACTTGGATAAATGTGGTATCCAATTTTGGCTAAAATTTGATCAAATAATTGCCAAGTAGTTGCTTTGACACACAGATTTCCCAGAATGTACTACTTTTGATACTAGAGACCTCAGTGAAATTAAATTATTTTAAACCCATCCTTCTGCTGTCTGAGATGTGAGTAGATACCTTTATAAATACTGTATTTAATTTTTGCTTAATAAAAATGTAAAAGTGAGCCACAGTATCTCAGAGAAGTTCTCTTTAAATATTTGCAAGTCTGTATTAAGGAACATATTAAAGTACACGTATTATTGCATATGTATACATTTTTCATTCCCAGACAAAGCCATGATTATTCAAGAGGTTTAAAATAACATGCACTAATTTATTGTCACTGGTTATAAAGACTTTAGAAGGGTGCACTGAACATTATGTTAGCATTGATGTGTCAATCTTTTAGTTGAAGGATGGCACGTCTGAATCCCAGAACAGCCTTAATTAACAGAAAATAATTAGCATCATTTCCCCAACAGAGAATATGAGGGTTTTTTTTTTTTCCAACAGAATCCATTGATTGATAATTAAGGAGGAGTTAGTTGTAATAAAACTCCCAGTATTGCAATTTCTAATTGGCCTTTCAGGACATTTTACAGTTACAGTTACTTTGTTCCAGGCGTTTTCTGCCTTTTGAAGAGTTTTAATAAGAATCTTTCCTCTCCAAAGCCAAGGCTCTGCAGGTGATGAAGAAAAGGATGTGGTGACACACAGGCGTGCATTAGTGTCAGGTGGGCAAAGGGGTGGCTGGAGAGCTCTTCATTTCCTTTTAAGTTCTCATGGACACCATACTTTCCCCCTTCAGGGCTAAACTTGTTGGTGGCACAGGTGGGATCTGCCTGAGGGTTTCTCTCTGCAGGAAGTGTTCTGCAGTCTGGGACTGTTTCTTCCTTCTACATGATGCAGAAATCTCTGATCATCTCCTCTTAAAGCACTTACAGCTTTTCCTGAGGACATAAGCTTGATTAAAGCCTCCTGTCCCACCACTATGAAATCCTCCTTTCTGTTAATTTCCTAACTTTCTATCTGTCTGCTTTTTTGTATGCAGGATACAGAGAGGAACAATTCTGATGTGCACAGTGTAGGAGGATTGGAAACTATAGCAAACTAAAGAAGAAAATAAAAATACATTCTGCCGAAGGTACTTTGATATAACTGTTATAATTTGGGGGTAATTACAAGTGGTCATTTTTTTTTTTCTATGCACTTTCTTAATTTTTTAGGAAACATGGATTTCTAAAAATTTAGTTTTGTTTTCTTCAAAACTTGCAAAGCTGTGCTAATTTCTGGATTGAGTTGAATTAGCTATTTGCTGTTCTAATTTATTATTTGATGACTTACTTGGTTGAGTGTAAGAATACTGCTTTCCTTTCAGACAATATTTTTATATTTATTTGCCTTCATTTTTGATGTAAGAATGAAATTAGCCCTCACTTTTTCAGTAGTATAGCCTGTAATTTAGAAGAATAAATTAATCAAGTTAGATAAATTACAGGAAGAACTATGACAGATTGAATAATAGTCAATATTTGTTGTTCATTCAAACTAAAATACAGACATGTGATGTAACAAGCCATAGATTTTTTTTCTTTCCTTTGTGAATATTGAATCACCCTTGCATCACTGGACTAAATCCCACTTGGTTGTGGTGAATAGTGTTTTTTTTTTTAATGTATTTTTAGTTTCAGTTAGCTAATATTTTATCTAGGATTTTTGCATCTATGTGCATTAGAAATATTGGCCTGTAGTAGTCTTTTTTTGGTAATGTGTGTAGCTGGGTTTGTATCAGGGTAATGCTGGCCTAATAGAATGAATTTGGAAGCTTTCCTTCCTCTTCTATTATTTTGAATAGATTGAGAAGACTAGGTATTTACTTTTCTTTGACTGTTTGGTAGAATTTACCTGTGGAGCCATCTGGTCCTGGACTTTTGTTTGTTGGCAAGCCATAGATCATTTTAGTGACTTTTGAAAAGATAATAATCATTCCACAGAAAGCAACTGAAAAGAAGGAAAAAAGAAATTTTAAACTTTTGCTACTTTGCTTGAAGATATATTTATTCATAAAGCTTCCCACAGGTTACAGCAGATGTTCACTTTAAAGAAAACCAGATGAGAATAGGCATTTTTATTTTTTATTTTTTATTTTTTTAAAATTTTATTTATTGATTTGAGAGAGAGACAGAGAAAGAACAAGCAGGGGGGAGAGGGAGAAGCAGACTTCCCACCAGCAGGGAGTCTGATGTGGGGCTCGATCTCAGAACCCTGGGATCATGACCCGAGCCAAAGGCCGACGCTTAACTGACTGAGCCATCCAGGAGCCCCAAGAATAGGCACTTTTAAAATCAGAAGAAATATGCACTAAACAAACAAAATGTAAAATAAATATATTCACTTAGTATATTTGGTTACATTTGCATTGCTTTCTATAAATATTAACAAACATGGGAAATACTAAGTGAACATAAATTAGAAGATTTCTATAAAATGGAAGACATGAATACAATGAATGTCCAATGTTTTTATTTTGATTAGTTTTATAAAGAAAATACAGCTCAACAGAATGTTGATTAGAATGTTCAGTTTGAGACACAAAATATCACTAAAAATGTTTAAATGTCTACTGAATTAAGAATGCACGTGTATTACTTGAGTCCTATCACCCTGCTTCTTTCAATATCTCCTATATAGTATTGAGGGTTTTTTCCCCTACACGTTAATAAATAGTTGATATCTCCAGAAATATACATAGTGGGGTACGGGAACATGGTTTGATTTAGGGCAATATTCATTAGGATGGTGTTAGCAATTGTTCTCTGGAGCCACAGAGACATCACAGTAATTTTCCTTTACGGTACTAGCCTTGAGTTGCACAACTTCTTGCTGAATCTACAGAGTGAATTGATCACAAAAAGTATCCCCATACAATTGAATGAACTTACTGACCATCATTAAATAGGAATCAGTTGCATTTTAGAGAGCACACTTACCCTCCAAGTACCAGATCATTGTAGTCATTTCTACTGACTCCTATTTTTGGAGTCTCAGTTAACTTCCCATCTTTGTTACCCAGAGTCAAGAAAATTAAAACTTAGGTGTTGGTTTTACCATTTAGATTAGGAAGAAGTGATTAAAAAGACAGGAGAAATAATTATAAAGTTCCTTTATTTTAACATTAGTATATATTACTATCTCATTTAAGGTGTTCTTAAAAATGTATTCGTGCAATGTGTGAGTGCACATGTATACCGACATTCACACACACACACACACACACACCACTACAGAGCACTATTCTGATAATGTTTCCTGCTGTCAGTACAAACCAAGCTGACAAGAGTTGGCCTACTTAGAACATAGAATTCTCAGGTCAAATATGGAGAGTTTCTGGGTTGCAGTCTTCCAGCTGGTGAGCACTAGACCCCAGTTTCCTGATTTCTGAATGATCCCCTTCTGTAGCTTCTTGTCTTTTTGCCCTTTGTTTCAGTTATGTCAGCTACCTCAGACCATAGGATTGGCATAATTTTGCATGTAACAGTTTGAGCCCTGCCCTGTATTTCTTAGGGCTCGGTTGCCCAGTGTTGGAAAACTCAAAATCATAGAAAGTTAAATAAGACAGAGTTTAATTTGTTCTCATGTGAAATTCCAGAGGTGTGTTGTCCAAGGCTGATTTCACATGCTTTTTTATTTTTATTTATTTATTTTTAACAAAGTCTTCATACTCTGGACTCTGTTCATCCTGTCACTCTGTCATCCCTGGAGTGTGGGTTTCGTCCTCCTCACTAAGGATGGTGACCCCATTCTAGGCAGCAGAATGGGTAAAGGAAGAAAGAACAAGGGCAAACAAGGCACACATCTGGAAAGAAAGTTAACTCCCTGAATCTACCAAAGACATCTCTGTTTATTTCCCACGAAAGAGAAGTGAGTCTCACAGCCTTATCAAGCCTGCATGGGAGGCTGGGGAGTGTAACTGTTCTAGGAGGCCGTATCCCTGGATAAAAGTAAGGGAGAATGGGGCTTTGGGGGCAACAAAATGCTTCAAAGAAACAAAGGAAGATACTTATCTTAGATCAGATTCTTTAGCAACAAAGCTGAAAACAGGCTTTCGTGAGCATTATGATTAGTACAGTGAACACTTGCAGGAGAAACAGGTAGGAGATGAGATGAACAGGACAGGCAAGGGAAAGAGCTACAGCAAAGTGTGGTTTCACAGCATACTGACACATAGGGGAGCTTGGCAGCATACGTTGGTTGCTCATCTCTCCCACCTGAAACAAAGATAAGGAAACAAGGGAGAGGAGCTTTTGGAATCCCCCTGCAGATGCTCAGTGTTCATGGGCCACTGCTTATTTTTCCTTCCTCTCATTAATAATAAATTAATTGGCTTTCCCATATTTGGTGGTGCCATAGGGGAGGGGAGGAAGGAAGATTGGGAGGGTGGGGTATGGCTGGGTAGAGGTCTCTTTGTTTTTTAGAATTATAACATCTATATCAGAAATTTGAGATTACTTACTCCGTTAGTTATTTGATTATATAATCTAGAGAAAAATCTATTTACCATAGCATCTCCACACATTTACCTTAAGTATGAACAAATGAACAGTCTGCTATAAGAGTTTCAAAAACAGCTTCTGGCAAGAAGATTTTGAAACAACTGATGATCTCTTGGGAAAAATAAATACACTTGAGTATGTGTAGCGTTTGGTATCTTTCCATCTTCTTTTTTTTTTTTTTAACCCCTCTGTGTTTGCTTGTTTGCCTTATCTTTGATGCCCACTTAAAAAGAAGAGCTCAAATGGTTTATAACTGTTAGAATTTTTCCCCCTCAAAACAAAATAGAAGAATAGTACTCTTGTCCATAAGGCCATCAAAAACCAGTAGGAACATTTGGTGCCATCAATCTATTACAAACCAATTTTATAGCTATATAATGAGATCTAATTGCTGCTTTATTAGTCTGGCTAATATTAAAAGTGTCAGTAATTGCTTTGCATTTAAGTTGGTTTTCCAATTTAAATTGCATGTCCAATACATTACCATTAACTTATGTACTTCTTTTATTTAATAGATTTTTTCCTTTCTGGTCCACATTTATAGGGTTTCCTCTTTATAACTAATTCAAGTGGGGAAAGGAGAGAAAAGAGACGAATGGTAGTTTTATATAGTAAATGCTTGTATTTCTGAGATGCTATAATATATTTTTCATACCACTAACCCAAATGGGGTTCAGACAGTCTGAAGTGTCTCTCTGGCCATTGTCCCAACAGTATGCAAAGAAAAGCTGAACAAATGAACTGTTTAATCATGGAGCATACAAAATGCTACTATTAATTGAAATAACTAGATTAGCCATTTCTAATTCTTTTCATTCAAGCATATGAATTGATAGATCAAGGTAATATTTATTGAAGTCACTCAGTGATTGGTTATTGAGGGAAGTCAAACAGATCAAAGGGGATCAATAGATCATTTATGCAGTTATTATAAACCACTGTGGCAATGTAGCCCATACCCTGAATGCCAATCATCAAATTCTGTGACTTTACACATTGCAAAAATCTTTATTTTCTAAAAACAATGTGTATTTACTTTGTTGGTCCATACCACCTTGAGATCAATTATGTGAGCTTTCTGTGGTAATCACCAAAAGCCTAGTGCTAATTGTGGGGAAAATTTTGTTTCATGAAATTCACTGAATGTGAATTTTTACATCAAAGACTGTGAACCAAAAAACAAAAAGTCAACCAAGGACGGAGAACAAACCCGGCTCCTGTGAGCTGTAAGTTTGAGGCAGAAGGGCTAATGGATTCCTCTCCTTTCTCCACTGTGAGATCAGTCTTGTCCCACGTATCTCTCTCTCTAGCACATGTGTCTGTGGGAAATAGGTCAGACTTGAGACTGAATTCTATAGTCACTACTGATGTACTATTTATTGTGATCTGAATGTGGTGGACATTAAAAAAATGAGTGTTACTTGTTACATTCTGAAAGCCTAGCACTGTGCCTGGCAATTTTAGATACTCAGTTATATTTGTTGAAGTCATTAATTAAGGCAGAGAATAAATTTATGTGTGGAATGGAGACCTTTTTTTGTTGGAACACCAGCAGTTTACTCGAATTGTAGCATCGCTGTTCTCTCTTACCCCAAACAGTGCTGACTGAAACCAATATGAGAGGTTAGAAGATCAATATTTTTCATTTTTTTCTTATTCTGGTCTTCTAAATGCCTTTATCATTGAAAAAAGCCACAGAGAAGAATCAAGGACGGTTAAAACTGCACATTGAAGATAATTAGATTCTTTCTCTCTTGACTCCATCATCCGCTGGGTCCTTGGAGTCTGTCAATGGGGAGAATCTGGAAAGAAAATGGAGATTTTAAAAGAGTTACTTGGCTTCATGCAGAATTTTTAAAGCAACAATTTGGGGCTTTTTTTCCTCTTTTTTCTCTGCCTGGTCTGGGCCCGAATCTCCATCCGACATGCTGGGATGCTGGTAATTTGTTAAGTATCGTGCAGATCTTCAGCTCTGAGGGAGGTTTTATATCTTGCACATGTTGGGTAGTAATTGGAGATTTGTTCTTTCCATGAGGAAATTTATCTGAGTAGTGAGGTTTGTTTCTTTTTTATGAAAATAATGCTTTTCTTTTCTTTCTTTCTTTCTTTTTTTTTTTTTTTTTCCTGGATTGGCTGTTATGAACTCAGATTGTTTTTTATAGGGGATGAGCTGTGCCCCCTCAGTATGGTGATTTTGAGTTCTAATGCTGTTGATTTGTTGCTTTGGGCAAGGGATGCCAGGGTTTTGCCCTCCAGAAAGGAACATTTCAGGGACCTTAAGAAAGTGAAGTTTTGGCTTTTATATAGCTCAAACTAGAAAGAAGTGGACTGGTCTTCTTTGTAATAATTCTTGGAGAAAAAAATTAAATACTTAGATAATTATTTTTTTAATGTTCATCTTCCTTGCTAGAATTTAAGTTTTTTGAAAGGGCCAAGTCTTGCTAAGAATGCGGTATGTGCCTGGATGCTTAGAAAAAGAAAAAATCTGCATCCTTCTTTTGGCTCAAATTCAGGCCTCCTTGACTTGGCTACAGGATGTTCTCAAAGAGAGGATCCTGGCCCACATTTCCCATCCACCAAAAGGAAAGACAGAGGCAAAGGATTTTGTTCAGGTGGTTTATTTGAAACTGATACCAAGGAATAGAAGTGAATGACAGGGAAAGAAGAATGGGGGAAGGCAGGAAAACTACTGTAGGAATGCATTGTTGAATTGACCACTGCTGTGGGTAGCTGGTACCCATTGCCTTGGGACCACCTGAGAAATAGTAGGGAATGTATTTCACATAGTCAGTCCAGGATCAAAAGGAAAATGAATTTATGCCCTGCCATGCTCCATTGGCAGAGGGTTGCCAAATTCAAGTGCCCTGTAGTTAAAAATTGTGCACGTGCAGATGCCAAATGGGCTTCAACAGGTGGTGTCCCAGATGGGAGTGAGAGTCCCATTGTTCTTTTTAGAGACAGACACCGTGTCTGTGCATCTAGAAGATATGTGTACAGAACCATTGACTTGTTATGACCGGATGCAAAAGTGAAGCTAAGAGAAATGTGAGGTAGTGCAAAACATGTTGCTTGATGACAATAGTCACTCTTTTCATCTAGACAAGTGTGTCAATGTAGAAGCGAGACCACATATGGCCTGTGAGTTGACGGTTCTCATGTCTGCCTGATATACACGGTGTTAGCCTGCTTCTATTTAACAAGAATAACCACAAAGGATTAATTCAGTCCCATATTCCGGCATGTTAGGATGGTCTTGTCCATCGGTATGGGACTGGAATTTCTTAGTTCCATAACTTCCGTGGAACCCAAAGTAGGAAGATGCCCAGTGCTGTGCAGAAAAATACAGGGAAAAAATAAAGCCCTGATTTGTGGTCTAGCCCATTTCCACAGTATAAATACTTTGACTGTGACCAGTTTTGCAACCAATGTAATGTCACTTAATGAAAATTTGGGAAAAAACATGAACAATCTGCTCCTGAGAGTTAATACCACTCCACTCCAGAACACCAATGAGGGGGTCATAGGTACCCAGTTAATCAGAGCAGGAGATGCTATAGCAAAGTGGTTAAGATCATAGGACTTAATACCTGAACACAGGTTTAAGTTCTGACTCTATTACTTTGTGCAACTTGAGAAAATTTCCTATACTCTCCATGCCTCGATTTTCCTTCTTTTAAATGGGCACAATAAAGTAGCATCTCAGAGTTGCTGTGCAGAATGAGACTACCCAGAGGAAGCATTATCCATTTATCCTGGAGTAGTTGGCATGTGGTGGGCCAGGTGGGGGACAGAAGAGGTGGTGTGGACACATAAATGAGCTGCCAAGTAACAGGGAGGAGTTTAAATGACATTTTTTGCTTGAAAATAATAAAAGTAACTGAGAATAGTTTAGGAATATTGTAACTCTAGTCTTCTATTCCACAGACACTGGGCAGAATATAAAATTAAAAATCCCTTCTGTAAAATGTCTTTATATTTAAAAAGGGGCAAAGAAAACTTCCACTCAATTTGTAGGAATATTGTACTATAGACTATAATGTAATCAAACTAAAATAAAATTTTTCTATGGGTCATCTTCTAAAGACCAGGATATTATTTTGTTCTGAGAAAATTTTGTAAGGCTTTTATGGATATGTCAGCAGTATTTATTATCAAGAAAACAATAAAGAAAGCAAAAACGTAAGTTTGTTTAATAGTGGAATTATTTAGTGGTCTCGTTTGCATTTAAACAGTGGAAATACTCATCTTAATATATGTATTTATTAGTACTTCTGTAAGAGTCCTTAATACAGGCAATACTTCCTTCTATTAAGAGCTTAGTACTTGTCAACTTACTCTATGAACTTGTTTTACTAAAATTATATTTTCTTCAAAACACCCTTTTTAATTGAGACTTTTCTTTAATTCAAAATAGTCTCACGACACTTAATTTGCCCTAATTAAGGTTTTATTATGTGACATGCCACATAAAGAGATAGTATGTAGAGTCTATAGCCTTCTAACTAAGCACATTTTTCAAAAATGATCCAACAATGATTTTAACCCTAACAATCTCATTTTCTCTAATAAGTTTGGAACCTTGGATCAGTCTTGGTTCCTCCCTCATTCTCTACAGTTAATCTCTATAACCAATTCGGTTGATCTTAAATATTGCTTCCCTCATAAGCTTGTTGTGAGCATTAAATTAAAAAGTACTTGTAGGGTTTAGAATAGTGCCTGACACATTGTAAGCTCACTTGTTATCTCTCTATCTACCTATCCATCTCTCTAGCCTTCTATCCATCTCCATTATTATAATGGGCACCATCATAATGCCTATTGTATGCAGCTCTTTGTGCTTTCACTGAGTTCCACCCTTTTCTTTTCAGTCTGGGGTACTCCATGAACCTTAAACTTGTATACCTGGCTACAATTCCTGTCCTCTCCAGGCTGCAAGTGAAAGATAAGGATTCAGTGTTTTCTACCATCTAGCCTCAAACTGACATTTTGGCCCATCTCCAAAATGTGATGTGACTTGTCAAGTAATTCTCAAGATCATTACCATCAGCTTTTGTGATTTTTTTGTTTGTTTTTTTTACATGATACTTTACAAACAGGCTAGAGGAAATGTAAGGATTAACTAGAGAAGGAGAAAAATAAAGACTAAAGAAACAGTAAAGAACATGGCTTGTTTTTTCCCCCACAGTTCACTGGCAGAACAGTTGTGAAATATCTAGGGGAATCTAATATCAAGGGGAAACAATTTCTTTTGATAGATCTTTTTCAAGACACAGGGCATGATACCTACTAGGTAAGGGAAGTACATGTATACGATGATTGGGGTAAGGGCCTAGAAGTCTAAATGTTAGGTTCCCTTGCCTTATCTGCTCCAAATGCAGGGAGGGAGACTGAGAAAATGAGTTGCCACTAAAAGAGCTTTTTTATCTGACGGTAAAATGCAAGCTCATTTAGACCATAATCTTATCTAAAAATGAGGACTTAGCAAAAATCCAAACATAATGCTTAATTTAAAAAAAAAAAGGACTGAGTATTCCTTTGAGTCAGTTTTCAACTGCCATCTGTGTATTCAAATACTTTGGAAGTATTGTGGATTTCGGTATGGTATCCTATAAAGAACTGAGACAAAATACCATTATCCTGTAACTAGTAAATAAACCATCTGACACGGTAGAACAAGTTATTTGGATTTTTAAAAGGAACTGGAGTAACCTACCCCTCCCAGCATACATTCTGTATAGATTATTACACGTCCTAGAAAACCAACGTTAAACATGAATATTTTTGAGGCAGTCTGAGAAATTTAGTGAATATACTTAAATACTTAGAAATTCTTCTTTTTTTTGAGTAGAGTATAAATAGCTTAGAAATTCTTAAGTAGTATGAAAATAATGTTATGAAGGTGTTAATGCCCTCCCCAATACAAACTAAAAAAAAAAAAAAAAAGTGGTGAAACTAGCAGGATTATTTTGGATCATGGAAAGACAGATGTTGAAATGGGGGTTTTTAGGTTTCTAAGGGAAAAAGAGATTTTTCTATTACTCAGTGTATGGGGGAGCAGTTTGTGTTTGATAGCAGGCACTTGGCATTTGGTTAGCCCCAGTTTTTGCTCTGGAGTAAAACCATATTGAGTAAGTTGACCCTCTTACCTTAAAGGTTACTATTGCTTAACACATTGCAGATTTTTAACCTGGGGCCACAGCATGAGCTGGAAGAAGGATTTCAAAACCTGTGCCCAACAATACAATCAGCTCCATTATGTGCTGTGTTTCATGTTACATCCATGCTTTATTGAGTCCTGCTCCTGACACATTCGTTTTAAAGGGATTTGTGTGTGTGCTTGCTGTTTCTCCCCTCAGAAGGGGATATACCTGTTTCAGAAATAGTTATTTTCCTCCTCTCTAACGCATAGATCGATCTGGAGAAGTTGATTTTCTGAGCACCAACATAGTGTTAACTTTGAATTGCTGAAGGCCAATTAGAATTCAGAAAACTTAAACAATCCAGAGCCCACAGAACAATTCCCTCTTTAGGAGAGGATGAGATGCTTTGGGAGAAAGATCGAGTTGGTGAAAGTGACACAAACCATTTTGTTCATAAGTCTATGCAGGTGATTATAGCATTCTCTGCCTGACTCCCATCTAGCTGTGAGATTCTTGACGGCAGAATCCAATTATTATCCATCTCTCCGTCCTCAGCCATTCACCTGGCACACAGTGGGTGATCAATAAATGTGTGAGTGGATAAAAGAAGTATAAATTACTTGACCTCCCCCTTTGAGCTCTCAAGAATACAGCAGCACACATCTTCGTGGAAGGTGTCCATTTCTGTTCAATAACCCCCACTCCAACGAGTTACAAGAGTGTTATCACTAAGCAAGGCTCCCTTTTATAAACATTAATCAATGATTCCCAAACCCTTGAGCCCATAAAGCAATGGAAAAGCTGAAGCCTACAGTGCTGTACAAACAAGGTGTGTAGCCTCCAAGAAATGCCTCCATTTTCTTGCCAAGAACATAAGCTGGTATCAAAGTGAGGCACCCTTGGTAGCCATCTAATGTAAGAGATGACCTGGGGCCACTGTGGTGTCTAGAATGTCCTTGAGAAGTAGCTCTTCAATTATTCATGCAGTGAACAAACACATATTGGCTATTGGGCATTATGCTAAGTACTAGAGAAGACACAAATTAAAATAAAAACATGTTCTCTGCCCTCAAGAGGTCCACAGTTAAGTGCAAAACATTTAGACTTTTGTTTCACCAATACTATAAATGAATTCACCAATAAAATAAATAAACATTAATTAATGTTACAGTTAACACACGTTGGGCACGACTCCAATGAGCATCGAATTTGCGTCCAAGTCCTAGAGACTTTGATGTTTATTTGCACTTTTTAATTCAGTGTTTAAGGTGTCCTTGTCACTGTTGGTATAAAAATGAAAATGATCTTTGCCTTCAAGGTCTCACAAGGTATTGGGATCATCAGCATAAAACACCCAAGCAAGGTCTACAAGACCCTGATGTGGAAAGTGATTAGAGAAAGGAGAATGGATCAAGAGAAGTGGACATTAGAACTGGTCTTTCCAAACACCATGTATTTATTACTTCAATTAGTTCAGTGTGGTTCCTTAATAGGGACGAATATAATTTTGTTCACAAAAAGCTTCTTGTGGGCAGAGAAGAATGTTCTGACTCCACCGGTCACTGGCTGTATGATCATGGATAAATGCCACCTGTATGATTTTTACTTGAGGTAGAGCAACTCTAAGGCATTTTGAAATTCTAATGATAGGTAAGAATTCATGGACACATCATCACATAACCCTGGAACCACGCAGAACAGAATGTAATGAAATCCTAAAGTGACGCTCAGATCCTGGAATGAAGCCCAGACTCAGAATCTCAGATAACGTTCGTGATATAAGCCAAATTGAACTTTGACAAAAGAACATGTTAACTCAAGGATATTACTCTGTATAATTTCTTGATGAGATACTTAATTCAGGAGAAACACAGGTAATGTTAGGGTACCAACTTTTGCAATTTTCCTCAGATGTGAATCAACATTTAGTGCATTCCATTCTGAGGATTTGGAAAGCATAAGAACAATTATATCTCTAAGTTGTGTGGAGAATCACTTTTTTTTGACACACATGGCTTCTTTTTTTTGGGGGGGGTAAAGATTACTTATTTATTTATTTGACAGAGATCACAAGTAGGCAGAGAGGCAGGCAGAGAGAGAGGAGGAAGCAGGCTCCCTGGTGAGCAGAGAGCCCGATGCGGGGCTCTATCCCAGGACCCTGAGATCATGACCTGAGCTGAAGGCAGAGGCCTTAAACCCCTGAGCCATCCAATGGTGATAGTCACCACTGGGTGAACTGTTAACATTGTGCATTAACCTGTAAGTAACACAGGATCTGCGAAGAAAAGAGAGTTAGCAGTGCCAATTCTATGGCATTTTCCTTCCTGAGAATTGTCTCCTAAGCTCTTATGTACTCCATGTAGTTTTGGTTTGGGATATTTTTCCTCCCCTTGCTTAAAGCAATAAAGGTTTGGCAGATTATTTAGTACAAAAGAAGTTTCAGTGTTCTAAGTAACCTCCATTTCTTGTCCCCATACCCCAAATTAAAGGGGTCCTGAACTGCATTGTTTGAGTGTCTACAGACTTGTCAGTTTATTATCAATCACTGGGAAAAAAATGCTCAATTTACTCTCAGTCTACCTACTTGACACCTTTACTTTAAGCCTTTTCCACCCTCTCCTCAGAAAATAAGAAAAAAATTATAGTGACTTTGCATTTAATATGAGAATATCTTCCACACTTGCCTGGCCTAACGATACTCACCTGGCCAACGATACTCACCTAACGATGCTAACACCTAGCCTAGTAACTTGATGGACCAAGACATTGAGGGTTGTTGGAAGGATGTGTTTTCTGTGAATTTCAGCTTACATGCCTTTGGTTAATTGTGCCAAAATTGTGCCAAGGATTGAGGCCGTGTTTAATGAATTATACTTTCCAGAATTATCTTTCTCTTCTCTGTGAACCTTAGGTGAATATTTGGTTATTTTCAGTTTATAAATAGAGTTTATGATGGAATCACAGTGGTCACAAATGTTTTTAGGCCTTTAAATGAAAATTCTGGTGTTCAAACACTATCTGCCACATAGACTATAAATTTTAGAGGATGAGGGTGGGAAAATGCAAGCAGTTGGTAATCTGCAAATTTACTGCTTTGCTCTCGGGGCCTTTACCCACCCTGATCCTGTGGCTCAGTTTTCTCCCTCCCTACCTCCTCCACTATCTCCCCATGTACATGAGGAAATTTACTCACCTTTCAAGTTTCCACTTGAGCTGCTTGATTTATCCCAAAAATAAATTTCCTACTCCCATCCCTATGTGCCCTATTAAACTCTGTAAATACCAATAATCTGGAACTTTTAATACCTTTTCAGTCAAACTTGTTTATACATCTAATACCTCAGCCCAGCCCATCTAATTCTGTGAGCTTGATTAGACCAGTAAACTCGGTTTTCCTAAGACATGGAAAAAGAAAGACAGAGATGAAGTCTGTTTTCTCAGAGTCACAGTATCTAATACATAGAAGGCAGTAAAACTTATTAAATGAAATTAGTGGAATTCCGCCTCAATACCCATGCAGCCAAGATCCAATAAATACTATAATCTAGCTGCTGTCTTTTCCTTCTTTCTCTTCACCTGAGTAAGTAGGAGTAACATAACTTTCTTTTTTTTTTTTTTTTAAAGATTTTATTTATTTATTTGACAGACAGAGATCACAAGTAGGCAGACAGGCAGGCAGAGAGAGGGAGAGGAGGAAGCAGGCTCCCTGCAGAGCAGAGAGCCCGATGCGGGACTCGATCCCACGACCCTGAGATCATGACCTGAGCCGAAGGCAGCGGCTTAACCCACTGAGCCACCCAGGTGCCCCGTAACATAACTTTCTGAAGGTGATAGAGACATAAATGATACAGTCCCTAGATCTGACAATAACAATGCATTTTAAACTGTGTCAGGGATCTGAGCCCAGAGGAACCCTGTCTGCTTCCAAGTGGGCACCTTGGAGAGTTTGACATTTGGCCCAAAATTGTTGCCGTTGTTCAAAAGAACAGTTTTCAAACTTCTTCTTTCGCAAAATTGTTCTTCCAACCTAGATGTCCATCAACAGATGAATGGATAAAGAAGAAGTGGCATATATATATATATATATATATACAGACACACATATATACACTATATATATGGGTATATACATACACACACAAAGTATATTGTGTGTATACACACACACACACAATGGAATACTATGCAGCCATCAAAAGAAATGAAATCTTGCCATTTGTGATGATGTGGATGGAACTAGAGGGTATTATGCTTAGTGAAATAAGTCAGTCAGAGAAAGACATTATCATATGACCTTCCTGATATGAGGAAATTCAGATGCAACATGGGGGGCTTGGGGTAGGAAAAGAAAAAAATGAAACAAGATGGGATCAGGAGGGAGACAAACCATAAGAGACTCTTAATCTCACAAAACAAACTGAGGGTTGCCCCCGGGGGGAAGGGGGATAGGGAGAGGGTGGTGGGGTTATGGACACTGAGGAAGGTATGTGTTATGGTGAGTGCTGTGAAGTGCGTAAACCTGGGGATTCACAGACCTGTACCCCTGGGGATAATAATACATTATATGTTAATAAAAAAATAAAAAACTTTAGAAAATTGTTCTTCCAGTCCTTTTTGAAGATCTTCCACAGGGCAGATATTTATTTTGGAGGTCGAATTAGATGTCTAGAATTAGCCATAAATTTTGGGCGCCCGGGTTGGCTGAAGATGGGAACACATAAGCCGTGTCGTGTCGTGTCATTTTGGTCTGTGTTGGTATACCCAGCCTCAGAGAAAGGTGCCTTTTATAATTGTAAGTTGCCTCTACTGGGGAATAATACAACAGCTGGCTCGCTTCCTCTCCTCTTCAGAATTCCATCTTGTGTGGTCTGCTGACCTGTTTCTACGGAGTTAGTAAACAATTGCTTTTCATGTTACTTTTTTTATGATTAGAAGATTCTAATCTACACACACACACACACACACACACACACACACACCTCTGTCTTATTCATGGACGTCTGCTCTTCATGCTCAGGATGGCAGCCCTGCTATTTACTAGCTATGAACCTTTGGGTTAGTGACTGAGCCTCAGTTTACTTAACTTTAAAATGTACGCTGTTATCGAGGGCCTACATGTCTCAAAGAATGTTTGGAAGAGTGTGCGGTAAAGTGAATGTGAAGGCACTGTGGTCCACTGTGTACGTGCAGAGCCTGTAAGGCCACATGACAATGTAGATGAGATCCCTATACTGGTATCGCTTTCTGACCTTGGTAAGATCCCATGTTTATCTTTAAAATCATTCCCTGAAATCACCTGCCAGGTAAAGACAACGCTAACATCCTGATGAAACCCAAATATTACATCCGGTACTTAATTAAGCAACAGGATATTTCTGGAGAACAGCACAAGACCCAGAAGCCTGAGCTCATACTTTCCATATCCTATTGTTCTTTTACCCTTCTAAATGCCACAATGCAATTTGTAGATGAAAAAAATTCTTCAAAGCCCATTAAAAAAAAAAAAAGCCAATGGTTTCTACATTTTTCCACCTTTGAAAGGACCAAAGTCTTATTTGAATACAGACCATGTTTGTATTCAAATGTTGCCTCTTCCCCTCCACCGCCTTTGGTGAGAGAGAGAGAGAGAGAACAAGGGCAGAGGGAGAGAGAATCCCAAGTAGGCTCCACCTAGGGCAAAATTGACATGGGGCTTGAGCTCACGACCCTGAAATCATGACTGAGCTGAAATCAAGAGTTGGATGCTTAACCAACTGAGCCCCCCAGATACTCCTCAAATGTTGCCTCTTTATTAATAGGAATGAGGTGTGTCTGCATTTATCAAAGGCCAGCCCCATTCCTGGGCTTAAGGTCCTACACCATCTAACATTCTTCTGGTCTTCCTTTAGCAACCATCATCAGTTTCTCCCTCTCTACAGTATCTTATCTGACAGCAAATCAACTTACTATTTCATCTACAGCTTAAAAAATTTCTCTGTTCATCCACATCTCCTTCCAACCACCTCATTTCTTTACTCCTCATTTACTGCAAAACTTACTGAAAGAGGGGTGCCTTGGTGGCTCAGTTAAGGGTCTGCCTTTGGCTCAGGTCATGATCCCAGGGTCCTGGGATCCAGCCCCACACAAGGCTCCCTGCTGAGCAGGGAGTCTGTTTCTCCCTCTGCCTCTGCTCCCCCTGCTCGTGCGTGTCCGCTTCTCTCTCTCTCTCTCAAATGAATAAATAAAAAATAAATAAATAAAACTTTCTGGAAAGATTGTCTGCAGTCACCAAACCTACTTTCATACCTGTCTCTCTACATCTGCACTTAGGCTTGGCTAATCATATCATCACTGTGTTGCCAAACAGTCTCTTCTCTTTTTAATTCTACTTTTTCTCTATTAGTCTTTCTAAACAGTTACCTTCCCCTCTTTTTTTATTTCCTGTGGGTTTTTTTGTTTTGTTTTGTTTTTGATTCTATGATACTGTATTTTCCTGGTTTTTTCCTACCTCATTGGCTATTCCTTTTCTAACTCCTTTGCTGCTTTTTCCTCCTACACTTATATATTAGAGTGTTCCAGATTGTGACCAGGGCCTTCAGTTTTCTAATTACATGACTAGACATTGTAGTTTTTGTTTTTGTTTTTAAGATTTTATTTATTTATTTGACAGAGATCACAAGTAGGCAGAGAGGCAGGCAGAGAGAGAGAGAGAGAGAGAGAGAGAGGAAAAGAAGCAGGCTCCCCGCTGAGCAGACACCCTGATGTGGGTCTTGATCCCAGGACCCCGGGATCATGACCCGAGCCAAAGGCAGAGTCTTTAACCCACTGAGCCACCCAGGCGCCCCGATAATGTAGTTTTTAAACTCCTCTCCCTCAACACAGTTTTTTTCCTCGTTTTCAATGTTTTTATTGCAGTAATATACATATAACGGAATGTGATATTTAACCATTTTTAGGTGTAAAATTCAGGGAAATTAATTACATTCACAACGTCTGTGACCATCATTACTATTTCCAAAATTTTTAAAATTTTAATTCCAGTGTGATTAACATATAGTGTTTTATTAGTTTCAGGTGTACAAGGTAGTGATTCAGCAATTCTAAACATTTCTAAACATTACCCTTAATCCCCATCATGGAGTTTACCCATCCCCCCACCTACCTACCTCCCAGAGCTTTTTTTTTTTTTTTTGTAACTTGAATTGTGAAAGCAAAAACTGTAACTATAAGGTCCCTCTAAGAGATTGGGAAACTCTAGTTTTCGTTTTACTATGTTGTGCTCCACCTTTTCCATCTTTACAAAATCGAGAAAACACTTTGTTTGCAGAGTACTTTGAGGTCAGGAATGAAGGATCTGCTAAATCTATGGCGTTACAAGTACAATGTGTTTAAAGTGGCCTAAGCTGTTTGCACAGGACAATAACGTTCTAATCCATATAAGGTGCTTTGTAAGTAGGCCTGTCTCATCCTTAATCCACTCCTTATGCCTAGGTAGTGAAGCATAGAGGGTTTTCGGTACCTACAATTACTGACTGATAAGGTACACTGACTACCAAAAGACCGATTAGGCACAGGCAGTTTGAAGAAAGCACGTCCACCCTGTGATCCATCACGTGACACAGGGAGGGCTGGGTTGGGCGGGGCATATGCTGAGATCATACAACTTAGTGTAGAGTCTGGTCTGAACTTGCCTAAATTGCCCATAAGACCAAGCCACCAAATAAGCTAGGTTCACAATTTGCACTGAGTGTTAGGCATTACGGAAGCTCCCAGACACTCCAGCCAGAAATTTGTCTTTTCAGGTGTTCATTACACACCTACTAAGTTAATTTTTCTCAGTCTTACAACCCTCAAAGAACTGCCCCAAATATTTTATGTCCAAGGCCTCTGTCTGGTGTTTAGCATCCATCTGGTATGTTCTATCTATTTAAAACACAAAGCACCACTGATCCTGTCCTGGATCAAGCTGGAAGAACTCTATTACTTAGGGTCTGTCTGGTGATTGACTTGGGGTATTGGCCAGCGACTCCATAGTGACAGTCCCACTGGATGCATCTGGAACACAGACAATACAATGAGATAAACTCAGTTCTGCATGTCCAACAGGTTACTGGGCCTTCTACCTGCATGTATGTGCTACCATCGTCCTTTATAAATTCCAAACCAGTCAATATTATCTATGAGATGCAAGGAACCTTCAAATGTAACTAGTAGTTATTATCTCCTTGCAAAGAAATCTATCAGGAACAATAGGAGATTATTTGCCGGTTATCTTGACCATTTTGTTTGTGTTTTACTTTTTTAAAAATAATTTGTTACAATCCAGTCAGCATAAGGTCTGTATAGACCACTGGTTACTTTTTGTTGTTGTTGGCTTTTAAAGAAATATTTTAAGGTATTAGTTAAAAACTTTACGTGGTAATCATCAAGTATGGCCATCCAATATTTGTTAGTTTATTGTTATATATTTCATAGAATGTACTCAAAATTTAATGTGAAGACTTTGTAAAGGTAGGATTAAATTTTCTCATGTCTTGGCCTCTGAAGAAAGAGTGAGTGAATTATGGGCTGTCATATTTTATTGCAGATAGGAATTTATAAGACCTTATAAGTTGTTTCACTGATTTGGTATCTTGAATAACTCAACATCTCCAATTCTGAAGTTTGAGTTTTCTCCACATTCTCCAACTCTGAAGTGTTTGCTTGTCAAGTTGAGTATGTAAATAAGATTGTAGACCAATGATTATTGTTAATTAAACTGTGGTCTTTTACTGATTTCCCATGAGACTGGGAGTGCCACTTCTTGGGAGGTGAACGATGTTTAGTCTGAGTTACTCTTTGCCTTGTGTGTTTGAATGAAATGCGGTGTAACGTGATTCAGACTTTATATGCATGTGTGGTAAGGAAGGACGTTAGTTTAATTTAATACTCACACACATAATAGGAATACTATTAAAGATTTTTGATGCTACAAAAACTTTTCAGGTGTGGTCACTTAAGATGTTCAGGTTCTCCAGTTGGGGACGTGGGGGTATTCTTGGTGAGAGTATGAGGAACAGACATAGGTATGTATGTGTGTATGTGTATATGTATGCATATTTATTTATTGTTTATTTTTATTATTTTAAGACTCCTTACAGCAAAGTTTTTATAATAGTAAAACTGGATTTGAACAGTTTTGTGGCCTTCTTCTAAACCTCCTGGATTCTGGCATTCACATAGGAGGGATTTTTTTCACCTACCAAAACTTCCTATCCTAGTTCTTGGGGCATCTCATCCTTATAAGGTAAGTGTACTATTATGTTTAGGAGTGTAAATGCATAGTGGGATTGGGTGCATTAGTATTCCACTTCCCCATTAGGGGGCTCCTTTCTGTCCTGCCAAACTTCTTGGGTATACGCATGCACACCAATGCTTTTCCACGGTTATTGGGAGCTTCCCTAGAAAGGAAGCTAATCTGGGCAGGGTCATTTGCTCCATATTTCCTATTTCTCATTCCCAGAAAATGTCTGTTTTATGTCTCATATCTTACCATTAGCTAAATTCGTAATTACATCCAAAGAGATGTTAGGAAGTTCTAGGCTATGATGCTTCTCCTCCTCCTGATAGTGTATATTTTAACAAGGACCTTGTAGAGACAGTGGCAGGAGGTTGATGTGACAGGATAGACTGGTGAAGAGATCTTTTGATCTCTTCCAGCTCTCACAGCACACCATGTGGAAATGGGACACCGCAGGTTAGACGTCAGCCTGGGAAAAGTCACAGTTTTGTCCTCAATGGGTGCCATTAAGAACAGAAAGTACTTACAGAGGGCAGAGGTGAGTTCCAGGTGGGATATACACTTCCTTCTAGATCCTGGTAATTGTTTTTAACCAAGGCTAATTGGACTGGAATTGACACTGCATTCAGAATGGAAGACAGAATAACAGTAAGAGGATGAAATTCGGCAAGAATTTAGGGGGATTGATGAGGAGATGGTCATTGTTAGGGATTTAAACAGTGCAAGTTGCTGTGAGAGCAGAATGTCCCTTGTTCTCAAATTTGTGTTTTTTTATTCTGCTCACAACTTCTTTCTTGTGCTTCATTATATCTTAGCCTTAGTTCATATACACAATCAAAGAAATGTTTAAGTGTTACCTACCAGTGGGCTGCATCCTGGTAAAGCACATTTTGATAAGGAGTTTCTGTAGGCAGTTGCCTTCACTGCGATATTTTTTATACTTTATACCATGAGGGTAAAGTTTTCATGAACCTAGAAGGTTGGTAAAAGATCTATTTGAGGTCAGAGCCTTATGCTACCCTCATATCACACTGTGTCGGAATGGGGCAGGTGAGTTTGGTAGTGGGGCTGGGCAAATACAACGTCCCGAGTGAGTACCATTTTCAGCACACAGTACTTCACAGAGGCACGGATGCGGCAGCTACAATTCTTACAGGTGGTGCTAACGTACAAGGAGTACCAGGCTAGGGCTGCCATTGTACTCATAGTGCTAATCAGTGACTCTGGCAGATGATCAGCAAGAACTTGGAGTCCAATGGGTAGTGACCATTGGTGGTTATCTGCGCAGCACAAGTCATGAGGAGAGGACTCAGTGGAGGGAATATCTTGAGTTTAGGTCAAGCTGGACAATCATGGGAGGGCCATGACATGCCTTGCTCTTCACAACCTGTGATGGGGTGGGGACATTAGCAAGTCTCTTGTCAATCCACTTCTATGGCGGAGTCACAACACACCTATGAGAGTCACAACACACCTATGGGAATGGCCAGGGCATGGTTCCTGGTGCACAGTTACAGTGATAATGATCAGCTGGCTGATTATGGAACTAAACTCTGAGAAGCCAATATACATGCCAAAACAACAACAACAACAACCAACTACCCATCAACTTAATAGACAGTGCAATATGCTACTTTTATGGACTAGACTCCTCACCATAGGGAGGTGGTGGTGGTGAAGCACTTATCCTTCGGTAAGCAAATAAATGGAACCGTCCAGATCACTCTGATTAGCAAAGTTTCCCTTTTATGTCTATAATGTGGAATGGTATTGTTATAGTAAGCTATTACAGAGTTCCCTTGCAAGCTTATTTTTGTCTCCAGTATTATTACAATTTCAATTTACGGTACATTAGCATAAATTATTATATTATAAAAGAGAGACATACTGTTTAGCTATTGTCCTACACTTAATTATCCTTTAATTAGGCTGGAAACCACCATACTATTATTAGTACAATTAAAAAAACATTAAATGAATGTTTTAGATTATCAGCATTAAAATATACAAGATATTTGGGATGGGGTTTTCATATTATCTCTTGGTTTGAAGTGTATTATAGGGCGTGCCTAAGATTGTGTGGAAGAATATCAGAAGTAGTTCATGTTTGTATTTCCTGAGTTCTCCCATTCTCTGTAATGGTGTTTTCCCCCTCCACAGAACGTGCTATCTGAAGGGCAGTTGTACAGATGGTGGCAAAAGCCTGTGGCAGTCGTTAGATTTGATTTATGTATCTAAAATAAAAGGAAAGGATAAAAGAAAAACGTGAAGCTATTAATACCATCAGAAGAATTATACCCTTAGGTTAAGGAAATTTTAAATAAACACAAATGTTTAATAAGATGGAATGCGGGCATAGAATGTGGTACTTGTAAGCCAATGAGCACTCACTATATAAAGTTTATGACGATAGAAAAAAGTGAAGATGGCATCACTTCCATTTGGAACTTTCCATGCTGAACTTGAAAGGACCTCCCAAACTTTCTAGGTTTTGGGGGAAGGGGGATTAAAACTTGATACTGTTCTATCCAATATTTTTTAAATTGCATTATGACTGTTGTGACTTACATCACCTAAGAAAAATTATTGTATTTGAAAGTAGTTTTAATCCTCTATAATTTTTTTTTTCAAAAGTCTTCAAGAGCATATACTTTTCTGTAAATTGACAAGGGGGAATATATGGAATAACTAAGGGACTTACACTCTATTTTTACCCACTTAAGGTAATGGGAAGATGTAAACTACCCTGTTTTTTTCCTAATCCATTTGAAAAATATCTGATAATAAACATATTTCTGGTGACTGATGTGTAAATTCTAAATCTGTTACAAAAAACAGATTGATGTTATCTAGAAATGTTAAAAATATCCATATTACTATGACCCACAAGAAATTGCACTTCAAGATGTGTATAACCTACAGCATTTTTTCTCAAACTTCAGGGTACATCCAGATCACCTGGGGATCTTGTTAAAATTAAAATTCTAGGGACACGTCAGTGGCTCAGTCGGGTAAGCCTCAGCCTTCGGCTCAGGTCATGATCCAGGGTCCTGAAACTAATCCTGCATTGGGCTCCTTTCTCAGTGGGGAGCTGCTTCTCCCTCTCCCTCTGCCTGCTGCTCTCCCTGCTTGTGCTCTCTCTCTCTCTGACAAGTAAATAAATAAAATCTTTAAAAATACATACATACATAAAATTCTAATTCAATAGATTTGTGGTGGGGTCTGAAATTCTGTGTTTCTAGGTGTAGAATTCTATCTCCTTGGTGACACCTTTGATGCTGGTCCATGGACCAACTTTGAGTAGCAAGAGCCAGAGCAGTGGTTCTCAAAGTGTATTTCCCAGACTAGTGGCCTGGCATCACCTCAGGAATTAGAAATGTAAATGCTTGGGCCCCACCACAGGCCTAACTGAATCAGAAACTCTGAGGTCCAGAGATTTGTATTTTAAAAAATCCTCCCTGTGATACTGATATGTGTTTAGGTATATTAGGGAACACATAGAAGAATGCTGATAACAGCACTGCTTTTAAAAGCTCAAACCAGAAAAAAAAAAACATCTATCAGAAATTGATTAAATAATTTATGATATTGTTATATAATGGAATACTATGCAGCAATGAAAAGAAACAAATTCCAGTTATCTATGATATGAATGAATATTTGTCAACAAATTGAGCATAAGAAGCAAAGCATGAAAGAATATACATGTATTATTCCACCTATGTAAAGTTCAAAAGCAGTTACCATAATTTTAGGAATGCTTATATCAGGGTAAAGTTATAAAGAAAGTGAGAAAGGGGTCACCTTGAAAGTCAGGAAAATATTACCTCTAGTTAAAGTGAGGGGGTTGTTTTGTCATGATGGGTGGACCTCTGGGGGTCCTACAGAGCTGGCCATATAGTATGTTTTGACCTCATGGTGATTATATTAGTAGTTGTATGAATTCTTGTTTTGTAATTATTAATTCACATAATTTATGTTATATGCCCTTCTAAAATTTGCATAAAATATAAGAAAATAATAAAGCATATTTCTATCCAGATGTATTTTACAATGATGATTTTCATTGTGAATGACTGAGGAAGTACTCTGATGAGAATTACTCTGTTGTCCACAAAAAGTTATTTTTATAGCAAATAGAAATTCAGTCTCATGTCTCAGGGCATAACATAGAAAAGATATATTTATGGATTGAACAAACTTACCTGTAACATTTTACTATAGAATACATACTGTTTGGTAGCAATTGATTATAATATTAGAGGTAGTTTTGTTTCTTTATATGCTTCTATCCTTGGTTAAAAAAAATTTTGAGTAGGGGCACAATTTACTTGTTAAGGTTGGTATAGAATCTTTGCCTAACTGTTTCTTTTCTGTGTGAGAACTGTGTCCTTCCCATGTGGTTCAGGTGAGACTACCATTCCCTGTGCCATCCTACCCTTACAAAGGTGGTCATGTGATCTATACCTGCCCAATCATGGTGCCTTGTTTTTCTGTCCACAGTGATGAATCTCTAGGCAGGTCTCATCTTTCTATTAACTGTGTTACATGGGGAAGTCGAGTTTTTTCTGTGTGTCAGGGTTAATGATTTTAAGGACCACGGAAGACTGAAACCCTGATGGGCATTTTCCTTCCACTTGGAAAGAAGAGACTTGAAAATGCAGTGCACAACAAAGAAACTGAGTTGAATGCTGTTAGAAATAGAAGGGCAAATTTTTTTTTTTTGAGTATGTGGATCAAGCCATACTTCAATCCTGTTAAGTATCTATTTACTATAAGTAAATTATCCTCGCCTTGTATTTTGTTGCTTGAACTACTTTGAGTTTAGTTCCTAGTACTTACAATGGAGAGAGTCCTGCTTAATTTATAAACACAGTTTAAAATATTTCCAGGATTCACAGCTGAAAATTGCAACATTTCTTTTTTTTTAAATTAAATTAAATTTATTTATTTTCAGCATAACAGTATTCATTATTTTTTCACCACATCCGGTGCTCCATGCAATCTGAAAATTGCAACATTTCTTTGGGTGCTTTGGCCTTTTGGTCCACTTTTTTGAATAACAGAGTTAACTCACAATTACCTGGGCTAATGTAGGTCCTAAAATATGAGGTGGTTGCTTCCTGGGTGACTGACCACAAAGCTTGGTTATGGCTGTTGGGTCCCCGGAATTGCTTTCTCTGCACTAATACCAAATTGGAGAGAGATTAAAGCAAAAAGGTCTGCCCTAGCCCAAAATGAGGGGACGTCTTCAGAAGGTTTCCTTTGCTCTCACTCCATAAACTTGGACGATGTTCACTAGTCAGTCTCATCAACTGAAAGGCTGATCCATGGCACAGGAAATGAACACACCGAGTCCAGATGTGCAACCTCACAGCACTCGTGTCTCCATGGCCACAAGTGTGTTGTGAGGAAAGCTTCACCCAGAAGGACTGTAAAGAAGTGACTGCATGTTTAATCACCTGGAGAACTTCATGAAATATAAACACTTGGGTCTCACCTGAGAGAGAGATTGATTTCCTGGTCTAGGGTATGACCATGGCATCAGGATTTCAGCCCTCCCCCCACCAAGTGATTCTGCTGTACGAAGTTGAGAAATGCTACCATGACAAGACCGTGGAGCATGCGCAGCTTGATGTGTGGCGAAGTCTTGGTCTCAGGTCATCCACTGTGAAGGATTTGGACTAGTTAGTGTCAATGGGGAGACTGGGAGAAGCAGAGAGCCCTATCTTTTGGAAGATTTGGGGGTTCTTCTCAGATGGCCCACACCACAGTGGCCTTGGGTGACTTGGGGTGCCTCACCTTGATATTCAATCCTTACAAGGTCCCCAGGGTGTGTTTCTCAGCTAATCACAGGGAATCATGCCTGGGCCTACTCTCATTTACAGCTTGCTGCTGTAATCACTCCCCACAGATTTCAAACGCCTTCCCTCAGAGCTCCTTATTCCTTCCTGCTCGTTAGGAAAACAACAGCAAAAAGCAGAAACCAGAGAAAGCTACATGGGAGGTTCTTAGCCAAAGATTCAGAGAGCCTCATGGGCAGATGTGATCGATTTAGGAGAAGCTTATCTGTAGAGACTTTTTAAAAAATATTGTCTTCCCATTCCTCCGTATCCAGTATCTATCTATTGCTTCAGACTCAGGTAATTTCCATAGGTAATTCTGATAAGGCATACCTGGTAGAACATTCCACTGATCACATGGTGCCTGGATGGATGTCAAGAGTTTCATGGACCCTGCAAATGGAAAGGAACCCTTAAAGCTTGTGACTTTAGTTTGTGTATAGAATTAAAGCATTTAAAAATTAGATTATCAAATGGGCCTATAGCCTTTCTTATATTTAAGAATCCTTTCAATACACTAATAATATAAATCTTGTGAAAAGATTATTTTTTTTTACTTTTCTCATAGAGAAGGTGATACAGTTCTAGCCCTTATTAACAAGACTTTCTAGGTAGATGAAGCTTGAAATTTACTTTTAAAAATTTTGCCTCAGGGCGCCTGGGTGGCTCAGTGGGTTAAGCCACTGCCTTCGGCTCAGGTCATGATCTCAGGGTCCTGGGATCGAGTCCCGCATGGGGCTCTCTGCTCAGCAGGGAGCCTGCTTCCCTCTCTCTCTCTCTGCCTGCCTCTCCATCTATTTGTGATTTCTCTCTGTCAAATAAATAAATAAAATCTTTAAAAATTTTGCTTCAGCTTAATAATTAGACATTAATCAATACCAGTCATTTGTCACACATTCCTCTATAGGTCTGAGAGGACACGGCTGTCTTGGTCTTTAGGAACTTTCAGTACTATAGGTTTACTTCAGTTTAGCCATAATTCCCTCAATGTTTTATTAGAACTGAATTTTGAATTTTTTTACATTAAAAAATGTACTTGTAAAACAATTTTCTACTTCCTCTATTCCCATTCCCTAGAGATGGGCACTATGAATAGTGTTGTACTATCAGACAAGTATGAATACATACTAACTAGTGCACGTGTGTGTGAGCAAGTGTGTGTGGCGTGACTGTGTAACCTTTAACTCATGCAACTATGTAATTCCACTTGCTTTTCTCACTTAGCAGTAGATCTTGGATATTTTTCCAGGGTGCAAAACTGCTTTTGAAGGAGTATACGGAGTTATTTTCTGAAAGCATCAGGTTCTCTTATAAGGAGCATCCTTTCTGTCAAATGGAAATGGAAATAGAATCTTTGAATGTCAAAGTCAACCGTTTTCATCAAAGCAGCTTCTCTTCACCTGCACACACTCCGCTCTCTGTGGCCCCTCACCCTCTTTCACTCACCTGGGTGAGGACAGAGCCCTGCTCCTGCTCACCCTGGAGTCACATGTTCTGAAATGTGAAAGGATGTGAAAGTCACATCCTTTCAGAACCCATTCGAAGACTCTGAGGAGATTCATGCATAAGTTTGCTTCTTTGAATACAGATTTCATTCAGAACCCATTCTGTCAAGCGAGCTCACACTGCATGTTTCCCATTGTGAGCAAAGAAAAATAGATTTAGCGCTAAAATATACCATCTGTGTCAATAGGTGCTGGCGTAGATTTAAATCTGAGCACATTTGTTGGCTTTCATCCCAAGGCATCAAGCTCTGTAGTCATCGTTTCCTGTAGCCCTCAAAAAGAAGGATCTTCCTAGGGTCACCCAATCCCTTCTTAGAAGTCAGGTCAAAACATTTGCCGAGAAAGACCTCTCTTGGGTAGAAGCTACCAGAACTTTCTGGCTGAGCTTGTTCCTTGAGGCTTTTTCACCAGAAACAGCCCTGGGTGAAAGGCCTTTGAGAAAAACAGTTAAAAGTGGACTCTTTTTATCTTCCACTCCGCAAATCCTCTCTCGGTTGCCTCATGCTTTACATTATGCCTTGTTGCAACACAAACATTGAAGATTAGTTTTGTACCTCCTTTCCGCCCCCACATTGAAGAGGTTCTTCCTACTTGGAGCCAGGATACCAAGAATGTGGAAAAGCCAGTGAAGTTTTAATTGGATTAAACTCTGTGTGTCCTTCTACCCCCAACCTCCTCACTGGTAACTTTCTTGACAGCTTAACTAACAAGAGAATACGCAACAAAGAGATGTAGCCGTCAGCTGGGCCCCTTGCCTTCCCTGGGGGGAAGACACCTGGGCCTGCTGGGAGTCGCAACACAAGAACAGGTAACTGACAGCAGCCCCTGTTCTGATACTGTCACCAGCTCCCAGGCTTTGTGCATTTCTGAGATGAAATTCAAACCTGAAATTTTAGCTGCTCGGAGTGATTGGATTCAGCCAGGCCCCTTCTGAACTTGTGGCGGAAGTGCCAGAGGGGGGAGCCAAGCCACTTCCCTGGTCTTTAATTCCCTCAGCCAAGAAAAATCAAAATCTGTCCACTTGGCACGTTTGCGAGGGAAAAGGGGCAATACAGATTTTCCTTAATAAAATAATGCCGGCTATTAACGAGCAGTCTTGCTGATGTCCCTTGACGCCCTTCTCCCACAGGGCTGGCAGGCAAGAGGCCAGGGTGTGGGGACGTGCACTTGGAGACATTAGTCACACCACCTTAGGTACGGTAGCAAAATAATATTTGATAAATGAAAATAAATCCAGGCAGATACAATTTCCAAATAGTTTTTAGAAGTACCTGTCACTTCCAGACTCTCTTCTTAAGCGTAACCCTTGGTGAGCGAATCCATTTTACCGCTTCTTCCAGGCAGAAAATTTCAGCGTGCCCTAAAAGTATTCAGTGTTTCCAGAGGACAGTGACAGTCACATTTTCATGAGTCTTGGGGACTCTCTGAGAAGGTCTTACCTGAAACTTGGAGTAGGGGGGTGGTGGGGAGCCTGTGCTCCCATTTCAGAAGTCCTGGGAAGAATCAGATGGCAGCCCCCACCAAGGTATTGCCCCCCACTATATATCTAATATCTTTCACAAGAAGATATGCCATTATTAAAGTAAAAAGGTGAATGCCCTTGAGAGGGGTAGATGGACTTCAGAATCCCCACTAAGGTGTAAAGGGCTTCTAATTGATCCCACCCTAAGAGCAGGTTTTGCCACTGGAGAAGATAAAGGGGTGAGGCATAAAAGGAAGGGGTGAGCTGGGGATCCAAAGATAAACGTTGGATCTTAACTGGGTTTTTCACATATGTGCAATAGTCCTGACAATTTGGGGAATACTGGACCCAGAGTTCTAGTGACGAATAGAGGAGGAGGCAGAAAACAAAGATATTAAAATAAATTTAAAATGACCTCAGAGGGTCTAATTTGACATAGTTAGGGACAGCATAATCTTTTGACTTTTCTATGTTATAGGCTCACTGTACCCAGTAATTCTGAGACCAATTATTGCATATGTTCTGGAAAACCTGATTGCATTAATGTCAGAAGTGGCAGAGTGGAAAGGGGCCAGGATCCCTGGGTTCCAAGTTTAGTCTCATAATTATGAGAATTTTGATTCAACAGTTAAAATAGGGAAAGTGCCTGCTACGTTGTGGACACCAAATTATAAACTTCCAAATATTCATTCTGTCAAAGTCCATGTGGGAAGGTGCATGTCATGCAGTAAACAGCAATCAGTAACCAATTTTATCAGGGACTAACCCTGAATTATTTGATTATGTCTAAACACACTGCATTCTGGTAGGAACTGGGTGTGAGAGTATAGGGCTCGTCACTATCCCTTATTTTCACATTGGTCTTTAAGTGTAGGAATTTGGTCTTAAGATCACCTTCAACGACAAGACACAGTATGAGAAGCAGTGATGGATGAAGAAGCATTCCGCTCCACTGAGGCAGCTGGTGACATGGTTCATCCTGACACAGGCTATGGGCAGGAACAACTGGTCACCCTTGTGCTATTAAAAAACTGCCCCAACTCTCAGCTGCTGGGCTGGCCTACTGCCATCTTAAGAAAACAAGCTCAGACAGCTCTGCTTTGGACTGCCCGAAGAGCTTTGTGTCACACACACACACACACATACACACACATACAGACACTGTCCAACCAGGAAAAAAACAAACAAACAAACAAAATGAAAACAATCTTCAGCCCTTGAAGAACAAACCTGAAACAAGATCTGTTTTCACGACGGTTCTCAAGTCTAGAAAGCCAGACCTTAGTAGAAGGCAAGGAAAGGGTAGCTCATTGTTACCTCACACTGTGAACTTCTAAAAAATTAACCGAGATGCCAGGAGTCTGATCGATAATAGTTAAAGAAAGGAAAAAAATACTTAGAATTATTTACCCAAGTCCGTGAACTCACAGCAGGCCCATGGACTGAGACTTCCAAAGGGTTAAGAACCCTGGATTAGAGAACAGTACACTTAGGTTTATAAATAAGGATGGTTATCTTTTTTATCTTCATGTTGCACAAGAAAGTTCCAGAGGGCCCATATAATAACTCAGTATCTTGGCAAGAGAGACACTGAATCTCACTTTCTTGAGAGCCAACAGGAAGTAAGGGAGTAGGAGGTGCCCCAGGTCCTGGATCTCTGACCATGGCTGCAGAGTGTGACTTGCTTTGCTTGGGTTAACGACTGTCAGAGCTGTCTGTCCTAGATTCGGGGCAAATCATCCAAGAGTGGCCATAAGTTTAACCTGAATGTGATCGGGATTCTCAGAATCTCTCCCTCTTCCATCAGACCCACCCCCCCACCCCGCCCACACTGCCACCTTGTACTTGCAGAGGAAGCCACTGGTTTAAAGTTTTCTTTTCAGTTCATGTCTGAACTTGAGACACTTTTTGTATGCCCCTCTCCGTTGGTCCCCAAGAAGCTGGAGTAACTCTGTGAATGGCTCGTCATAACCCACTCCCATCCTGGAGACCCACCAGGAGCAAGTGAGAAAGGACATACTTTATGCAAAGTGGCTTATGCTGGAGACAGCATGGAAAGCCTTCCTTCATATTCAGATCTCTCATTAGCAGAGGTTACGTTGATCGTGCCAAGACTCTGCAAAACACTCTACAGATATTTTCCATTTTATCCCTATAACACCACTGTAAGATTGGTATAATTATCAGTTTGCAGACAAGTGAATTAGGGCTCAGAGAAGTTAACTTGAAATGCATGCCACAGTGTGTATAACTTCAGAGTTCAGGCTCTTAAGTACTATTCTGTGATAATAACTTATTTCTATTAGATTGTAAAGTATCCTACAGTTTTGCTTATCTGGTTTATTTTGAACCAAAGTACAACTGTTTGGTTTGAAAGTATCTTCCCTGAACACAGGCTGCCTGCATGTTCCCTTGATTGAAGAAATCAATCCTCTGCACCTCTCCATTGTGAGTTACGAGTATAGGTACCCAAAGGTAGGAAACATCAGTGAGCAAAGTAGGCTGGATGGTACTGGGAAATGCTGGCACAGATGCTCTTTGTATCAGCTGGGATCATATTTAACAGACAACAGAATAGCTGAGTCTGCAACCTATGTAAGCAAGGCCTTGTATTTTCATGCTTAACAAAATGTAGGGAGGTAACCCATGGTAGGTATAATAGCTCAGATTTGCCATCAGAGGCAAGCCTCCTTCTGTCTTCCTGTTTCACCATCCTCAGCCTCTGGTTTCTGTCCTCATGTTCATAAAATGACGGTTGTACCTCCAGCCATTGTTTTCAGTCTAAGAAGGAAGGGCAAAGTGCAAATAGAGCATAGAGAGCACGCAAGACAGTTCTGTCCCTAGACCCACTTACATGGCAACTCCTGGCCTAGGAAAACTAGGGAGGTGAATAATGGTGTGAGCACATCACTATTCCAAACAAAGCTGATTCTCTGTCAGTGAGGAAGAAGGAGAGTAGACCTACTGGATAGACAATGATGGGAGCAGCAGCATTTCACAAAGGGGAACAGCCTCAAGGCTTCCGTTTGCCATAGATGCAAGTCAGTGTCACATGAGGTCCATCACTTCACACTACATACCCTAGAGGAAAGCCTAGCTGGGATCTGAATACTTTATGGCCCCAGGTTTCTGTTTATGCTGTGCCAGATAGAAGGAAATCGCTCAAGAAACTTGGCTCAGTGTGATACAACTGTGAAAGCAAGGGCTTGAGTTTAGAAGACCCAAGTTTAAGTCCCTCACCTGCAATGTGCCTAGATGACCACAGGCAAGTTATTAACCTCAAGTTATTTATGTTAAAGTCTGTCTAAGACATGGGCTGCTGTGAGGTTTAAATGGTATGATGCATGTGGTTACTATTGTTTTCCATTGATCGGCACTCTTTGGTTACTTAATTTGTTTTGTTATGAAAGTCATTTCATTTTGACACACTTAACATTTAAGTCTTTCCTGGCCACAAAGCATTGTTCTATGCACTGATGCTGTTGGGAGAGGAATCTGTGGACTTGTAGTGAGCGTCCTTGGAGAGCTTGCAGCTCCCAGTGCTAACCTTCCCTTCAGATATGCCCAGCCCCATCTTCTCCTTGGAATAATTATTCTTTGGAACTCAGCTCAGAAGCATCTACTTCTGGGGCTTCCCCAAGTCCTCTGTGGTCCTTCCACTCCACTGGCTTCCATGACATTGCACCTTCCTGATTCTTTGCTAATTATTTTTCCTTCTTACTTTTGTTTTCCCTTTCGTCTCTTTCATGGGCTCTTTTTTTTTCCCCCCACTAGTGCCAGGAATATTGAGATTCCCAGATTTGGGCTAGGTCTCTGGCTTAATCAATCTACTTCATGGATTATTTTCAACCATATGTGTCATTTTCTCCATTTCAGTGTGCTCACTAATCTGTATGTGGGGTTTAAACTGTCTCACACTTCAGACCATACACCCTATGGCTTCCTGGACATGTCTCCAGCAGGTGTTCTAAACCACTGCAAATTTAAAATATTCAAAACAGAGCTCTTCCTCATCATGTGGACTCTGTCCTCCCTCTATATTCTCTATTTCAGGTAGCCCCACAGTTTACCCAGCCATCTAAGCTAGCAAACTCCTGAGTCACCTTGTCCCTTTCTATCTTCTCTCCTACCTGCAATCACTTACAAAGTCTCTTCGGAGCTCTAGTTTTTTCTTATTTTTTTTTTTTTTCTCTCTCTCTCTCTCTTCTTCACCATAATCACCTCTATTGGTTTGAAAACTCTGACTCCCTTCTGTCTAGAATGCCTTACCAGCTTCCTACTTCACTCCCACTGGTGTTCGACTGACCACAGTTTCAGGAGGAAGAGTAAATAACGAAATGAAATTGATCAATTCACTTAAAAGCGTTTGACAGCCTCTTGTGGTGTCCACTACTCACCATGTCCACTACTCGCTGTCCACTGCAGAAACTTTAAACTCAGGGCATCCATGACTTGTGTGGGGATTCATCTAATGTGGGACCTCTCTCTCTGTGGCTTATGTGCAGGCATATATCATAGGTCCAATGTCCCACAGCCTCACAACATCTCCCTTCCTTGGTCTAGGGCTCAGTCTACCAGGCCACACTCAATATTCCATATGTATTTTTGTCAGATGGTTTAGATTGATTATTTTCATCCAACAGTCAAAATAGTCAGTAGCTAACACTTAAATGATTTCACTGAAGTCAAAGTTTGTGAAGACTGGGTCTTTCTGTCACTCATATTCTGTAAACCCTGAGTAACATTCCAATGTCCAGCCAGGCAAGGACATGACAATTAGGAGCTTGATCAGAATTCCTGAGCCTCCGTCAAGATTTTTTTTTCTCCCACTGATGTAGGAGAACCCATTCATATGGAAGCACCTGAACAGTTAAAATTAGTCACTCTTCAAGATTGTGCGTAGGAAAACTAGGCCTTTTGATGTTAACCTTGCTGAAAGGCACAGATTCCCTAACTACAAGTATGGTGACATCACCCCTTTGTGTTTGTGTAAATGGGCCAGATTAAGAAGATTAAGAAGGGAGTTGGTCAGAGGTAAAAATGATTGAATGGCGGTGGAGAGGAGGTAGCAAATCCCTCCCATTCTCCGAAAACCACCATCACTCATGTCTGTACATGCACTGAGGGCAGAAAAGAAGGTAGATTTCTGAATCATCACCTCTGCTCTCGGATCTGAGTTCAGTTTTTAGCTCTGACTCCAGCAAACTGAGGACAAGACTCGTGACCACATGGGGGTCTTGTTTACTTTTCAAAGAGGAAGGAGAACCTTAAGGCCCTTCTCATAAGCTTAATGATTAAGGCATGATGTATTAATTCATCCTCCCGTGACAGGACTGACATGCTAATGGATAGTTCTAGCTTTTTTTTTTTTTAATTTTAATAAAGATTGTATTTGTTTATTTGTCAGAGAGAGAGAGGGTGTGAAAACACAAGGAGGGTGAACTGCAGAGGCAGAGGGAGAAGCAGACGCCCTGCTAAGCAAGGAGCCTGAAACGGGGTTCCATTCGAGGACCCTGTGATCATGGCCCAAGTGGAAGTCAGATGCTTAACCAACTGAGCCACCCAGGTATCCCAGATAGTTCTAGCTTTCATTTCAGGTTTTTCGATACCTAGGGCAAAAGGATATGCATTCCATAGAGTCTATAAGAATGTCAGCTTTAAATATGATGTTTTCTAACGTTTAAAAAGTTATCAGAATTTATGGATGTCCCTTTCCTCAATAGAAGTGTTCCTGTCCAGTTCTCGGTTCATTACTAAAGCCAGTATGAGCTATCAAAAACTCTATCCATTGGGGCACCTGGGTGGCTCAGTGGGTTAAGCCTCTGCCTTCAGCTCAGGTCATGATCTCAGGGTCCTGGGATCGAGAACCACATCAGGCTCTTTGCTCAGCAAGGAGCCTGCTTCTCCCTCTCTCTCTGTCTGCCTCTCTGCCTACTTGTGATCTCTGTCTGTCAAATAAATAAAATCTTTAAAAAAAAAAATCTATCCTTAGCATTCTCTGATTTGAAACCTGTCAGTATTTATAGGATGAGTTCCAAACCTGATGTATGAAATCCCTTACCCTCTGGACTCTGAGTATATCTTTCTACACTTACTTCTCCCTCATACCCAATTTTTTGTCTATACCACATACAAACTATCTACACACGCACATGCAAAGGCACATACACACACAGGCATGTGTACATGGGCACACACCTTACCCAAGGAAACACACTGTGTGTGCACACATATCCAGAAGGACCTATATACACACATAGGTAAACATAGAAGACACACGTGGGCACACATATAAGACACACAGATACATATAAAAGCCCATGCACACAAGCATGTACACAGGCACATATACAAGGGTGTGTATATACACACGCACATGGACATACCAGAAATGCACACAAGCACACAGAAGGATACATGTGTACACACAAATACATACACATGGGCAAGTATTCATACACAGGTGTACATACAAGAACACCCGTGGGTCACATAGAAGTATGCACACGTGGACATGTACACACACACACACACACACACACACACACCAAGTTGGGTGGACATCCAAAGACACACCCCTGACACTCCATCTCATGCGAATCAATTCCAGCAAGGTGGCATAGGCTTTCATTTGGTTCATGAATGAATCAGGCTTCTTTTTGTTCCCAAAAGCACATTAACGTTACCCTCATTTTAGCTGATTCCTAAAACAACTGGCTCTTTGTCTCAGCAACCACATATAAATCCTCTAAACAGACATTTGTCAAGAAGCACTGTTTAAACTCCCCACTATTCAGAAAAGGTCTTAATGGATGATTATCTCTAACCTTATGTAGCCTATATGTTCTTCTGGATTGGGGATGTCCAAAAGAAATACAAGAGCCACAGGTGTGAGGCACACATGTAATTTAAACGTTCCTAGTAGCTGTGTTAAAAAATAAAAACTTAAAAAGAGCAAGTAAAATAAATTTGGTAATGTATTTTATTTCATCTATCATAAAATATTATTGCAACATGTAATAATTATAAAACTATTAGTGAGAATTTTACCTTATTTTTTGTGTGTATGCTGGTCCTTGAAAATTAGTGTGTCTTTTACACTTAGCAATTTGGACTAACTGCATTTCATGTATCACAGTTGCATGGGGCTAGTGACTACCATATTTTACACTGCAGCAGAGACTTTGCAGAATCCTCTCTGGATCCCATCAGACCAGTAGGAAGCCAGGCGTTGAAGGCTAGGAAGCTTTGAGACAAATGTGCGGCCGTTTCTAGAACATCTTTGTGTGGAACTTTAAGGCATGCCTTACGTAAACCTAATACCAGCATTGACCTTGTTTCCTCTCTGCTTAATTTTTAAAAGTTGTTTTTCATGTATTGTGCTCTGCTGTATTAAATACATTTTTATAAACCATTTTAAGTCCTTTTTTGCTCGTTGTTGTTCTTCTCATGAGACAAGTTGAAAAGAATGGAAGAAGAAGGAGAGACTCATGTCCTTCCATACTGCAGTGATTCTCCACATTTGTCTGTGTGGAAGGCCGTTCCTGGACCTTCTCTTCTCTCCCCCAGGGCAGGAGCTCCTCTCTTTATGGCCTCAGGGGCTAGCTCTTCAGTCCATTCTTCAATAATGCTATGTATGTTCCCCTAACTATCACTATGCGAGGCAAAAAAATCAAGCTATGAAAGCCATACGACATACAGGCACTGTGGGATTAGGGACAGGACATGAACTTGAAGTTCATGAAACTTGAACTTGAAGTGACGCATCCATACAAAAACAAACAAAAAAGAGACTGAATGAAAACAGCAGAGCAGTTCTATAGTTATAAAATGGTTAAGAGATACATAAACACTGCAGTAAATATGGCACTTGACCTTGAATGAGACTCAAAGTTTGTTGGTGGAAATGGGGGTCAGAAGGGCTCAGTTTGGGACGCTGGTGTGGCTTAGTCAGTTAAGAGTCCGGCTTTTAGTTTTGGGTCATGTCTTCATCTCATGGGTCATGGGACTGAGCCCTGTGTCAGGCTCTGTGTTCGGCAGGGTGGGGTTCTGCTTGGATAGTCCCTCCTTGGGCCCCTCCCTCACTCACTCTCTCTCTCTCTCAAATAAATAAATATTTTTAAAAAAAAGAAAGAAAGAAAGAAAGGAAAAAGGAAAAAAAAAGGAAGGTCCAGCTTGTAAATTGGTGAGAGGAAGGGAACTGAAAGCTGAAGGATCATCGTAATACCAGAGATGGTATGTGGGGCCCGGGACCCACTCAGTGAGCTGCGGGGAAGGATGTGTAGGTGTGTGTGATTGTGCACGCACGTTATGTTTTGGATATTCCTACACGGCTCAGTTCATCTGGGTGCCGTTTTCTCCATTCGCCTATGTTTCCTGCAGGTGAAGTGCATATAATCAGATGCAAAATTCACATGATGCTCAAATCATTCCCAAATATAACAAACGTTAGAATAAATTTGTGTTTTTGAAAATAAGCATTATAGCATAACTGCCTGTGGTTATTTCTATTATCACCACATTTGCATCTGTTTATTTTGGGTTGCTTTCACATGGGTCCTCTGCTCTCTGGTCTGTCTGTAAACTAAATTGGAGTAAGATACCTCTCATCTGTGTATCATCTGTCCCTTCAGAGCCCAGTACCTGACACACAGAGGTACGTACTCATGGTATTATTCAGAATGTGTTTATCTAAGGTATAGTGGGCAGCCTTGTATCAACTTTTGAATCCCTCAAGGGCAAAGACCACACCTTACATACATCTTCAAACCACCTTTCTGTTTGAAACTTAGTAAGTTCAGAATGGAGTGGAGGATAGAAGCACGTGCAGTGGGTACACTCTGGTGCCTGGACCCACTCCTCCACCACCCTCTGCCATGCCCTTATCTCTGGGAGACTTAGCCTGTCCTAAGAAAATGTCAATGGTTTAGTCAATGGGTTCAGTGTCTTTATAGAGCAGACTAATGGGAGCCAAAGCAGCCTAAGGAAACAATAGTCAGCGTTGTTTTTCCAAGTCCTTCTCTGTTCCCTCCCCCAGCGTGGAAACTCTTCCAAGTTGCTTTCCAGATTAGGACCAAGCCCTCACTGGCCCCGTGGAAATGCTTTTGCGCATGATCGTGGTAATAAAACCAGTGAAAACAGAATTCTTTTCCCATTGGCTAGGCCAGGATTATTCCTCACCCTGGGTAAATGGGCAAGTGGAAGTTTGAACAGAACAACTAGAACATCGGGTCACTGAACCACCCTGGAAACATCCAGTGGAGTCGGAGGTCCTTTCTACACATATAAATTGTATAGACAAAGCAGTAAGAGATGAAAGAAGCAGCTTAATACAGAAAAGTCACTTTATTTTGTTTGCATAATACCAAAGTGTGTCTCACTTTTTAATTTATGGTTGTGGAGTCTTCCAAAAGAATCTGAATATCATCCATGTGTGTCATTGCCCCCTACTGGATAAATTGGGCAACGTTGTTTCATTTGCGTCCATATATTATAGAAATGTTTCAAATAATAGCTCAGACTTGCCTAGCATTTGGTCTTTTTATTTTTTAATATGTGTTCACCTGTAGCATTTTAACTTATTCTGATAATAATGCTTTGAAATAACTGAACTGTTTTTATTCCCATTTTACAGATGAAAAAAACTGAGGCCAAGAGTTAATTTACTCATTCAACATAGATACTTTCAAGAAGCTATATGCAAAGAACTATGCTAGGCAATTTACAAAGATGGATAAGATAGGATCTTTGCTCTGGGAGCTTATGCTGTATTATAGACAAAATATATATATACACATAACTATAACGAAAATGAAAATTGTGATATATGAATAAGTGAAAATAGGATTTACTGATTGCCCACTCTATGCCAGGTGTTCATATATATGTTATCTTAATTTTTCTTCGTAATCAGTATATATTATGTGCCCTGTTGTGCCAATGACAAAATTTAGGTTGAGGGCTTCTTTGCCAGATGCTTACAGCAAAGAAAACCACAGGAAATGGGGAGAAAGAATTTACAACTGTTGCAATCTGAACAAGTCTTTGTGAATGTGGTGGTGTTTGATGGAGGGCTTGAAAGATGGGTAGAAGCAGGCAGATGTTTCGGGGAAGCTCTACTCACATTGTGAGCCAAGTGTGGGCTTATTTGGGGGTGACAAGTCCTGCAGAGAAAGAGAGGGAGAGAGAGAGAGAGAGAGATTAGGCTGCCAGAAAGGAGCTATTCCTGGTACAGAATGTATATCCAAAGGATGGCTGCCAGGAGTGAGCGTTATAGGCACGGCAGCTCTGTGTCTGGTCCACTGGGTGGTGAGGACAGGACCTGGGAGTGAGGATCCTGGCGCTGGCCCCGTGCTGGCAGGAGGTGGCCATGCCTGCCTGCGTGGGCGGGCGGTGAGGTTGCAGGTCGTGGGGCCCGGCCTCTGGTGCTTATGGATGTGGTCACCGGTCATTGGGAGGCTGGTGTGGGAAGCTTGAGCAGGCTATGACAGGGTGTGCTCCTGGGAGTCAGTAAGGAGTGTCACCTGACAAGAGAAAATCAAAAAATCATTCACTTTCATGTTACAAGTTTCAGAACTGTGGCACCTTCTCTTTCCTTCAGCAACCCCGAGCAACCTAAAAGAGCAGCACGTAAAAAAGAAACAAACAAACAAACAAACAAAAAACCCAACCAACTGAAGAAACTGTAGCAAATTAAACAGGGCTCTCTTTGTCCTTTGAACGTGATGACAAGCCTCATTTAGTAGAGGACGTGGGTGATTTTTGCCTAGTGTTTTCCTTTTACGCCCAACAATTTCTCAAGCAAGCCCTCCAGAGTAAACCCTAACCATCTTCCCCGTATTCTGTTCCTGGTGGCTTACCAGAGAGTCTCAGGAACAGAATAGATGACACGGACCACAGAGGGTTCTCAGTGCCTACCGGGCCACGGCCCTCCTGCCAGAGGACTGAAGGGGTCTGGGTGCGGGAAAAGGAACACAAAGAACGGAAAAGCTAAGCCAGGGTACAGGAATGGGTCTGATCCTTTGACAAAGGAAGTACTAAGTTAGGATTTTTTTTTTCCTCTGAAACTCTTCTGTTATGACTCCTTCATGTCACTGAGAAAGGCAGCAAGAAAGACAGGAGGGAGGGAAGAAGGATATAGGGGAGAGAGACCTAGAGACAGATAAGTAGGTGGGGTAGGTAGATAACAGATATACCTACACAGACAGACGGAGACAGAGATGAGAGAGACAGATGTATAGACTAAAAGGAACCTTGAATAATCATGACACTACTACAACTTTTTCTAAAGAAAGGGCAGCACGTATTGTCTCAGTTTGACCCTGAAATAATGCACTGGACCAAGACAGTATGTTCAGTTCTTTATTTCATGCATAATTTTAAAAATAAGATTTTATTTATTTATTTAGAGAGAGAGAGAGAGAGCATGATTGGGGGGTGGGGGTCAGAGGGAGAAGCAGACTCCCGACTGAGCAAGGAGCCCGATGCGAGACTCAGTCCGGGGTTCATGACCTGAGCTACACGCAGACGCTTAACCGACTGAACCACCCAGGCAACCCTATTCCATGCATACTTACTGGAAGCCTGCTGTACCTCTCTCTTTATTTATTTGTTTATCCAGAAGCTCTTGTGTGCCGACCAGGTGTCCTAACTGTGTTGGAATTGGGGGATATAAAGGCAAATAAGCAAGATCTTTCCCCTTAACTAGCCCAGAGCCTCTGCCTCACTGGGGCCGCAGGTCCAACATGTTGAGGTGTTTGACAAATGTTGGATTGGGCTGTTGCCTGGTGTTGCCTCCTCTCCAGGAGGGCTGGCACCTGGGATTACCAGTTCTGCCACTTCACTGGCATTACCAAGACAACACACAACCACAAGTCAGATGATACTATGTGACTCTTTGTCCTTGTTAGGATCTATCCAGAGCTTCGAGTTTGGGAGAGGGAAACATGCTACTGGCATAAAAGATGTTATGGCAGGAAAGTCCAGGTTCTTGTCTCTCTGGGAGAGCAATAAATTTTCTCACCTGCAGCTCGCCACCGTCATTCCTATCACTGCTCTGTCTTTACTATTAGCCAGACCCGCACAGTGACTGTCTCTCGTGTGACATCCGTCTCTTCTCCGTTGCTGATAGAGGTCCAAGCTTCCTCTCTCTGTCCTGCCTGATACATGTTTTGGGAGAAGTGAACATGGAGCTAACTGGGGACATTGAGGCAGGAGGCCACACAGCCTTACATCATCAGGAAAGGCAAACTGAGTGGAGGGGTCTGTGTTTTTCCTTTAAAGTAGAAAAATAAATGCCTTTGGAGAAATAGTCCTTTCCTGTTGGTGCACGTACTTCACCAACACTTTGGTCTTGTTTTCATTGAAGCGGCTTTCATTCTTCACCTCATGTAAGATGTCTAAAGAGGATTAGGTTCCAGGGAGGTCACAAAATGGGGTCTTTTCCCATGGCTTGAGCAATTTGCTTAGAAAATGTGGAGGGAGGGGAGTTGGAAAAGAGTATAGAGCTAAAGCCGGGGAGATGCTATAAGCTAAAAAAATGGCAAAAAGCTTCCAGAATTTTGTTTGTCCTTTAAAAAATCTGCTGAAAGTTGGTAGCATTTTTTTGTATCCCCAAACTCTGTGCACAGACCGAGATCAAATTGTCTGTTCAATGAGTACTTCCCAGACATTAGGTTTCAAGCACTGTGTAACAGAAAAATTCCAAACAGTATACTAGGAACTGACACAGAGCCCCAATTTTGAGTTTTCTTTTCTAGAACAAAAAGAATTTGGAAAGTCATAATGCTGCCATCCACTGGCACTATCGTTTTCCAAATGGATGTTTAATAGCAGAAAAAGAAGAAAGGAGACAACTTCATATATAAACATGGTCCCTTCAGCTTAATTCATATCTAGTTATGAAAAGCTCCCAAGATTGTCTTTGTGTTTTTCATTTTGTCCAGGAGCCAGGGATGGGCATCACAGACCAGCTGTGGGCCAGCCTGTGGCCACCCCTGGCCTGAATTACAAGTCCAGTGGGTCTCCTTAGATAGAATCCTGATCTAGCAGCAGGGGAAACGTATCAGGTTCCTCATTTGCAAAATGGAGGTGCTGCTTTTGCCTTGGGAACTATTATGATTGTTCCATCAGTTGTGGGCTACAGTGCTGAACAGAAGGCTTTGTCTCGGGCCCCAAACGAGATTATTTCCCTAATCTTCTTCCCCTTCTTTACAACATGACCTGAACCTTACTCCTTTTATCTCCTGAGACAGCTGGCGGAGGGCCCTGAATTTAGGAGGTACTCAATAAAGGTTTGCTGAATTGAATTTGTATGATATGACTCATAACATAGCATTCATTACAAGTCACCTTATTTAGTAATTGCTCCTTGTCCTGCCTCTTCCAAATTCTGTGCACCTTTTTTGGATTAGGAGTAGTACTGTCCATTTTTCTACTATTCCTCTCTTCCCACAGTGCCCAGGACAACACAAGTTACATGCTAAAGGCTCTGTAAATACTTGGTAGCCCATCACTGATGAAAGCAGACAGCCTACCTCCTTCTCTGGCTGCACTGAAAATCTCTAAGTAGTGTGTGTGTATGTGTATGAATGTGTGTGTGTATGTGTGTGTGTGCATGCACACACGTGCATGTTCCCATTCTCATGGGCCTTTTATTTCTAGAAATCTCAGACCACCTTGGAACTCCAGCGATAATTCTGAGTTTACAGACATTCAGCAAGGATGATCAGATTGCACTTTTGGAAAAATCTATTTCAAGCGTGATAGCTTATGTGCCAAGGGCAAGGGTTCTTTCTTTTGCTACTAATAACTCAACAGGGACAGCAGGCAGTAGCCCTGCTTACAGGTTCTTCATTCTTCACAGGTGGAGCAGAATTACCCTGGATAGGCAACTACATTTTACTTACTTAGTGGTGATCTGATTACCTTGATCTTAAGCATTTTAACTTTGTGCTATCCTTGCCCACAGAGAGTTGGGCAAAATGAGAAGGGCCTGTGGAAATACACATCTAATTTCATATTGCAGTTGTGTTGGTAATTGCAACTTAACCAGCTTTCCTGCTAGTTCTGGAGGGAAGTGAAATTACATGCGATAATAAGATTTTTGGAGAAATGGATATGATACATAACACAAGAGCCTTTCTTGATGAAATAGCTAATACTAAGTACATATATGGAAGTCTAATAAATAAGGGTTTTATTAAGGATAATTTGTTCAGTAGTCAATAACAAAGTAACTAGGAAGGACCATCCAGGGAAAATGTGCTATGTCTCTACTTCTTTCTGAATTAAAATGGTGTCTTTCCCTTTAGTGTATCTTTGGGGGAAGGGTTCATAGAGACTGTGATGGGAGGGAGAAAGAAAACTTAATATACTTCTGTAGACCTTTAGGACTGACAGTCTTCATAGCAACCTGTACCAAATCAAGTCAATACTAGGAAATGCTTAGGGAACGATCCCATGATATTGGTAAACTGAACTTGGTATTAAGATCAGCATGTTCTTTTTTAATCATCTCGGATACCTCAGTTTGATCAAAAAGTTTTGGACAAACAAGTTCAGTGATTTATAGCACGGGTGTTGAATCATATGAGGCCCACTGCATTTTTGAAAGTGTCTTCTGTGGTCCACCGGAAAAGCAACCACATTTTCCATCTTCCAGTTTATGGTTCTGTACTATTTACAAAGTGTAAGTTATGTCCTCAGTACATCTTGATTTACTGTTACTAATCTCAAAGGCTTAGCCTTAGTGCCCAATTCTCATTCAACATAAAAGGGGATCAAAATACAAGTAAAAAAGTAAAGCGTGTGTGTGTGTGTGTCTATGTGCAGATGGAAGCAGCCAATGAAATCTGACTAATTCCAATTAACCCCTCATTCAGCTCTCAGTCTTGGGACTAAAGCACCTTTCAGGAGGAGAGGACAGTTTTCCCTCATGCAAAAATGATGGATGTGCCCTGAACCAGTTTAATTTGCTATTAACAATTTGTTATGCAGCTCTCATCTTTGAATTTATCTAAGCCCTTCCTGCTCCTATTTTTACTTTCAGCTCATATAAATAATTGGCATAATAAATTCCACATGTTATTTCATTTGCAGTTAAGAACTTCCTCTCAAACTTCAAGAATGTTCCTCTAAATTCACTCTCATGGGATGGAGGGGAAGATACCTCTAATCATTATCCCATCTTGATTTCCATCACTTTCAAATTGTAGCTTTATACTCTTCAAAGCCAGCTCGGCGTTGAAAACAACAATAACAACAATACTTCACAGGGACTTTGCCTTAAAAGATAGCATTATCTAAATGCTCAACTCAGCCGTTACTGACGGTGTTGATACTGGCGGCTAGGCAAGGAGATGCAAAGTAGAATAAAATGTAGCTCCTGTCTTCCGGGAGCTCTCATTTGAGCCGGAGAGACCAGACTATAAACTGGTGAGTATAATGCAAACATGATTGAGTTATGTAAAATGTTATGGATGGTAACACAGTTGGGGGAGAAATTGATCCTGAGAGACAGGCGTCCGTGAAACCTGCCCCATAGAACAGACACTTGCATTTTAAAGGGAGAGGAAGCCTTGTCTAAAAAGTAACAGGTAAAAAGCAATAAATACAGGGATTAAGAACACGGAGTTTGCAGTCAAAGAGAGCTGGATTTGACTCATTTTTTTCCCGTTGCTTCATAGATGTGTGACCTTGGGCAAATTGCTTTACCTTTTAAAAACCAGGTTTCCTGTGAAATAAAATGAAGCTAATGTAGCCGCACTCCCCCTTGGAGCGTTACCATGAGGGTCCCCTGCTAGATTGCGTGTCCAGCCCTTGGCACAGTGCCTGGTACACTGGGAGCATTTGTGTGGTGACTGCCGTGCTTCTGATCATCCTAACAGAGATCTGGGTTTGGGCTTCATCCTGTCTTCAGAGAAGCATCCAGGTGTCCTTTCCCCTTTGAGGATCCAAAGAAAGCCTGTCTAGAGTCTTGGCTTTGTGAAAGGTGCTTGGCGGCAGGGTGAAGGAGCCGGGGTAAAGAAAACACTAGAAGGCTGCCACAGAGTGTGGTGCTTGAAGTGTAGGTTATGGACCTCATATCTATGAATCGCTTGTTCAGATGCAGACTCATGGAGAAACCCCTTGCTCCTACTAACTGGGGATAAGTCTCAGCATCTCTATTTTATAGGCTTTCTAGGGGGTTGTGAATATACACTAGCATATGGAAATCCCTTCCTCTGCTGATTCAGCACCAGTCTGCTGAAGGTTCTGCCCTCCAGGTTTCCTCAAGAGCTCTGGCATTCCTTTCCCCCCAGCTCCTCAGCATAACTTCCTGCCCGCTCCATTTCGAACTGCGGACAGTCTCCCTGGAGTACTCCCCCCTCCCACTAATTTGATGATTTAATTATGTAATTTTTAATATACATTAAAATAAGTGCATATTAAAGTAAAACCATGAGGAGCACCTCTAAAGTAATTACTACTATTCTTTTTTAGTTTAAAATTTTTTTTTTTTATTTCTTTTCAGCGTAACAGTATTCATTGTTCCCTGGAGTACTTTACTACCCTCCGCGACAGGTCAGTCTGAGGGAGATTTCGAATATGTACACAGTACATAGTCTGCTTTGTTTCACACGTGTACGCATCCAGCTCAGCCCCTGTCTACTTCTCATTTCCCGGTTCCTCCTTTTATCTCCCCCCACCCCATAGTCTTAACTGAAAAAGTGCAGGAAGTCATGGATATGGACATGGAAAAGCTGGCTAGATGCTGACTATCCTAGCCTTCCACTTGACCCTTTCTATATTAGGGACTGATTATTGGCCAGATATTTGAAGATTTACATCCAATCCATTTGTATTGGATTTGGCTTGATGGATGCTGACTGAGAGGTATTAATATTTCTGAGGGAATGAAATAAAAATGTGTAAAATAAATAGGCACAGGTACAAAATCCAAGACATCAACTTTGAAGGCCTTGGGAGGGGAAACCAAGAGGTGTAGTAAAAGAGATTTGAATCAGAATCAAGAGACTAGAGTGCAAGTGTGGCTTCTCCTCTAATTAGCTGGGAATGGATTGAATTCATTCTGCGTTTCAGGGCATCAGAGTGTCATGTTTGTACGTCAGGAGTTGGACCAGACAGTGTTTAAGATTCTTTCCAGCTTTATCATTCTTTGTTTCTACAAGTTTATAATTCCTCCTTAAAACATTCTGGGATTTGAATGTCATGGTATTTTGGTTGAGGGACACATTCTTAGTATGCATCCTCAAATTGCTATCTATGATTTTATAGGTAGCATAATAATAAATAATAATATATGTTTTGCATCATATTTATATATCACTATATAGCTTTTTACATTTTTACATACACTGTATCATGATCAAAACAACTCTCTGAGACGTATTTTGCAGAAATTATTGTCTATTTTTCAAATGAGGACATGGAAGCTAAGAAAGTTAGATGATTCATCCCAAGCCACATTGTTAATAATACATGACAGAGATGGAACTTAATTCAGTACTTTTCCCCATAATCCACAAGCGGCTCAGATTTAAATAGAGAAAATAACTTTTCTGTGGGCATTAAGTAAGCTTAATAACTGTGAAACCAAAACTTCACCCCAAGCAGCACCTCAATGAACCATAGGACCTAATGATGTTAAACAGTAACTGTGACAATCCATGGCTCTCAGGAAGATAAACATATCTCTTTGGGCCACTGGTTTGTGAGATGAAAATGAAAAGATCTGCTATTTGTATATAACTTTAGAGTTTTCATAAGACCAATGTTTTACTATAGAAATATTTTTTTGAAGACAGATTAAATTATAAAAGATGTGAAACTGAAGGCAGGTCAGATAGATGCCATCAGATAAAGAGCAACAGAATCAGATCAGATCCAGCTTTTCTAAGTCCTAGACCCTAGTTCCAACTCCGCCAGATAGCTCCCTGTCTGAGCTGCTGTCCTGGTTTGCCTGAGCCTAACCGAGTTCCTAGGATATGAAACTTTCAACATTATAACTGTAAAATTTGCAGGCAAACTGGGATAAATTGATCCCTTTACCACCATGTTGCTCAAGTTCTGTTGCCCATGTTGCCACAATTCTGATTTTGTCACCAGGCAATCAATGGTTAAGTCAACAGGTCTCTGGGATCACTAAGTGACCCATCTTGTTATCAAGATGAAACGGGAATAATAATGATAATTGTGTAACCAAGATCTTGATTATGATACTAATCAAAACATTTGCCATAACAATGTCAATTATCATTAAATAGCATTTCCTTACTTACAGTATGGGAACCAAGCCAACAATATAATAAACCACCCACGATGGAGTGCAGGGATCTTGCCTTTGTTCTAGAAAAGGACCACATAAAATAAACTCTGTAGAATTATTTATAAACTGATGCGATAATTTGTTGTTGTTTTTTTTTTTTCGTTGTTGTTGTTAGGTCCTATAAGTGCACTTTTGTTAATCCCAAAACAGGAAAGTGTCTTTCACCAGAACAGTAATTGATTATAAAATACAACATTTAAAGAAATGGTACTCTCTTCAGTCATAAATAGAAAACAACCACGTAGCATTCTTATTTCTGTTACTTCTCTCATGGTGTTCTATGTAGTTACCAACTGCTTTAGAACTACCATCAGGCTGTGGTTGTATTTTTGTTGTAGTCTGATTCTGATATCACTGGTGAATTCATTCCAGTACTGAGCTCTTTTTACTCCTGTCAACTTAGATTACATCAAATTAGTTCTCATTTCAACATTGACCAAGATTTTGTTTGACAGCAAAAATGACCTCTGGTTTCCTCCCAAGGACATCTTATCTATAGCGTGAATCATAAACTCTGAGAGGATGACTGAAACATGGATGTGTTTCTATTCAAAGTGAGTCAGGGTACAAAAGGGAAAGGGTTTAAAATCACGGTGTGGGACATCCACGTTAGACAAAAGGAAGGGCTGCCTGGTTTAATATTTGGGGAACCCTGGGACTTACTCCTGCAAGTCAAGGAGTCCCTGTAAGTGGAAACTTTGAAGGAAATGTATAACTAGGTTGATTTCAAAACAGTTCTGACCCAGGTTATAATGAATGATAAAGTTTGGTGGGAAGGTGAACAGTGAAGTAGGGATAAGATGCTTTATGAGAAGAGGAGGGCATGTCCTCCCTTGTAAGGAAGGGTTATGATGCCATGAATCCATTTCTGTTGTGAATCTAGACTCTTAAAGCTGGAAGGCATCTCTAATACAGCTTCTTTCAGTCAGGCGGCTGAATTTGTTAGCTTTTGTATCTTTTATAGGAGATAATTTTCCTTCTGGTTCTTTAAGACAATATAACATGTAAGTGAAAAGAGTGATGGATATTAATAAGCTGAATGACTTTCTTTTACAGCTGAGGAGGCTTACTTAGGCTCAGAAACGTCAAGGGATTTGCCCAAAGCAACACAACTGGGAATTTGCCGGGTATCGTAGAATATAGGCTTCTTGCCTCCTCTTTCCATGCTTATTCACTGCTCCTTTCGTCCAGCTCATCTGCTACATTTAAGAGGTATTTTCCTCTCACTGTGTGGTAGTCTAAGCTTCTACAAGTACTCTGGCAGGTTGGTGAACTAAAAAGAAGCTAAGTCATCTGTCCCAACACGTTTCCTGTTCTAGGTTGGAGTCCCGAGCAATGCTCAACCCAATGGTTCTGTCTCTCTATTCTGTCAGATCCTTGATGCCACTGCCAATGTTCACGTCATTTCATTTGCTGTCAGAGTGAGGGGACCACTTTGTACTTCAAGGCCATTTATTCAGGAAATAAAATGTGTGCCCTAAAATAAGGCTATGAAGCATATTGTGTAAACAGATATAAAGTGTGGCCATAACATAATAAAATTGACTTCTAAAGAGATACAACAGAAGGTAAAGGTTTAAAGAAACGTTATTCTATGTATCTATTCTAATGAGGTTTGACACATTTCTGGAGCTCCACTCTAGAGGAGGTCCTCAGTTTCAGTTTTTTTAAGGCACCTGGGACTGTCAGTTTGAGAAATATAGTCACATGTAAATTTTAGCAAAGAAAATTGTTATCCACAAGGATCATCCATCTTTTTGCAAATTTTTTTCTGCCTTGTCATCTCTATCCTGTCACAAGATGTGACCAATGTATTTTTATCTAATTCAATCAAATCGAATGTTACAGACTGAGAGCTGACTCTAGACCACTCCTCAGAGAGGGTACATTTGAAGGTATTGAAAGGCAGGTACCAGGTTCTGGAAACATTTGCAGAGAGGAAGGGCAAATGTATCTGAAATAAGAGGGACATATTATTGGAATGCGTGTGTCAACTTCAGAATGATGATTTTGGAAGGTAGTATTTTGTGATGCGAAGGTTCTGGTGTATTTGTTGAAACCTCAAACTGTAGTGTCTGCATGAGATCATTTACCAATCATTTGTATAAAAATATGATGGTTTTGGTATCAGAGTTAGAAACATGTTACCAAGCTCAATGGAATAATTCTAGCAGTGACTACTAATTAAAGATTTTGTGAGCTTCTCTTGTTTTCAATTCTTTAAAAACTTGATGAAAACTGGAGTTTGATCCAAGACTAGTTGGTCTATGTACACTTTGAGATGGAATTAAATTTGATCATTGTGTCTGGGTTCAGATATTCTTAATATCTGAATATAGATAGATATATTTGATTAAATAAACTCAGACAAATGAACTATTTCTTAATTAATACTTTATTTGCTAGACAGAAATCATCCACCTCTAGAGTTGAATCACCACACTTTTCTAAAGGGTGTGTGTAAGTGCTTGGGGAAGATGAATTTTTTCTGGGCAGGGCTGTCCCATGCATTGCACGATGTGTGGCAGGTCTGGCTACAAACTAAAAACCAGAGGCACTCAGGCAAATGTATATAAAATAGAAATGCTTCACACATTTCCAAATGCTCCTTGGGGGTAGGAAAGGAGGTGTTGCCTGTGGTTGGAAACTTCGGATCAGATAAAAATAATATAAGTCGTGATAAAAAGAAAGTAGAGCTTATTAGTTGTGTGGCCCAGAGCAAATTACTTATCCCTGGGCCTCAGTTTCTTCGTTTGTGTAATGAAAGTTATAATAAGGAACCTCGTAAGATTATCGTTAATGTGATTATAATTAATGAATGTAATAATGCATACGAAGTTCCTAGTGAATCACCTCATGAATGGTAGGAAACAGTCTGTAATTAGCTTCTATTCATTCTTTCTCTACTTAATATAAAATTTTCCTTTCATCAGAAGGGCTGGACTTGATTTCTGGACAACCAAGACTATTGTGATGGAGATGTCTGGCCATGAAACAAACAAAAAAAAAGGACCTCAGAAAATCTGTGTGGGGATGTAAATATTCCAGAAATGGAATATAATATGTAGTGCAGAGTTGAGGATCTCACTTGCTTCCAACTTACGGGCATAGTTCACTCACCTGAACATTTAATTTTCTCTTCAGTAATCAATTTGTCACATTGTCCAGCAAATCCGTTTCCTATGAATGAGTTTTATCTGTTGCCGACCAGCCTGTGACTAGCAGGAACCTCTAAGGAGTAGAGGTGACTCTCAGATTTTCTCATTTCAGACAATGGATAGGTTACCAATCATTTTCCTGAAAAGTTGGCTTCTGGAGAACCAGAAAGCATTTTCTCTAAGTCTCCCCTATGTTGGTTACTTTGAAGCGTTATATATCCTGATTCTCTTCAACTCTCCATGTGTTTCTAAAGTACAGTATCATATACTGGACATCCTGGAAATATTTTTTTTCAATGTCATTTAGTTTGTTGTAACTTTTTAACCTGAAAGAAAGCTTGTCCCAGAGACTCCAAAGTGTTTATAATTCCAGTGCCCCAATTCTTTACTTCTCTTGAAATGCAAGTCCATAAAAAAGTTGAAATGGAATTTTACACCACACCCAGCTTTCAGTGTCTCCCTCCTTGGAAATGGGCAGCCTCCCAGAAAAGAGAGTGTTCAGTACAAGACCCATTGTTCCCAAGATTAAGTAAAACTTACCTGAAAACCCACTAGTGCTAATCCAGGGCCAGAGAGACTGAGACTGAGTAGCATGGACAGTCTAATGACATAGATTAAGAGTAATAATAACAATGGCTGCAACAGTAATGTTTATTGATTCAAATGTTCTAGGTAGTGTTTGAGAACATTAAAAGTATTAACTAATTTAACTCTCATAATAATTCTATGAAAAGTCACTATTATTGTCTCTTTTTTACAGAGGAGAAATTTGAGGCTTAGAAGAGTATCATGTCAGACAACCAGTGAATGGTGGAGCCGGTGTTAGAATCCAGGCTACCAGGCTCAAAACTGTAGCTCAGCGAAGGGCATGCTTCGCTGTCTGGAAGACTAGAGGAAAAGACTTCACAGAACAGCTGTCTTTGGAGCCATGTGTCGAAAGATGAGTCGGTATTCTCCAGGCAGGTAAGGCAGGGAATGGTTTGCTAGGCAGAGAGAATAAAATCTGAATGGGCTTAAAAGCTTTTAACACTAAGTATGCTATGGCATAGTCAAAATGTATAATTTTAGAAGTTGAATATAGAGACAAATTTAATAGCATGAGTGAAGTTTAAGGAAACCAATAAGGGGTGGGCCAAGCTATTAATATCAGGATATTATTCCCACCCCAAGGCCTACAAGAAGCAAAGGAGTGAGGTGAGGGCATGACGATCCAGGGCCATATAGAGTAACCACAAGGAAATAGGATTAGGACAGGAGTCTTTGGTAGAGGGATGTAGCCAGCCTACAGCAACTTAGCATAAATGGAGCAGGGGATGCAGTCCCAGATTCATGCTCTTCTCACCGTCTCAGCTTGAACTTCTGCTGCACTTTGGCTGAAACCAGCTAAAAAGCCCTAGGGCAAATGAATTCATGGATGCTGTCCAGAATGGTCAGCCTCCCCGGGTACAGAGAAGGCCGGGAATATTGGGCAGTAGGTCCAGAGGGGCAAATGGACAATCTCCAGAACACAGAACCAATACATTATGAAAGAGTTTTGGCATACTTCTGAATGGTTTTGAACAAACTTAACTTTTGAGTCATTTCCAAAGATCAAGTATGCTGACAGTAGGATACCTATCTCTTTCCCTAGAGAAAGAAGATCATAAAGCCATGGTTATATTTGATGGGGATCTTTTCCCAGATGTTTCTGAAACCTGACCCCACACGAATACAGTAGTAACTTAATACCAGTTTGCATTGAGCAGGCTCAGAAGTCACTTTTTTCAATTGCTCCTAACTTAATTAATATTTTCATAATTAGCCAGGAGACTTCCTGAGTGAGGATGAGGTACTTGGATACTTTCAGCTATTAGTGAATTATCTGGGCACAAAAACAACCCTATATTTCTTTCAGGCATAAAAATAAAATAAGTTACTTTCATCTGCTTCTAATTCAAAAGTAGACAGAGTGAATTTGATTCAACATTACAAAAAAAAATCACCTTTTGGCTGAGATCATGCATGGAAAAATTCAACCCCAAAGGACAGAATTTTGGAACATAATACTCAAGCAAGAAAGTGAGTTGGGTAAAAAGGAAGGAAGAATATTCTAGTTGAAATCTGTGGATAAGATGAGCTTACCTGTTAATGTTCACTTTTGCAAATAATCTAAGAGAAGGATTATAGTGCCTACCACCAAGGAAGACAGAATACCCACTCCTGTGGAGAAACTGAGCAGCGTCAGGATAATTGAACTGTTTAGCAATAATTATTAACATTTGTATTTATCCAGACACTGTAATAAGTATACCTATTTAATCCTTTCTCTATAAAGTAACTTTTGTTATTAGGTTCATTTTACATATAAATAAACTAAAAGTTTTAGAGGCTAGATGATCTTTTCAAGGTTCTGTATCCAATCAGTGACTTGGTTGAGGCATGGAGTGGGGTCTTCTTGATTCTATAGGCCAGCATAGTTGTGTTTTAAAAAAAGAGTAAATGTCAAGATAACGCTGCAATAGGCATACTAGTTTCCAATGATTCAAATTAATTGATTAGAATATCTGGTAAACTTGAAAAAGAGCTGATGACCTATGACTCTGTGGGTGTATGTACAGGGTCTTTCTTCACTTTATTTGTGAATTCCTTAAGTTTCCTGAATAGAGTTCAGACCACTCTAAACCTTTAGAGCTGTTAAGATACCAAAGCTAGGCCAAAGCAAGAATATTCTTCTATAAAGGATATATGAGCAGCCATGATTAGTCCAAGGCTGACCTTGGCCTCCTTTGTGTTTCGGAGAAAGGTGCCTCAGGAACTTTGTGCAGTAGGATCTGTGTTTGTCCTGTGGGCTAACAGCATCATAGGTTGGTATTATTCCCTGGGATGCCTATTCTTAAAAAAAATGGTGCTCTATCAATTGATACAGGTAAAAACGTATATATATTCAGTAGCTTTGGAATCAATCGACACAGGTAAAATATGTGTTAAGTCTATTAGATTTTCTAACTAGCCCATCTCTTAAGATTTGTGTATTTACATTTATTGATGTTTCTACAACTAGGAATTTCATGTATTGGCTCTTCTGGGATCGGGTACATAAGTCAGGCATGTAAAAACCCCTCAACGAGTTACTCACTTCCATGAGATAAATGTTTCCACGCTCGCGCCAAACATATTTTTATAACGATTGGCCTCAATTAGCTTCCCATTTAATTTCTATCTTTGTATATTTAAAAATACTTATTAACACAGAAAGGATTTCCGTGCCAATAAAGTGATACGTGAGTCTCTCCCCTTCCCCCCTTCTGCTCTGGGATCTGTATGACTGCTCTTGGTAATGGATGCAGAGGTAAGGCTGCAGTCTGTGAAGTGGGATTGTGGTACATAATTATTTAGCACACTCATATTAAGAGGGTCTGGAGAGACACATGGACAACCTGTCAGAGATCTAACCTCACCAGGAAATGCTGGCAGAGAAGGAGGGAGCATCCTATTCCCAACAGGTCATATTCCTGGAACCTTCCTAGGTACATACATTGAGGCAAAGCCCCCTCTCCCTGTCTAGGGAGGGTGAGGCAGTGTAGGGTGCAAGGGAATCCTTTGGCCCTGACCTTGGGTCTACTGGGCTGCCTTGCTATGTTGTCTATTGTATTACGTGAAAATCTACCTTTGGGAATTTGAAAAGCAGAGGCATTATCTCCAGATGAACCCTCACTGGAAAGCACACAGTGTTACCTGGGAAAGAAAGATGGATCCATGGTCTGTCAGCAAATATGAGGTGCTTTTTTTCAGTTTCATGCACAGTGCCTCAGGTCTAGGAGCTTGGGAGTAGGGCAGAGTCCTTGCCTGGGGGGCTTGGGGCTGCCTTGATGGAGACAAGTGGAAACTGTGGAGGGAGCTGAGGCTGGCATAGGACAAAGCCTTCAGACAAAGAAACAAACGTAGTGCTTGTGGGCATGGAGCCTTTCCACCATAGTTTAGAAAATAGAAAAGGAATGAATTAAGGGAAGATCTGGGGGATGTGACCAGACCTGGGAAGATCCCCAAAGAATAACTAAAGCATTGCCAGTTTACCTCTTGGTCAGCCCTGACTGTAAGGGCAATGTGGCCTGTAGTAATTTATGACTATGTGTTTCTTTATTTAATATTATATATTTATGCAAGGAGGTTGACATAAAGAGACAGGAACTCAAGCGCTATTTTATTTCTGTCAGTAACTTTAGGACTTTGAGTTTGATCACTGTCTCTACCTACACCTTTTTAAACTAAGTTTAATATCTGCCCTACCTCACTTTTGCAATGGTTAAAATCTTAAGTGACTGAGAAATATGAAATGTTAGATCAGTGTAGTAATAGGTATGATAAAATATTATTCTTCAAAATCTTTTATGATTTATTTAGGACTATATGATCACCATACATAGATTTCTAATTCTATATATATGTGCATGTTATCTGCATATATATATATGCATATATATATATCTGTATGAATAGAGATATACATAAGCATTTAGCTTCCTCTTTCTCCTCATTTTATAAATCATTGTTACCAACTTATAGAAAAACACCAAAAAAACATTTTGTAAGATGTCAAGTAACAAGATGTAGAAAGGTAAAAAGATAATGTATGAAAATAAAATAAACCATGAAAGAATTTTTTTGTAAATAAGAAACTAATTAGCAGAGCAAATATTGTTAACATGTCTTTTCTACCCAAAGCAATCTATAGATTCAATGCAATCCCTACCAAAATACCAACAATATCTTTCACAGATCTAGAACAAACAATTCTAAAATTTGTATGGATCCACAAAAGACAACAAATAGCCAAAACAATCTTGAAAAAGAAGAACAAAACTGGAGGTATCACAATCCCAGTTTTCAAGATATACTACAAAGCTGTAGTCATCAGAACATTATGGTCCTGGAACAAAAATAGACACATTGTTCAGTAAAATGGAATAGAGATCTTAGAAGTAAATCCACAATTACATGGTCAGTTAATCTTTGATGAAAGAGGCACCGATATACAAAGGGAAAAAGACAGTCTCTTCAACAATGGATGCTGGGAAAACTGAAAAGCAACATGCAAAGGAATGAACCTGGACCACTGTCTTACATCCTACACAAACATAAGCTCAAAACAGGTTGAAGACCTAAGCGTGAGACCTGAAACCCATGTCCTAGAACAGAACACAGGTGGTAATTTCTCTGATGTTGGCCATAGCAACATTTTCGTAGATTTGTCTCCTGTGGCAAAGGAAACAAAATCAGAAATAAACTGTTGGGCTTACATCAAAATAAAATCTTATGCACAACAATAGAAACAATCAATAAAACAAGACCACCTACTTAATGGGAGAAGATATTTGTAAGTCACATATCTGATGAAGGGTTAATATCCAAAATCTATAAAGAACTTATTCATAGCATGGAGGACAAGGGGCATTAGAGAGGAGTAGGGAATTTGGGTAAATTGGAAGGGGAGGTGAACCATGAGAGACTATGGACTCTGAAAAACAGTCTGAGGGGTTTGAAGTGGCGGGGGGGGTGGGAGGTTGGGGTACCAGGTGGTGGGTATTATAGAGGGCACGGCTTGCATGGAGCAGTGGGTGTGGTGAAAAAATAATGAGTACTGTTTTTTTTGAAAATAAATAAATTGGGAAAAAAAAAGAACTTATTCAAACTCAACACCTAAAAAACAAATGGGCAGAAGACATGAACACACATTCCTCTAAAGAAGACTAATGGTTAAACAGACACATGAAGATGTTCAACATCCCTCATCATCGAGGACATGCAAATCAAAGCCACAATAAGATATCACTTTATGCCAGTTAGAATGACTAAAATCAAAAACACAAGAAAGAACAAGTGTTGGCAAGGATGTGGAGAAAAAGAAACCCTTGTACACTGTTGGTCGGAATGTAAACTGGTGCAACCAGTGTGGAAGACAGTATGGATATTCCTCACAATATTCAAAATAGAATTACTATATGATCTAATAACCCCACTACTGGGCATTCACTCAAAGAATACAAAACACTGATATGAAAATATATGTGCACCCTTGTGTTTATTGTAGCTAAGGTATGGAAGTAATCCAAGTGTCCATCAATAGATGAATGGGTAAAAAAGATGTGAGTGTATATATAATGAAATATTACTCGACCAAAAAAAAGAATGAAACCCTGTGATTCACAACAACAGAATGGATCTAGAAGGTTCAATGCTAAGTGAACTAAGTCAAGCAGAGAAAGACAAATACATTATTTCATTCATATGAGGAATTTAAGAAACCGAACAAATGATGATAGGGAAAAATATAGGCAAGACAAGAAACATACTTTTTTTTTTCATTAACATATAACGTATTATTTGCCCCAGGGTTGCTGGTCTGTGAATCATCAGGCTTATACATTTCACAGCACTCACCATAGCACATACCCTCCCCAATGTCCATAATTCGACCACCCTTTCCATACCTCCCTCCCCCGGCCCACCCTCTGTTTTGTGAGATTAAGAGTCTCTTATGGAAGAAACAGACTCTTAACTATAGAGAACAAACTGATGGTTAGCAGAGGGGAGATGGGGGGGATGGGTGAAATAGGGGATGGGGCTGAAGCAGTGTACTTGCTATTCGGGTGTTGTATGGAAGTGTGGAATCATGATATTGTACACCTGATGCTAACATAACACTGTTAGTTAAAACAGAATTAAAATGAAAAAATTGACTTTTTTAATTAAAAAAGACAAAGATTTGCAGAAATTACATTATGTTTATACTTAAAAAACAAAATAAAGAACTGAAACCTAAGGCACTTATAAGGTATTTACTTTGATGTTTTAGAGTGGACAACTTAGGAAAGTTTCTTTTTTCACTTAATTTCTCATAGCATCTCTATATAGGAAATAATTTGGTCAGCCTAGAGATTATCTTTTCTGTAGATTCAAGACTCTTCTGTTAAGTCTGTAGGAAAACTGTCTCACCAGCAAATTGAGTAACCACTTGGATTTTCCTCAGTATGATCTGTTCCTTACCACAAGCTCACGTAGTATCACATGTGGAAGCAAGGGTTGGCTTAGATAAAATTGGAGAGGCAGGGAGCTAACCCACCTCACCCAGTCTCAACCTGCTGGCTCTCAGTGGTCCTGTACCCATGTATGGTGTTTTAGAGAAGCACCCTCAGAAATGTTGTAAAATTATTTGAGTAAAATAGGGTGTGTACAAGGAGTTTTTCTTTTGAAAAAAGTAAAGCAATTAATAGCACGGGCATGAATTTTTTAAAAGACTTAATTGAAGTTAGAATTAGAAATAATCTATTATAAATTTGGTATCTGGAGTTGGGAAAATAATAATATGCTTCTAGAGATGAAGCGTTCCAATAAGAAAGCAAGTGCCTAGGGAATGATGAAGCTGAGAGAGTAAGGAAGGTAGGCGTTCAAGAAAAGGAGCAACTATACAGTAGCTGGGAGACCCCTGCAGGTGCAGAACCTAAGGCTGGGTGTGTATTTATGTATACTCCATACATAAATTAGCTCTCCAAAACAGAAGTCTTTGGGGGACCAGGGCTCTCAATTAAATAACACTATGACCTGGCTAATGGGACTGTCTTTTAATTGGGTAAGCTTATTGGACTTCAATATAATAGGCTTATGACACCCTCTTCAAGTTGAATCGGCTATGCATACTGTTAGGTTAGCTCTACATACGTGGTTAGCTGTGCATACTTAAAGGTTGGGAGAATTACTCATGTCTTGGCAGCTGCACTGTTGAATGCCAGGCAACCCTTGATAGGTTTCAACACTCTAGCCAACTGGCCCTATACCTAGAGAGACTCCAATGTCAATGGGACCCTTCACCAGTCCATGTGCTAATAGTATGTGGCTGACCCCTGTTGATGACAGCATTGTTCCTCTCCTGCTGGGAGAGAAAAAAATACATATAATCTGTTAGGACGCATAAGATTCCAGATAAATGCTACATCCTTTTCTACCATATTAAGTATACTTTCCTGCAGAAAGACAAGTGACGGTAATTCCTTATTTCCTTTTATGGTAGTGATCCTTCCCCATTTTTCCCTACTAGATCTTAGGAACCTGAAGGTGACATTAAAACTTGTGGTTTTCTGCCTTACATTGTCTAACTTTGTGTACAGTCACAGTTATTCAAAGGAAAAGAATCTGCTTGTAAATCTGTCTCTGGATTAGAAAGTTAATGCATGCCCTGCTAAAGTATATTTATCAATTGGTTACACTGTAGAAACTGAACCATTGCTTTAGGAGATTAAAACTAGCATTTTGCTACGCCATCACTATTCAGTGTTATTGGGGATCCTGTGGTAGGAATTTTCATGCTATATTGGAGTTGGCTTTTGGCAGATTTAGGTTCCACTATTTATTTTTTCTTTGGCAAGTCATTTAACCTAAGCTGGACTGTGGACTCATCAGAGTTACGGGAATGATAGTAATAGGTATTATATCAGGAGTTCTCTTGGGAATCTGTGTGGTGCTAGTGAATTTGTTTTGTTATCTCTGAAGGCATCTTAAGCAGAAAAGTCATTCTAAAATGACCTCAGTGATTTTGTTCCCCTTAAATGCATAATATCAATCAAGGTTTGCACAGTTTATATGTCATAAAACAAAAACGTTTGTAGCTCTGCTCCTCCTGTGTCATTTATCTTCACAGATTGTCTAGAACCATTCAGTTCTTTTAACTGTAGTTTTAACAACCTTTTTAAACACACATTAGATATTGTGTCCCAGATAAAGCTATGAATGCCTCTGATGGTTCCATTTTGACATGTCCCACTGGCAGCACATAATGAATGCTCAGTGAGTATGTTCTGAGGAAATTCTGGGAACACAGCAACTAGAACATATTGTCCTGGCTCTCATTCCCTGCTATTTTAGTCTGTAGCATGGGGCATCAATGAGGGGGAGCTGGTAGACCTGGAGGGATCTTAGATTTTAGATTTCATTTATAGGGAAAGAGCAGGTCCAGGATTAGTTCTATCTAGGAAAGAGTCAGGGTACCATTGTAGAGGAAATCTTCTTTGTCCCTGAGGACTGAAGCAAAGTCTACAATTTTGTACCTGCCAGACTGGTCAGCTGACATTTCTTCAACATTTTCTTTAGCATTTTCTTCAGCAAATGTTGCACCATCCAATTTTCTGTCGTCTTGGAAAGACTTGCCTCATCCAGCTGGCCCTGGAGGAAGGGGTAGGGGCAGTTACACGGGTGCATGGAGTTGCTCCCAGTTCCTGAGTTTCAGAAAGAGCTGTTAAATGTTGCTAGGTGGTCCAGGAGCAGAAATCCTTGGCAAAGGGTGAACTAGTTGCCATTTTCTGACTTTCTATTGTTCAAAAGAACTTACAGCTTAATTGGACTTCTCAGAACATACTGAGACAAAGAGAGGTTACAACTCAAAGACATTAGCAATCTGAGAGGAGAAAACCAATCTGATTGTCTGGAACAAGCAGCCCTCATTGAGGTAGGGATAATAAAAAATGTCAATTAAGATCTTTCATAAAAAGCACTAGGCTCTCAAGTGAGTAAAGTTGGAACACAAGAAAGGACTTCTGTTTTGAATTTAGGAAACGTGGTCCATGACTTAAAAAGTCCAATAAAGGATTTTAAAAAGAAGATAGACCCTGTTGAAGGCACCTGGGTGGCTAAATTGGTTAAAGCGTCCGACTCTTGGTTTTGGTTCAGGTCATGATCTTAGGGTCATGGTCTCAGAGTCATGAGATCGATTCCTTGTATGGGGCTCTGTGCTCAGTGGAAGTCTGCTTGACACTCTCTCTTGGATCCCCCCCGCAAATAAATAAATAGGTCTAAAGAAGAAGAAGAGGAGAAAGAAGAGGATGAGGAAGATAATAGACCCTGTTGGAAACAGAAGTGTGGGGGTGGAAGATCAGCCAAAGAAACAGCTCATCCCACAAATAGGCAAAGATACAGAAGCCAGAAGGGGAAAGCAGGAGGTAAAGAGGGCAGTTTCAGGACCAACGTGCAATCAGCGGGAGTTCCAGAGACAGGAAAAGGGTTACTTACCTAGACCACAGAAGAAAATATCTCTGAGTTCAGCAGAATTTGAAAGAGGAGATGAAGTGAGCTGGCGTAGTCTCAAGCAGAATTAAATAAAAGACACACCTCTAAAGGATAAAGCGAATGTACATAAGTTTCTACCCAAAAAGAACAATTCACTTACATAGAGGAAGGGATTCTAGTAGTATAAGAGTTCTTATTTATAGTTCTGGAAGCCCGAAGATCATGAAATAACAGTGAACAAAAAGAGAAGCACAAAAAGAGAAAAATTAAATGAAGATTTCATTTACCTAGGGAAAAATACACAAAAATATTTTAAGTAATCAATGACTAATTTGTGATGACAAAGCAAAAATGGAGAAAAGTGAAAATTTTGTTAACCAGCAAATCATACAATATGTAAGTTAATATAAATGGCTGAGAAGTGTCTCAGAAAAAAATATATTTGTTAAAGATTTTTTTTTTAAACAGAAGAGGCATTCTGTTGTGGAAGAAAACAAAGCCAATAGCCTAGAACTAAGGTTTATCTCAACAAAATCTAAGAGTTGGGAGTAAGGATGGGTCATAGGAAAATGACTCTGGAGGGAATATTTGATCTTGTTGAGCTGCAGCACAATAGGAAGAATTGGAAGATTACTTCTAAAACTCAAATATAATAATAGAAGAATAAAAGTTTGCTATTGTAGGAATGAGAAAATAATAACTATTCACATTAAAAAGCAATTTCCAAATTATTAACAGAGAGGAAGGAAATGAATGGAGACTTAAGCCAAAAAAATATTAGGAACGGGAAAAGAGGAAATGATCACAAACCACAACACACATTAAACATAACACGGAGGGAGTAAAATCACTCATTTAGTTATTCCATTAAATGTGAATGGGATGAAATCCTCTTTCCCGGTATAGGTTGCAGGAAGAGTGGTCAAGGAATATTGATCTCCTACAATGAAGATAACAACACAAATATTTTATCAAATGAATATGTTTATATGTGCAATTTTCTAGATTTATTGCCTCAGTTTAATGAATATATTCGCTCTGTGATACAACTCCTTTTGTGAGTGTAGCTAAATATTTCTGTTGTGTGTCATCTCAATAGCAGGGGTCAGCCCTTTGTGGTGGACCTTATTCTCTGGGTCAGCCCTTTGTGGTGGACCTTGTTCTCCCTGCACCAGTCCACAAGTGGGCCTAGGAGCCATTGGGCACAGGAATCACACATGAATTATGGGGTCAGGCCTCAGTTCCAATTCTGTCTGTGCCCTCCTCCTGTTGTGTAGTTCTAGGAGAGTGACTTCACCTTGGTGAGGTTTGGTTTCCTTACCCAGTGATGCAAACATTGATCTTGAACAGTCATCATGAGGCTTACATTTGTTGGTATATGTAGAATTCTTTGGGAATCTCTGGCAGCACATAGCAGGTGCTCAGTGAATATCAGCTATTTTATTTTTCTTTTTTTCTATCCTCTAGACTCAATGTGATACATCTTCCCAAACAAAATTCACAGAGTGGGGTGAGCCATGTCATTCAGGCTTGGCATAGTCAGGAAAAGTAAGGAAAGACAGAGGATCATAGAGATTCCAGAAATCTTCCCACACCATAGGTTGTTGTGGCTCTGGTAATGCAAGGGATAGCAGAAAGTGCACCTGTTAAAACAATGAAAGCCATGCCAAATCAAATGTATCCAAAGACAAAATATCCAATTCAGTAGTATCTGTTTAGACTACCTTTAACGTTCACCGGAATATTCTGTTTGGTAGCCACCTGACCTCCATTTTTAAGTATAGCTTTGACAATAATTTATAGCTTGTAGTTTTATTTCCTATATGCCATTACTTAAGATCAGTGAATAATTCAAGTTCATCCATCTCTCTCTCCTTTGCTGTGTCTTTCAAAATTGTCATTTTGAATAAATCCTTAAAAAGCCTGTTTTAGAATTTCAATTTAGAGTATTTCCACAAATATTTACAAGATGTTTATTTGGCATTGGACCCTACACAGAGCAGGCTTTCTTTTTCCTTTTTTTTTTTTTTTAATTTATTTGACAAACAAAGATCGCAAGCAGGCAGAGAGGCAGGCAGAGAAAGAGGAAGGAAAGCAGGCTCCCTGCTGAGCAGAGAGCCCGATGCAGGGCTCGATCCCAGGACCCTGGGATCATGACCTGAGCCAAAAGCAGAGGCTTTAACCCACTGAGCCACCCAGGCGCCCCCAGAGGAGGCTTTCAAAGGCAAATGAAGCTTGCTCCCTGACCTCACAAAACTCAGCATATAATGAGAACATAAGCAAGTAAATAAACAAATCAGGTATAGGAGGTACTAACATGCATAGACAGGAACCTGCCATTCCAGGAGAACAGGAAGGAGAAGGCTTTCCCTCAGACATGAAGAGTTAGGGAGAGTGATCTGTGAGCCTCGTCTTAAAAGAGGGTTAGACTCAGGACAGTAGATTAAGCGCAGTACAAGGGAGACATCAGAGGAGTGACAAGGAGAGCAAAGGCAAGGTAGGCATTGGCAGCAATGAAATCGTGGAACCAAAAGGCCAGGGGTCATAGAGAGCTCTGTCAAATGAGTGCCTGTGAACATTGACTAAAGAAATAATACTAACAACCTTTACTAGAAATTCATGGCAATGCTTATCACAAAGACATGGGCTCTGTGATCCCTTGACTCCTTCTTAACCAGATTGTGTGATTCTGATTCCACCTGACAAAGTTCCTGAGGATTTTGTTGTTCAGACATATGTTCTCCTGAATAGAGACTATTAGAATCTCTGGAATGGGTAGAAGCACATGAAGTTTTACAAGCATGATGTTGTTATTCTCTCCATTGAGAATCACTGCAGTAAACGGAGGTGTCAGGGTTTATCCCCCTCTGCCTTCAAAACCAATTACTGAATCGATCCAAATCCTCCAGGCGTCCAGAGGTTGTCTCTTTGCAGGAGTCAAAAGACAACCCCCTTCTAATTTCCTGGATCCACTCTCTCGGCCACCTTCCAGTTCCGAAAATCTCCACTCTGTGAGCACCATGGAAAAACTCTTGTTTTTATTTGTCACATAGTTTCTAGCCCAAATCCCTAGACTCCTGCAAAAACTCATTCATGGACATAAGAGACTTTTTTAGGCTTTTAGACCACCTGTCAGGATCAGAAGGAACAAGATAGTTATGCAATCAAAACACTCATGGTTTGTCTTTATTTTGAGGTGTCAATACCAGTTTATTTAAGGATGACGTTTTAAAAGTGGCAGGGAAGGGAGAACATAAAAGTGAATTTCAAAAAAATTTTTTTTTAGTAAGGGGATTTCATTAAGCTGGTAATTTTGCTAAAACTATATGTGCTTTTATGCAAAGACAATGTAATTTTTGTACACAGAAAGTATCCATTAAAGTGTGTACGTGTGTGTGTAACGTGTGCTCACACACACACACATATGCACATGCACACATGCCCCAGAGTGAAAAAATGAGCAAACTCTTCTAATATAAGACAACATTCAAAGTACAGAAGTATTGTGTGGGTTTTACAAATCATCCATAGATTACTTTTAAAAAGAAAAAACTTTGCTCTTTTTAAAGTTAATATTTAGGATCTTAATATGTATCTAAATTTAATTATGTAGCTCTTACAGTAGTATTCTCTTTGTGGGAGGAACCCACAATTTATCCCTTTGTCTTGGGTATTTTAGCAATTGTTCACATGCCCTGAAGCATCAGAACTCTTATCAAATACATTTTTGCATAAGACCAGAGTCAATTTCATCATAGTTGGGGAAAAGAATTTTGTTGTTGTTTTGGTAGAGTCTGTCCCCGTGTTATTTCTTTCATCTCTTTAATCTGATTCTAGTGAAGTCTGTAAGGCCAATCCATTAGCGTTCTCTCCTACAAAGTCCTGGGAGCAGGGCTGGTAAATTCTTTTATTTTCCATTGAGTTGTGTTGTGATTTGATAAAATGGGAGATTTGTTTCTTTACTCATCCTGGCTACAGGAAAGAAAAGGCAGGAGCACTGAAATTCCAATTCCAAAGGCCTATTTTTTTTTCCTTTTTATGCCTCCATTTCTCCTGGCTTTTAATCTTCCAGCATTCATCTCCCCCCTCCCTCTGAAAACCCCGTGTTTACTTTTGAACAATGATCAGCCAGTAAAACCTTAAACTTGGCAGCAGATCAAGCTGTCCCTACATGAGCAGGGCAGCTCTCCACAACCCAAAGAGGGGCAGGTGGCTCTTACAGGGACACTTCTCATAGGCTTTACTGGAGATTATAACTTTATAGATTGGCATTAGGCCTGTAAAGCAATGATGATTCCCAGAAGTTGGAAAAAAAGAATGGGGAAGTATGTTGAATAAGCCTGGATTGTTGCCACTTTGAATGAAGCCTTCTTAAATTCAGAGCTCAGCAGCTCTCTTGTCATTTTGAGATTCCTATCAGTGAAGATGATGCTGACTGTGGTTATACTGATCAATGATAAAACAAGATTTCAGGGTAGAAATGGTTCTAATTGAAAGAAGGGGTGTTTTGGGAATTGAACTTTTCAAAGCCCTCCTACCTTGTCAAATAAATAAACAAATAAATAAATGAATGAATAAGAAAACATTCTGGTTGAAGGGCAATTCAGTCAAGTTACCCTAACATAGCCTGTATTTTTGTCTATTCAAATGTGTTTGCCCTGGAGCCAAACAGCCAGCTGTGTTCTGTTGGGTGATGTATGAAGCAGAAAGAACACTGTCTAATTTTTATATCCAGTTGAGCCTGAAGTACCTTGAGATGGGGAGGGAAGTAGCACATCTCACTCCCACTCAGGAATTATTATTCATGCAAGAATCACTCATCAGCTATCCTGGTAGCCCTCCTAATTCCATTAACCCCTCAACCACTGGGAGGTAAGCAGGAGGGGCTTGTGGTCTAATTAAAATTAATTGGTTGCATGTCGATTAAGGAGGAGCTTTCTGAGTTTTGTTTTTTTGGAGGGGCTGGCTGTGTTTTGTTTATTTAACATGTCCTTTTTAGACGGTGGTGGTAAATACCCTCTAGCTCTCTTTCCATATATTTCTTTCACTTTTAATTTCTTTGGGAAGAGTCACCAACTTCACTGGGGTGAAGTGTTTATGCAAATAAAGGAATGTCACAGACTACTTATTCAGTGATCTCCTCTGGTAGAAATTCTCATTGGAAGGTCTCTGAACCTGGGCAGTTTAGCTCAGTTAATTTCTCTTGGTTTTTATGTGATTCTGAGATGTTATTGTTTAGATGTTTACTTTCCCAATGACTCCACAAAATACCTATCTAGAACCATCTAGAAATGATTTCAGAAATGAAACCAAGTGCACAAGGAAATGAACAGAGGACTTCTTGCTTTTGACAAAGACCTAACAGAGAATTGGATACTGAATTATCTGGCTAAACTCTAGATAATTATTATTTTAATAGTACCTTTACTTGTGCAGTTCACTGAAATTAGATCTATAAGTTGTCTGTGTAGCATTTGTAGAGTTAAAAGGAAGACTGAGGATATCTAACTTGTGAAATAAATTAAAATTCCAGCCCAGTTGTTACAGTGTACTTAGGCTGCTAACCCAATAAATAGGATTGCAGTATGCTTGCTCTGGTTGTGATGCAAGGTATTAAAGATTGCATAAAATACTTAATAGGTACTAAAAAAGTCTGTAAATTTCATAGCCATCTGTAGATAAGAACTTGTGGAAACTCAGATGTTAAAAGAAAAAGTGACATATGGGTTTCAAAACCACACTGCTGCTTTCCAGCTCATCAGCCACCAGGATCACAGCGTGTCTGAGCCACGCCTCCCACCATATCAGGAGGTGATGGTGAGAAGGAAGAGTGTGCCACATTCCAGCTTTTTTGGGGATGCCACACACCACTTGTAGAAATGACAAGTTCTTCACGTGCAGTTGTAGTTCCAAATAGACTTTGTTTGCTGCATTAGGAAACTCTATCAGCTAAGGGCATGGATTTCGGAGCCAGACTGATTGTGTGTGTTCATCCCTGTGTGACCTTCGGCCAATAGCTTAACCTCTCTGTGCCCCACTATCACCACCAGTAAAATCATGACAGCAAAGGCACCTATCTCATACAGTTACCCTGTGGCTTCAGCGAGTTAATATTTGTAAGGAAACTTATACACCGTAATACTATTTTTTACACTTTTTATTTTGGAAGTAGTAATGCCCTTTTAAGGACTGGGTATATATTGTTTTGTTGTTATTGCTGTTGCTGATTTTAAGTCAATGTTTTATACTCAGTGAAATGCCTCTAGTTCAAGACACATCTCTTTTGTAAAGAAGTACCCGGTCAATCTATACCCCATTGATCTCCGATGTGTCTGACCTGGAAAGGGAATGAACATTTGCTGAGTACTCACATCATGCTTACATTATATGTATATTACTTCTGTCCCTTTCACAATAAACCTACAAGGTATATATGATTAGTTCCGTTTGGTAGATGAGCAAACTGAGGAAAACCTAATGTTACCTCTTCTCTTAGTCTTAGTTTGAGCATATATAAAATGAGGAGATTGATCATTCCGTCTCAGAAAATCCAACTAAAGTGACCCATAAGCCATAAAATCCTATGACTTTGTAGTTCTGAGAAGGAAATATCACTGTTTTATGTGAAAAAGTTAGTCTAAGAAAAAAGAAAAGTCTAGCCTTGTGGAGGGTCTCTGATTCAAATAAGCTACAACAGTTCCTACATGTAGAAGATATATATAATACATGGCATATGCCCTTTGCGGCCCCCAGTTGGTCAGAGCAGGTCGAAGCATAATTAGTTGCCAAGGGCTGCCATGGTGCTCTTCTCGGCAGCAACCTCTCCACAGAGTTAGCGCTGCCTCATGGCTTCTCTGCAGTGATCACAAGAGTAGCCCCCAAAGGATCTCTGTCCTTAGGCAAAGAAAGTTGTTAGAGGATAGAGTGGTGTGATAATTGTAGTTCTGTTTCCCAAATATTTCCAGTCCTCCTCTCTAGCATGTGGTAGGATTAGTACCTGCACTCTTGAGGTGAGGCGTGGCCACGGGACCCTCTTTGGACCATGGAAATTGATACATGTCACCACGATGACAGTCATGTGGACGAGAAGGAAGAAATCTGGTTGTTTTAGGCCACTTACTTTTGGGTTTCTATCAGGACAGTTTAACCCAACCTATTCTGACTGACACAAATGAGAAACGAGGTCTTCAATTAGGTGTACTTGGAAGTTTTTGTAATATGAGAGTAGTTACTTTTGAGATCTGCCAGTCTGGACTGTAGCAGTGGTTGGAGACAGGAAAATAGGAAGGAGGGACAAGAGGAAACAAAATGTTCCATGGCACCCTGCCAGGTCTGTAGTGGCCACTCTGGCTTGAAATGAGGTGCTGTTTCTTTGACAAGCATTTGCCTTTGATACATAGCTGGGAGCTTGCCCTGGAAGCCACCTACTCTCTTGAGTCCCCCTTTTTTATTACTAGCACAGCATTTGGAAGAATGAATGCAGGGCATGTGGTGGGCAGTGAGGACACGATGAAACACAAGGCATCATTTCAGTCTGGTCACAGTGAAAGAGAGACCTAGGATAGGATTGCTTCAAATCACTATTGCCAAAAGATTGATCTCAGGGAGTAGCAGAGCACTTCAGAGTGTCAAAGGAGCCAATGTTATTTAAGAGAGATTGTTGAATGTCCCTTACCTTTCATTTTCCCCATTGTGTCAGAGTTAGCTAAAACTTTAAATATATAATGGAGCTGTAAAGAAAAGAAAAGAGGAAAGAAAGGAATGGAAAAAGAAAGCGAGGGACGCCTGGGTGGCTCAGTTGGTTAAGCAGCTGCCTTCGGCTCAGGTCATGATCCCAGCATCCTGGGATCGAGTCCCACATCGGGCTCCTTGCTCGGCAGGGAGCCTGCTTCTCCCTCTGCCTCTGCCTGCCATTCTGTCTCCCTGTGCTCGCTCTCTCCCCGTCTTTCTCTCTGATAAATAAATAAAATAAAATAAAAATTAAAAAAAAAAAAAAGAAAGAAAGCGAGCAAGAGAATGAAAGAAAGAAATGCCCTTTGTGTCACAAATGGAAAGGGAAATTAAAGCCAGAACACAAATCTTATGAACTGATGTCATCAGTGTTAAGAGGGATATCAGATTGGAGGGGGCTTTAAGGCTGAAGGAACTGGGTTTGAACACCCAAATAAGGCCAAGAGATGTGGCCTTAGGCCTGTGTGAGGTAGAGAAGTTGAACTTACATAAAGTCAGAGCCCTTAAGTAATAGCACTAGAAGGATTCTTCCCACCAGCACCGGGGAGTGACCTGAATGTATTTTTCTGCCTTGGGCTATGGGTGGATAAAAAGTCTTCTATGAGAAATTTAAAAACTAGGCTTGTCTGCACAAGCTGTGGGTGTGGGCTATAATTTTCACTACATGCATTTTCACTACAGGACTTTTCTCTGGGGTATAAATTAATGTAAAATGGATCCTGGACCAGAGAAATTCCTAGAGCGCCAGCAAGAAACAAATGCAAAGCTCTCCATGGCAAGACTACCACATCCACCTTCCCAGGAGGGAATAAAACCTGGTAAGGTAAGCTCACAATAAAAATTATAAATCACATGAGGAAATGATGGATCCTAAAATATCGAGATAGTGGGATAATCCAAAGAGACTTTAAATAAGGATGTTTTAAATAATTAAAATAGCATGGAAGCCATAGGGAAAAGAACCCATTATGAACTAGAAGAGGGATATTTGAAAAAGATCCAAATAGAATTTCTAAAAACAAAAAGTACAGTCTTTGAAATCATATAAAACCTAATTTGATGTGTTAAATATATGGATTAAACTTAGATAAAGCATTAATGAACAGAAAGACATAGTTTGGTAATTATTCAAAATGCAGCATGGAGGGGCACCTATGTCGTTCAGTTGGTTGAGCTTCCAACTCTTGATATTTGGCTCAGGTCATGATCCCAGGGTCATGAGATGAGCCCTGCATTGGACTCTGTGCTCGGGGGGAGCACAGAGTGCTTGAGATTCCCTCTCCCTCTGCCCACTTCCCTCCAGGTCATGCTCTCTCTCCCAAATAAATAAATCTTAAAAACAAAACAACAAACAAAAACCCCAAATGCAGCAGAGAGAGAGAGAAAAACAGAATGATATAGAAGCTGAGGCATAAAATGAGAAGAATCAGAAACAGAAAATAAAGGTAGTGGTGATCAGACCACATTTAATTGAGTCAATAATGAGTGAAAATTTACCAAAGCAGATGACAAAATGAACCTTAAGTACCACAATGAGAAAAAAAAAAAAAAAAAAAAAAAAAAAGAACCACAATGAGTACCAAGCAGGATAAATAAAAATACATCCATACAAAGACTTACCTTGGGAAAATTGCAAAACACCAAATATGAAGTAAAGAAGGATCTAGGAAGGAGCATTTATATGTAGAAAGGATTTCTCATCAATAAAATGAAGGCAAGAGGATAATAAGAGGAATAGATTCATAGAATTGGGTGGGGGAAAAAAGGGCATCTTTAGAAATCCATTTAGACAAAGACTGGGTGGTGCCCATTCATAGAATGTTGCTGAATGAGATATTCTAAAGTAGGTCAGTAGGAAATTAAACCCAGAAGGAAACAGATCAGGATGCAGTGGTGAACCAGGAACTGGTAAGCAGTGAGCCAGATGACTATCTTGCCTGAGATGTGAGGCTGGCGGACAAAAAGGGCTCTGGGCGTAGGGGGAACCTCAGGTCAGTCTCCATCTCTCAGAGGAGAAGGTCTGAACATGTAGGGCACAGGGAGCTCAGTTATTCTGCAAGGGATATCCTCTTCAATTTTCAAGAGGATTTTAAATTTAATTTTGAAAGGTCAACTTTTAAGCCTTGATGTGCAATAAACACTAATTTGCTGGAGGTCTCAATGCTCAGCCTTCTGATCTCTTTACTTTCCTTTGAGTTGTGTCTGTATGAGGAAGAGACCCCATGTCACATTCTTTTTTCTGGGTCCTGGATCAATAAGACCTTGGACAACAAACCAGTCCTTACAATATTGTGCATCCTGTCTTGGCTCTTTACCATGCCCTGCCTGTCTTAGTTGCCAGTAATCTCTAGACCTTGGGTTCTTGATATTTCATCTGTTTGGTTTGGGCCATGCATTTGCCCATACGCAGCTCCTGACCTTGACTCACTCTCACGTGGATTCGCTTTCTTCATGCTTAACACCCCACCCCCACTTTCTCCAGCCCTCTTCCCCTCAAATCCACAATTTGATCCTGGCCTTTCCATTTGTTACCTGTTATTCCAGAGTGGGCACTGGCATCCCAAATGACCCAACTACAACACTTCACACTCTCTGCTTATCCACCTCCCTGCCATAAGTTCTCTCTTCATTCTCATTGGTTTAGGGCAATCATAATCATATTTAGGGCACACCAGAGTCCCGTGGAAGAATAGTTAAAACAGATTGGTAGGCCATATCCTAGAGTCCCAGATTCAGTAAATCTGAAATGGGGCCAAAGAATTTGCATTTTAACAAGTGCCCGGTTAATGCTGATGCTGCTGGTCCAAGAGCCACTGGGAGTCCCTACTCTGCTGTATTCCCAGTTTGCCCTTTTTTTATGTTTCCTCAATATTTTGTTTATACTGTTATTGTGGTGTTATATTATATACTTAAAACATAACTTGTGGGAGATATTTGCCAATACTTTCTCCCAGAGAATAGTCCTTTATCTAGGTATATCCAGGTATTTTACAAGGATGAATCATGTCCTTTAATTTTTATTCAAATAATTTGCAACCTAGTGTCTAGCTGCTGGGGCTATAGGCCTGAGGTAGAGATTTTGTCAAGGAAGCTACCTAAAGGTCTCACAGATGATAAGTCATGTAATCACAACTGAAAGCCTGGTAGGAATAAACTCAGTGTCCATGGTCTTGGCCATCATGCTATCTTGTCTCCACCTCCTTGTTATTTCATAAAACTCCATTGGGAAGGGTCACCATGTGACTAGTCATTGGCCACACATACTGGCCACTCCTGGAAAGATGAGGTTCTATCAGGTATAGGGGTCAAAGTAAGGCATCAAGATGATGATTGGAATACTACCCTCTACTTTACTCAGAAGAGTGCGCAGCTAGTGACCTTCAAGGATAGGATGTGACCAGTCACACCCATTATCCATTAAACTCTCAGTGAGGAAGAATGTTTGGGCTTCTCAGAAGATGATGTCTTTCTAGAAGACTGCATAATTTTTGTAGCTAGTATATACCAGGACGCAAGTGGTTTCTGCAATTGGTAATGAAGAAATGTTAATGCACTTTAATCACCCCGAGTTATTGTCTTTGGTGAAAACATCCCCCTTGGTATCAGTTCCAAAGGAATCTACTACTGTATCTTCTTGGCCTGGTTTATATTAAGGCACTGTGAGGTCCAGCTCTGTCCACCAATGTGCATAACTGCTAAGTAATTTTTTTTTTAAGATTTTATTTATTTATTTGACAGAGATCACAAGTCGGCAGAGAGGCAGAGAGAGAGAGGGGAAAGCAGGCTCCCTGCCAAGCAGAGAGCCTGATGCGGGGCTCGATCCCAGGACCCTGAGATCATGACCTGAGCATGACCTGAGCCGAAGGCAGAGGCTTAACCCACTGAGCCATCCAGGTGCCCCTGTTAAGTGATTTCTTTTTTTTTCTTTTTTTTTTTTTAAAGATTTTATTTATTTATTTGAGAGAGAGAGACAGTGAGAGAGAGCATGAGCGAGGAGAAGGTCAGAGAGCGAAGCAGACTCCCCATGGAGCTGGGAGCCTGATGTGGGATTCGATCCCGGGACTCCAGGACCACGCCCTGAGCCGGAGGCAGTCGTCCAACCAACTGAGCCACCCAGGCGTCCCTGTTAAGTGATTTCTGACAGAATCGAGAAATAATTCTTGACTTGAAACAAAGGAATTTCCATTTCCCCAGGAAAATTGCTGCATGCATCATTCTCTGTATTTCTCTTCTCTTCCTTTCTCTTCATTTCTCTCTGTGTCTCCAACCAACCAACCAACCATTCCTTCCTTTCTGCCTTCCTTCCCTCCTTTTCTCCTTCCTTCCTTCCTCTCCTGTTATTATTAGTTTTCACCTGCATTTTTTTTTTTTAAATTAGAGAACCTCCCGTGAGTTTCTTTTACATTAATTCAGCCTCACTTAACCTCTTGTCAAAGGCAGGGGGAGAGTTATCTAATCAAATAGTGTTGATACAAACCATATGTTGAAGAAGTTGAGCTCTCACCCACTAGTTAGAGAGAGAATTAGATAAGGCTGGTCTTCATATCAATAGTTAACAGCTTAAGGAATAGCAAGAGTCCGGTCTCTCAGATTGCTAACACTTGACATTTCTTTAAGGCAATGGTTGTAAACCCTGCTTGTTCATAGAATCACATGAGCTGCTTAAAAAACAAACAAACAAAAACAACTAATGCCCAGTACTTGCCCTCCTCTCCAAATTCCAATTAAGTTAGTCTGGACTGGGACGTGGAAATCAGTATTTAAAAAAAAAAAATTAAAACAAACAAATAATAGAAAAAGTACTCTAGATGATTACAACTATCTTTTTCTTATCCAAAACACTTGTGATAAATGAGACACTGACCTGAGGGCTCATGAGTTTCACAGAAGTCAGGATAGGGTGTGGACCAGAATAGCTTAGCCCAATGGTTCTCAACGTGGTCCCTGGACCAACAGCATCAGCATTGTCTGAAAACTTGTTGGAAATACAAATTCTTGGGCCTGACCCTACAACTCTGGGAAAGGACCAGCAATCTGTATCTTAACAAGCCCTTTAGGGCATTCTGATACTCAGTGAAGTTTGAGAACCATTGTGTTGGGGACTTATGACTCCTAGTGTGCTCCAATCTGGGCATCATGTCAGAGCCTGTTCAGAAATGCAGCAAGTCAGACCCTCCTCTAGACTTACCAAATGAGAACCAACATTTTAACAGGACCCCTGATCAATTTTATATATTAAAGTTTGAGAAGCACTGTATTAGAGAAAGTATATGTATTTTTAAAATTTCCACTGATCCCTTTTCAAGATGGATTTATAAAGACAACCCTAGCCGTTAGGATGGATAAATACAGAACTCTGTGGCTAAACATAACACAAACTTATTTCTTGTCCAGCTTAAAGTCTGGTCAGTGATGGAGGGGAGCTATGTTCACGCAGTCAGGGGGAGGCTATGACAGAGACTATTCTTTTCAAACTGGGCTCCCAAAGTTACTCTGAGTGTATCAGCATCCAGTGGAAAAGTGGGAGGAAAGAGTGGAGGAGGGTCTGCGGGAGGTTTTCTGGGTCCTGACTTGGAAGTGCCATGCATCATATCCCTCCACATTCCACTGGTCAGTCCCCAGCCATAGTGTTTTGCCCAGATAAAAGACTGGGCTGAAAAATATAATCCCAGGCCCAGGCTGCTATCCAACCACACCTCCACCCCACGCAAGGGAAGTCTGGGTCTGTAGCAATGAGTTACCAACCTTTGCCACATGATGGGTCCCAAAACTGACCACCTAGGAAGAGAAATGGGGGGCTGATCCCACTTACCCAGAATCACTCTGGAGGGGAAAACTCCGTCCTTTTGAATTACTTATACATACTTTTGGTATGGATTATAGACAACTTCCACTGGTTTTTAAGTTTAAGTCTCCTTAGATATTGGATTCAGAAAGTAGTTATCATAGAGATTTAGGTCTAATGAAAATATGGGTAGAAGAATATGTAGGATAGAAAGAAAAGGGGAGAATGGATTGACCAATTCATGTTCACTGAGATTAGTGTTTACAAAGCACGTTCATGTTTATTATCTTTTAGAGGCAACAACCTTATTAACTCAGTGTTATTGTCTATAATTTTCATGAGTCCTAGAGAGGTTAAGAAACTTTTCTGGGGTTATAAAACCAATAGATCTGAGGCTTTCATGTTCAAAGTGTATTTCTATAGTGAAATATGACAGAGTCATGACAGACCTGAAGGTGCCCTCCATCATCCCTGACTCTTGGTGTTCGAGAGCTTGCATAAATCACTCTCCTTGAGTGTGGGCAGTACTTGCAATTTACATACAAGTAACAGAAAATAGCAAAGGTGATGGGATTATGCTATGTTATAGAGACTGTCTTGCTGGCAGACTTGCTGAAGAGTGTCTCTCTCTCCATTGCTGGCTCTGAAGAATCAAGCTGTCTCGCACATCACAGACACAGGGAAATGGAATCTGCCAATGAACATGGGGAGCACAGAGGGGGCCTTCTCCAGTTGAGTCTCTGGTGAGATCCCACACCTGGCTGCCTTTTGCACCTCTGCAGAGGACATAGCTTTGCTGTGCCAGGACTCCTGAATCACAAAAACTGTGAGGGAATAAAAGTGTGGTTTTTTAAAGCCACTACATTTGGAATGCTCAGCTTTCAACTGCTTTTGTATTTTTAGGTACTTTAGGTGCACGTGGCTTTTGTATGGCCCAGTGAACTAACCTGACAGTTACTTCCCCACTCACACTATATATATGCAGTAACTTCTTCTGCGTCCAGTTATTTGGAAAGCATGCAAAATGACAGCTCAAGAGTGGGTAACTCAATGGGTTTTTTCCAGTTGCTATATCTCTAATAACCCAGGTATCTGGCATTCCTTCAACAGGGGAAAAGGATGCCTCGATATCCTTTATTACAGTTTCTTGGCTCAAATTTTCAACAAACCCATAGAAATTAGTGAAATTATCTTCTGGGAATAGATTCTGACTCTTGGATGCTGTTGTCCAGTTCATTTTGACCTCGTCAATCAGAAACATTCTCTCATTTGTAGCAGCAGCATCTTTGTATGCATAAAATTTCATGGAACGTTATGGGTCATTCCCTGTGTGCGCTGTTATTATTGTAGAGCCTTGATAGGATCCTTTTGACTGAATAATTGACGTATAAGGGCTTTGCTCCCATCATCAGAGACTTGCCCTACATAAAGAGTTCATCACTTCTCCGTCTTGGAGACTGTGAAGAAACCACGAGGAAGGGCAGGACCATGCAGGACACGGGGAGGGAAAAGAAGGATGAAGAGTTCAGAGCTCCAGCTGGAATCAGAGAAAAAGGGGCGTAACCCTCTTTAGACTCCTTTCCTCCAGCCTACTCCGGATATTTTGCTGTACCTAGAAGGAAGACCCTGAGAAGGATGGATGAAATTAATCATGCTCTTTTAAGATAGAAGGCAAAGTCTTCTATTTTCTGCCGTCAATCACCTCTAAGCTGAAGATAATACTGAGGCAGTACATATTTGTTTAAGTGTCTATAAAAATTTACTTATTTTTAATAGTCTATTTCCTTTGTTGAAAGTTTCCATTTTAGGATTCCCTTAAAGAGTATCTACCTCAGCTTAAAGGTAATTTTTTTTTTGCATATAAAAATCAAAAAGTAAATTTCATTTTTTTAAGTTACTATAAGTTTAATTAATGGGGTGCTATCTGAGCCAAGTATGGCACTAAGATTAAGACCTGGGGTCTTGTTCCAGATTGTTCATTCATGCATTATTTCATTCATCCTGCTGCCATTTGTGGAGTGCTTCCTATCTGCTACCTGCTACCAACATGCCTTAGAACGGGGACTCAAAAACTATAGTCCACAGGCCAAATCCAGTCTGCTACCTTGCTTCTGTGTATCAAGTTTTATTGGATCACAGTCACACCAATTAGTCTACATATTATTTGTGGCTGTCTCTTTCACTAGAGACAGCATGGACCACAAGGCCAAAAACATTCACTAACTGACGTTCAGAAAATGTCTGTGACCTCTGGCTTAGAGAATCAAGGATATTTTCCTGGGCTTATTTTCCTGATCTGAATAATAAGGCCATAAATGTCTACCTTGTCTGACTTAACGATGTTCTTGTGTGTGTAGAAAAGTGGTCTTTAAACTATGAAGTAACCATAGCTATTGTTTATGGCAATTCATCGTGAGTCAGGTGTTTAGCTCCATCTCCCTGAATCCTCAGAATGTCGTCCCTCTCATTTCCACAAATGAGGAAAGCAGGACCTCAAGACCTTGGTTAACAAGGCTTGAGTGACAAGGCCAGCAAGTGCTAAGCCTGGCTTCCAGCTCTGGAAGATCTGTTCTCAGATCCCTTGTCTGTCTGGTGAGGATCAAGCTCCTCTCTCAGCAGGGCTGGAGTTCAGACCGGATGCCATGCGGAAGCCCGTGTGAAAAGCTGGCACAGTGACGCGATCATACTAGATGGTTTTAGAAAAATCATCATTAAGGCTTATTTCACTAGAGCTCCCCAACAAATGCACTTAAATGTATTTAAACACTTACTCACTTTGAGCCTATTGATTGTTCTGAGCATTTAGTTCCGGTGATATAAAGAGCCTTAGAAAGTATATGTAAATGATGTTAATTCATATACTGTTGGCTGTAGCATTTGGAGGTCACAAACGCTGCATGCGTCTAACCAAGTATTGAAGGCTATGCACTTTCTGAAGAATGCTCAATGTTAAATGCTCTGCTTTACATGTTCTGTACATCTTAAAATGCCATTTTCCCTCTGTGGAGAAGGGAGCAGGTAGGTAAGTAACCACCCTAAACGATGAATCACTCTGTGTTTCAGTGCTGTTCTGTTAATTTAAGTGACATTTTGACAATAGCATGCTGTCAGTCCAATGGTTTGACCTATACAACAACCTCTAATTATTACTAATTAAATAATTAATTATTCATAGAAGCGCATCCCATTAGCATAGTAGAGATGTGTTGGAATATGAGTTATATGTGGTTTATGAATCTTCAGAAAATAGATTCTTTAATAAATTAATAAAGGGGCTCTGGGGTTTCATTAAAAGGTGGCTGGAGGGTGTGCTTGCCTGTTTCCAAGGAGACCACAGGTGGTTCGTTGCTTTTTTTTTTTTAAGTTAAACTTGTTTGGGCTAGATGATTTTTTTTCACCCTTTTCTCACTGCTCTGTCCTCAGGCAGAGTACGGAACATTTTAATGAAACCCCTGTTGTCTTCATATCACTTTGATCCCCCTGTGTTCTCTCCAGTCTACACATTGGCCAGTCGGATGAAGGGTTTCAGATTTTCCCCCTAGTATTAAAAACTGTGGCATGCCCTCCATGAATAAACAACATTTCGGTGGAGACCCAGTGAAGAGAAAGGCAGAGCAAACAAAGGGATGAAGGAAAATGCATAAATTCAAATGACACGGGCCTCATTTACCCACTTAATTACCCTGACTCCTGACTCTGTTAGCCACTGCGATTATTTTTCCAGTTAAGCCTGATTTAAAGAACTTAGAGAAAAACAGGCTCATCCATTTTCTTCCTCCTCGACAATCTCTTTGCCACATGGAGTTCCACATCTTCGTTATCTCACTGTAATAATGATCATGGTAATATTAATATCTTCCAGCACTGCTCACTAAATAGCGATAAAAATAGTAATATTAATGTTTTCTAACATCCATTTTTGATGCTCTGAGGCGCATTATAAATTCTGTCTTTGTTTAAGCAGTGGGGAATCCACAAAATATCATTACAGTTATCATTAGAACTCAAGGGCACTCTCTGAATCTGAAACCTAAGTGGGGCGATGTCAGCAAGCATTCCAGGACTATGGATGGAACAAAAAAATGAATAAAATAGAATTTTTTATACCGTCTCAACATTTGACCTCTTTTGGAAGAGATTACTTTTTTTTTTTTTTTTTTTTTTTTAAATATCTGCTGATTATTCTCACAAAAGATAGAGGAACTTGTTTTTCTGAAACTAGCCACACTCAGCCCTTCAAAATCACCAAGGCTCAACGCCCCCGGGTTTGATTTTTCTTCTACTCCCTTGTCCCATCTTCTACAAACAGGAGGAGAAATGGGTTCCTCCACCCCACCCGCAGCAGCACCGGTGACCTGCTCTGTAGGAACCACACCACTCTTTCCCCGGGTGGTGGAAAGGCAGTTCAGGTGAGGAAAGGCAGAGAGAAAAGGAAACCTCACAGGACTGAACCATGAAGGCCAAAGGGGAAATGCAGAATACGTTTTCATTACTAATGGGGCCTGCTAAATGGGAAAAAAAGATTTCCCTGGAAACCTATAAACGAAAACACCCTTCAGTAGCGGGATTAATTTTCTGACATTTCCTTTTACCTTCATCTCCCTGATATGAAGAACCAGCTTTGAGCTTTAGCCTGACTCAACCACTCTGCTGATGGCCATTAGTTACCAGGAGACCAGAGAGCCCCTTCTGCACATCTGGGGCCTGATGTTAGCCAACCCTGACCTCTGTCCAACACTGTGTGGCTTTCTTCTCCTTTCCCAGCTCCCTGGCTTTGATGGGATTTTATTTGACTTGCATGCCTGCCTACCTGCCTACCTGCCATCCTTCCTGCCTCCCTCCCTTCCTTCCTTCCCTTCTTTCTCTCTCTCTCTCTCATTTTAAATTCTCTTCCTTTTCTTCTCAGCTCAAAGGTGTCTGCTAAACAAGCAACTATATTTGGCTTTTTTTTTTCTTTAAACTCAGTAAAATGTATAGATGGCTCCATTTATAAGTATCTGGACTGGAGCATACAATCAAGAAAGGTAAAATAATATCAAGCCATTAAAGTTATTTTTCTATAATTACTAACACAAACGGATGTTTACTGATACTTATGTGAATACGAACAATTTTAGGAAAATATTATCAAGCCCATAGGCATCCAAGAGCTCCACCCCTCTTTCTAAAAAAATGGACTCAGGGATGATTAAAGCCTTAATTAAACACATACTTTATTTCTGTAGTGAATTTTCATGAACGACATCTTTTTAATATGAAACTGACATTCTGGCTCACTCACATGCCCAGGAAAGTCAGATAATCAACAACAGTTTATAATAACATTGCACCAGAGTAATTAATAACGTCTGAAGTATAATGAAAAGAAATGCATGTTCCCCAATAACACAATGAGGAGACATTTGTTTTCATGTGTGATATTTAAAAGTTTTGAAGCTCAGGAAATTAGAGGAAGAAATTAAGTATTTGAGGGCTTGCCCTAACTTTGCCCACTCTATCCATTTTCATTTCTTATCTTTTTTTAATATAGATATATATTTTTTATTTTATTTTTGCTTAATTTTCAAGTAATCTCTACACCCAACACAGGGCCCAAACTCGCGACTCGGAGGTCAAGAGTTGCATGCTGCACTGATCGAGCCCGTCAGGTGTCCCAGTTTCCTGTCTTTCTTAACTCTTGTTCTACTTTCTCCCCCTCCTCCCCCCATTTCACTAGATGAGATTTGGCCCTTACATGTGCCGGTTTTTAAAAGTACACAGATCCTGTAGCAAATCTGAACCATGTTAACATCAAGAGAAAAATGCTGGTTTTCTATGTTATAGTCTAATGCTTATTTACATTCTTAAATATAGATAATTGTCTATTAGATCCAGCTTCATGAAAAGAATGGACTAGGTGATCTATTGAATTCTTCGCAGGCTTCTGCATCCATGACGAACTTACCGGCCCCATGGTAATGTCTGTGCAAGCCCACTGAATTATTATTTTTCTATAAAAATCAAAGCAAGAGATTAGTACCCCCAAGTCCAAGTGTCAAAAACACTAAGTGAGCTTTTAGAGTCACTGTCCTTTTTTATCTAAGGCGGTTACTAATATTTTTTTTTTTTAAGATTTTTTATTTATTTATTTGTGAGAGAGAGCATGAGCGAGGAGAAGGTCAGAGAGCGAAGCAGACTCCCCATGGAGCTGGGAGCCCGATGTGGGACTCAATCCCGGGACTCCAGGATCACGCCCTGAGCCGAAGGCAGTCGTCCAACCAACTGCGCCACCCAGGCGTCCCTAAGGCGGTTACTAATATTAATTAGAAATCCTGATTATAGCTTTTTTATCCATTGATCCATCCATTAAAACTTTACAAAGTGTTGCAAGAAAGTCAACATTCTGAATCCTATTTGTGGACCTAGAAAATGGTAGTGGAACTTAGAGATGAGAGCATTGTATGGCTTAGAATGCTTTGCTCAGTGGCAACTTTGAAGGATCTTAACCTTGGCCTTGAAACGTTGTCACCAACCTGTTCTTTAAAGCAGAGTCCCCTGGCTCTTCTCAAGGCTAGATATTCTGTGTGTTGTCTTCTTGCCCCCATGTTGCCGCAAGCAGAGGACTGATGGGAAGTAGAGTTCCACGGTTCAGATTTTCTCTTTGGCATGAGTATGAATCTTTCAGCTACCTCAACTCCTGCCCCTTTCCCCTCCCCATTTTCGTTTTCTGTCTCCTTACCACAAACACACATGCTCTCTGCTGTGCTAGAGCAATTCTGGAGACTAGGGACTGTGTTGCATTTTATTTCTAAAATGTCCACATTTAACGTTGATGAACACATAACAGTAAACTTTTGTTGTTGAATAAATGGGTCAAATCAAGATGAATATACAACACAGAACAGGAACATGTGGGTGGAACAGAGGGGGTTTTATGGGCTGTTAAGAAGATATTACCCTTGCCTAGGACAGACCCAGATAAAATATTAGATGCATTTATTTCTGACCCCAATATCCTTATTTTTGTGTTCTTTTCTTTAAATTACTCCTTCACATCCCCCCCCCCCAGCTTCTAGGTTTTCTGTTTTCATAACTTGGGAATCTCTTCTGTTCTCATTCCTCACCTTCCCCAGCCATGACCGTGTTCCACTTTCCTCAAGGTGATCTGATCATGGTGATCCATACCATCATGTATGTTCCAGATCACATTCCTCTAGGAGCCTACTCCAAGGCATTTACCTCTCTGAAAAAGATGTTTACTACTCTTGTAGTGAATCTTATTAAATAACAGTGATGGTTTACAGTTATACATTCATCAGCCTCTCTCTATGGTGCTAATAACTGGTAGGTATTAATGCACTTACTTTCTCAGAGGCATTTGCCTTTTAATAGAGTATTACCTTTATGAAAATGAACTGTGTAATAGTGCTGTTTCACACATAGCAGGGGAGATATTTTTTGACAGAGAAGTTTCCACTGTCCCTCAAATTTTGCACATACTGGTTTTTTCTTGGCCCTGTCAGGTACTGTGTGATTGATCACTATATCCCAAATGAGGGAGAAGATCCTTGGACTGGATCCCAAAGAAGATTTGTATTGTGTTATTAGTTTCCTGTTGCTGCCATGAAAATTTTCACAAACTTAGTAGCTTAAAACAACACAACTTGCTTCTCTTACAGTTCTGTAGGTCAGAGGTTCAACAGAGTTGTCACAAGGCTGAAATCAAAGTGTCTCTGAAGACTCTAGGGAGGGACACAGTCCCTTACATTTTCCAGCATCTAGGGGCCACCCAGAGTCTCAAAGCCTCCTTCCTCAATTTTCAAAGCCAGCAATGTTGCATATCTGTGGCCTCTCTTCCATAGTTACATGTCCCTCTGAACACAGCCCAGAAAGGTTCTCTGCTCTTTAACGACCCATGTGGTTATATTGGGCTGATCCAAATAATGAGATGTCCTCATCTCAGTGTCTGTATCCTTAATCGAATCTGCAAAGCCCCTCTGCCATGTCAGGCAACATGTTCAGAGATTCTGTGGATTAGGGCTAGACATGTTTGGAGGTCATTGCTCTGCCTACCATAATCATTATACTGATGAAATATTTCACAAAGACAATATTGTTTAAAAAAAAAGAGAAGATCAGAAGCATGGATACTATATCATTGGGGTTGAAACAGGAGGAGACGGCACACACAAGCTACAATGGAGGTTAATTTAATACAGACTCTTTGAAGAGATGAGAGGAGGAATAGAAATACCACAGCCCTTCATGGCCAAGTAAGAGCAGGGGGCCATTACCAACCTTCAGCTGAATGGGCGAGAGAAGCGATCAGTTACCAGAACCTACAGAGAAGACAGCATGACAGACACTGTAGCTTTTGGTATATGCAGGAAGTCAACCTGACGTGATTTAGCAGAAGAGAATTTGGGGAACAAACACCGAAACACCACTCTCCTCCCATTCTCCCATCCACCTTCAGTCCCCTGCCAGAACGACTCCAATCCACACCCGTGCCTCCTCCTATGTTACCTGAATTCAACCAGCAGAAGCCAGAAAGTAAGCCCACTGATGTAGTCATTGGGCAGTGAAGAATGGATAGGAGTGAAAACTGGACTTGGAATGGCCAACAGAAAACAAGACATCATGTTGAATGATCTAGGCACAACTGGAGAAGATGAGGATATTCAGAGGCAAAAACAAAGATTCAGCTACAAATGATAAAAATGAATGTTTACAGGCACTTATTCTAACATCAGTGACCACACTCACTTAAATCACATATGTCCCTGGTTCCAAGGGGAAAACAGGTCCTTAGTAACCTAAAGTCCTACCAGACCATAGTCATGCTTGATGAATATTGCACTGAAATCTGCATATTTCTTTGGCCAGGTGTGGCAATTTCCCTAGATTCCATCAGGTCCTAAGTTGATGAGGCACTGATTGCGCATTAATATTTATTGAGCACCTTCTATGAGTTTGGCATTTTGTGTATTTTATAATACAAAATGCTCATATAAAGCCGAGGGTGGTGTTATTGTCCCCATTTTACTGATGAAGAAATGGAGGCTTAGTGACATTCAGTCATCTACTCACATGTTCATTCAGACTAGGACTGTTTATTGAGTGAGTGCCTATGGATAGATAGGTACTCCATGGGAGTTTTTGCATACAAAATTAAGGCACAGTCTCTGTTTCTGTTCTGTCTTAAGCAGAAAGAAACACTTTGACAGACAATTTCTACAAAACACAGAACACAAGAAGAAAACGTACGTGAAACCCACCTGGATCCTTCCTTTCCCTAGGGTTCATGCTCTCACCATGTGGAGTATCAGCCCCAAGCCCCTGCCTGTGGTTCTCCCGGCCATGTCCACCTCTGGCAGCAGGAGTGTCTTCCACAGGCACACATTGCCATGTTAACCAGGAGACCTCTAGGTAACAGAATTAGAATCCAGTCAGACAATAACATATGATATGTGTTTCAATTTTATTTATTTATATCCTCTCTCTGAGTAAAGAAAAATGAAAAGGTGCTATCCTTATATATTATATATAAGGTTATATGATATTAGTTTCAGAATATTATGTCAACACACACACACACCTCTACACAGCTTGAGTCTAGGTTCAGGCTTCTAATCCTTCTCAGCTGAGTTACAGGCAGCCATTTCCAGTAGGTCAAAGTAGTCTGTGAAAAGCATTTAGACTAATGCAGAGTCATGGAACAGTTGGGACTACACAGGTCAATGCTAGGACTTTAATATGGTCATGATGTGCTCATAAGGGTAGGATCTCTGGCTTTCAGTAAAGTATCAAAGAACTTGTTGATACCTTTTGCTGTATCCCTTCTCTTTGGACCCCTCATTCCCAATTTGACTGCCTGGAAGGCCAAATGTGGGTGATCGAAGGATTTGACATCCTCTAAAGGTTTGATCATTTCAGGTTAATGATTAATCATCCAGCTTCAGCAGTTCTTAATAATGTTTTCCTCACTTTGCCTGGGTCACTCGGTTGGTTAAGCATCTGACTCTTGATCTCAGCTCAAGTGTTGATCTCAGGTTTATGATGAGTTCAAGCCCCATGTTGGGCTCTACACTGGATGTACAGCTGACATAAAAATGGTAATAATGTCTTTCTCCTCACGCTCCTTGCTATGGTCACCTCTAAGCAAGGATATCTTTGAACACCAGGACAATAGGAGGGTAGAATACAACCTAGAAGCCCTCCCTAAGCCTTTGGGATGCAAAATCTCTACTTAGTTAAGGCTAAAAGTCAAGGCAAAAGAATAGGTCTAGGCCTGAATGTATCTTATAGCTTTGACTCGGCTGCGACTTGACTCAGTCAAAGACTTACTCAGCCTTAGCGATCTGCCTAGAAATCCTATTTTCTAACTCTTACCAGGTGAAGCCTGAGAGGACTATTTATAGCCAACCTCGGGGCTAACTTATGGAGGAGAATTATTGGTCCACTGGATGGTCTAATATCTGAGTCACACTTAGCATCAAGCCTCATGAACAGGAATTAGTTTCTTGTATATGATAATGCAGTGACTTATATGCCAAGATAAGGAGGTGGGAGATCCACATGGTGTCTGTCAACTGGCAGAATTTCTGAGGAGATTGGGAGCCAGACTCTGAATAAGCTTGCACTCCCATGAGGGCTTCTGGGCCTGTTCCACCTCTAGTATATTTCAATGAATTTATATCTCTAATTTCTCTAACTCTTGCTCTTTCACTGTGTCTTTGGGCACTTCTAATGCTAGCCTTAGCTGGATATAAGAAATTGAATTATGTGCAAATATGAAAATGCAAATGAGAGTCATGGATATTTCTGGGCCTTTTGCCTCTGGCTCATACCTACAAATGGGAAAGGATGGGATGTAAGCAAACCGGCTAGAATGTTCTAGTTTCCAACGCGGCTTTGGTCATGTTAATGCTGATGAATCAGTAAGTACTGTATTACCTCATTCATATAATTGCTGTTTTTTTCTTCTCAAATATTTCTAGGCTTGTTGAATCTCATTTGAAGTATACTCTGAAAATACAATGGGTTTGCTAAAAGTTGCAAACCTATCACTGCCCATTTGAGGGAGTGATTAGGTTAAATAAACATCACAGCAATGCTTCTCCAGATATTTATCTTCATGGGGTATCTCCTTATCACAAAAAAAATATTCTAAATATTCTTCCCTTTATGTTATATAGTATGTGAAAGATGAATATAATATAGGAAAGATATGTAACATGAAGGTAGAAAGCACTTATACGCATAAACGTGCACATGTATGAGGCATACAACATGTGTGTATTTAAATAATTGGTCACAGACCTGTATGGCACATGTGTGCATGCTAACTTACACACACATGTAAAATGCATGCAACAGGCATGACATGCATATGATATATATACTTGTGCATTATAAGATGTGTACATGGTGCACAAATATATACATATATATAACATGTTTATGTGAGTAGTTAAGCATATAACATGTAACAAATGACTTGCCATGTGCATATAATATGTGTGATTATGTGGATTATTTACCTGTAACATGTAACATATGGACCTAACACTATATGATTTATATATAAGGCATATAAATATATAATATATGAAATATAAGACATTTCAGAACCCACATATATAACACATATGACAATTTTATAAAATGTTTTTATAATATGTGTATAATATGTTTTAGAACACTACATCAAAAACTAATGATATACTGTATGATGACTAACATAACATTAAAAAATGTTATCAGTATGCTCTTCTTTTAATTCTAAATTAAAATTCATAAATATAAAACGTGATTTTTCATATAATTTAAATATTTAATAAAATGTCCTTTCTGAAGGAGAAATAGAAAGAAAGCAATTGATAATAAAATAATGGGTATTTCAGTTTGAAAAATCTTGGACATGACTATACTAGAAGTTGTGATGATGAATTAGGTTTTTTTTTCCCCCACTTAAAATGACTAGCTCTGGATTAAGAGCTGTAAAAAGATCAGAAGCCATTCCAGTTAAGCTACACAGGAAAATGAAAGAACAGAGGTATAAGCAAAGACTAAACTAAAAACTAGCATTAGGCAACATAATAACAGACTAGATTTATTAGCATATTATAGCAGGAAGAAGGAAATAATTCTAGCTCATGTAGGAATAACATGCCAATCACATTACCAGATCTTTGTATATATGGATGTCCAGTGGGATACAAAAAAATATCATGAGGGATGTAGGACAAATTTTCATTGTGTCAGATTGTCCACCCAATGCAGGGTGTTAACAATCTTGGATCTCATCCACTAAATTCCAGTAGCACACTCAATCACTGGGCAACCAAAATTACCCCTGCAAACTTCCAAAGCACATTCAGGGGTTGGACCTTTCTCATTGACAGCCACTACCATGGAATTGGACTAAATATTGTTCTTATTCATGTCTTCGCACTCCAATTAATGGATTTGAATGAGCAGTATTGTGCTATTTAAAACTTGTTGCTCTGAGATTCCTCTTTTTTTTTTTTTTCTATCCACATTTAAAACAACTTTACAGGTTCCCATATATTGATACTTTTTTAGCTTTCATTTCAAATATGTAATAATTTAGGTGGTTTTAACACATTTGGTACATTTGGTCTTCTCAAGGCAATCTAAAAACATGTGAGCAGTACAAGGGGTTAGCCCTTCCATCCATGAGATAACTTGAGCTCTAAGGACATGACCACAGTAGTATATATAGATCTTTTTGCACAGAAAGCAGCCTCAATAAGTAACATCCTTGTAGTATTCAATCTCGTGACTGATGAGCTTCACCATGGCATGATAAACATTTGTACTTATGGAAAGTACATAAAAAATAAAAGAAAGGATGACTTTCAAAAGGAAAAACTCACTAAAGCTTAATTCATAATCTCAGGGATGTCAGCAAAGAATAGTCTTTCATCTTTGCTTGGTGATTTTGGGGTGAAATTCAGAGAACGATGATGTATGATTCACAGACTTTTTATTAAGACTCATTTGCTTTCCCTCAAGGTCATTGACCAGATGTTACCAAAATTCCAAAAAATGGGTACTGGAGTGACCATCCTGATTCACTGTCTCCTTACCATAACTTTGATTCAACAGCAGAAAGAGTGAATAAAGATTTCATGACTGGTACCTTTGTCTCCAGCCTTGGTGACAAGTTACATTCAAATGCTTCAAGGTCATAGAATAGACTGTTTGATTTGCATTTTGTTCTGAACAAAATTTTAGGCATTTATGTAAAGGGAGAAACTCATGTTCAGAACCACTGCATGTCTTATCTGCTTGTGGAATATCTTAGGTGACAATGTATGGGGAGATGCTAGCCCTCCAGTTGACAGTGATTCTTTGATAAGAACACCAAGCATTTATTGGGCACTAATGAGGTGCCAGCCACTCTTCACCTTTAATCTTCCCAACATTTAAAACATTTAATCTTCCCAACATTATCCCATGGTACTTTGCAATATTATTTCCAAGTTATATATGAGACACAGAGGCACAGAGAGGTCAAATAACTTCCTCAAGTTTACACATTAGTGAATGATAGAGCTAATCTAAATCTATGAGGTCTGTTTCCCGGGTCTTCTGTTTTAACCAACATGCTCTCCTGACTCCTTAACTTATTTTTTCCTCTCCTTGAAATGTATCGGCTGCGTTTTAAGAATTAAACAGAAAAATTTGGTGATTGGCCAATCTGGTGTTGATGCCTGATTGTAGAAAGATAACTGTAAGAATTGTCCAGAATCTTCCCCTAAAAGAATTTCAAACTATCTCATTAGCTTTTAAAAAACATTTGTTTAAGATCAGCCGATTTCCCATCTTTTGAAATGTCTACCTTGTGTAATGGCAGAGAAGTTCATTCTACTGCTGCCCAGGAAAACTAAAGCTAATTGGCATAATATCTTTGTGCTAAAGATTATAGAAAAATGTGTTCTTTTGGTCACCCAATCTGGTGTTGTTTGCATCGCTCATCACCCTGCCTATTTGTTTGACTCCCAAAGATATTAGAAAGTAGAAGCCTTGCACACTAAATCTATCTTCTCTTTTATATCCCCCACCTTTCCCCTGTAGATAACATTAACTATGGGGAGATTTCATTAGAGATTTTCCAAGTGGCTGGGCAGGTTGATACACTGGGCCTTTCCTTAGTCAACCCAGCTCCTCCCTCCTTCTCCTCCTCCTGCCTCCCTCATGATGGAACACACCACACCCCTCATCTTTTTGATTGTGTGTACTTTTCCTTTTCATTGCTGCTAAAGGCTCTGAATGGGCCTCTTGTGTGGAAGGAGAGACAATGGTCCTCATTTAGTGAGATTATTTACAATCACAAAAATAGCTTTAAAAAGAGAATGCAGGAGAGACAGTTCCAGCGAGAGGCCTGTCTGTGAAGCCACTCCTTTATGAGAAGTCTGGCACCCTCTGCACCTTTTCCAGGCCATCTGCCGAGCTCTCCTCCACAAGAGAGTGGCCCTTGCATTTTGGTATGATTTCTGTATGATGTCGCAGCAGCAGCCAGGATCTGTGGAGTGACTCATTTCCGCAACGGGAGGGCTCCGGTACATTAACAGCTCTGTCTTCTTTGATCAAGTGACATCAGGGCATCCGTTCCCGTGGCCAGCGTTTTCAGATGATTAGTCTTTTCCTGGGCATTCCGCCTGGAGACCAGAGCTCTGGCTGTAGATGAGAGGGCTTAGCCTGACTCTGTAGGCTGAATGTGTGCTGGACACGTGAAGAAGCAGAAGCTTAGGCCCAGGGAGGGCTCTTAGGAGAATTGGAGAATCCTGGCCTCTGCAGGCCATTAGATTAGAAAAAGTTGCCTTCTCCCAATGGACATAGCCCTCCTTCCCCATGCTGGGGTTCACATAGCACAAATCCAGAGCCTTGTGGGACAGCTTGAACAAGCTGTGATACCTCTATCAGACGTTTGAAAGCTGACGTGAGTGGAATGGGGTATAATTACAGGGGGCATGACTACACAGCCACACTGCATTGGGAATTTGAGTCTTGGGTTTATCGTTCATGAACTGTGCAGTTCTGTTACCCTGGACAAGATATTTAAATGTCTTGGTTTCTTCATCTGTGAAGTGGCTATGCAGTAATGGCATCTATCAGAAGTCATTTGGAGGATTAAGTGAGAAAATTCATAGCATGTGAAACAGTATCCAGCACAAATGAAGCTTTCACGAAATGTTGCCTGATACTATTTATTTATAGCAGTGTGCTAAGGTCACCTCAGCAAACACAGAAAATCACTAGTGTGGCCTCTAAGATTTCTAGCCTCCTCCTCCTGCACATTTTCTCTTAGTCTTGAGAATTCTCCCCACTGTTGAGTAAAAACCTATAATGTTAATAATGACTGACTTTTATTGTGCACTTATCATATTTCAGGCCTTGTGTTTAGTACTTTGCAAATATGATATTGTTTAATCATCCCAACATCTTTCTAAAATAGATTCCTCCTTTAACCCCACTTTTTAGATGAAGAACCTGGTGCTGACAGATGCTAAGCAACTTGTCCGAAGTTTAAAAGCCAGCAAGTAATTCTGGGGACATTTGGGAAAACCTCTTATCCCAGGACCCTAACTACTCTCCTCGCTACTGAGATCTGCTTTGATCTGCATAAATTCATTGCCCCAGTCTGTCTTTCCTTTCCCCTTTTCATGTCCTTAAAATGTATATATATTTTCATGTCCCTGCTGACTTCATTCTGGAAGCAGAGATCATGATATTATGGGCACTTGAGAGGTCATACAAACAGATTGGTACAACTGCCTTATTTATAAGCAAAATGGAAGTGATGAACTTACACATAAAAAAACATCCTGTCCATCCTATCTAATTTAAAAATAAAGCACAATGCATTGTCCCTCCCAAGGGGTAACTTAGCAGAGGATAGAGGAATCAATCATGTCCTCTCAAATGCCAGTGAGGCTGTTGAAGATGGGGTGGGCTCTGGGGGACATCCCAGTGTCCCAAGTGCCCTTGAAATCACAACATCATCAGCTGCAACTAATTTTATCTATTTTTTTAAGTCTGGTTCTGTCCTGTGTACTGGCTAGCTTCTCAAATGATTCACTATTATTATTATTATTATTATTGTTACTATTATTATGTTTAATGTCGATGGCTTTGCTAATAGACCAATTTTTTTCCTCATTCCTTTCTTGAACTATTGTTTCATTTGTCTCCTCTTTATTTTATTTATTCAATTTTCTTCAAATTGCACCGTTTGTTACTTGGCCTCAGGGAACCCTGGCTATTAAAACTACACTAATAATTTTAATTGACTTAAAATGATGTAAGAATAGCATGGCTGCCAAGGAATACAGGGCCTCCAAGTAGGTGCTCCAGCGGGAAGGAGACATTAAATAAAGCAAGGTGCTTGCTTCATCTCTGAACCCAAAATTCAGCAGGATGTTACCAAAGAAGTGATGTTCTCATCAGGAAGCCCATGTGGGTCCCATTACAATGCAGCTCTGCTCCTACTTCGGTACACATTATACTAGAAAATGTGAGTTTCCAGAACAAATCATTGGGGGTTGGAGGTGCCATGAGGTATAATTATTCACTGTACAGAAGTCTTCTCTATTGAATAGGCCTTTATCATATTTAAAATGGAGTTAAAAGGACTCTTCATATACAAGCATTCAAATGCCTATCTTTGTCAGAGCATGAGATGAGTCTATACTTATCTTACCCCCAACCAGTCCTTTTCCAGCATCAGAGCCGACAAAGAGATTTAAAAAAGAAAAGCAAAAGAAAGCAGAAGTGGTTGGCCGGCATCTATTTCGGAAAAGTAGATTCTACCTGGGCCCTTGAGAAGCAGTGGAAAAGAGAGTTGCCTTTTAAGGGGTATTGGGTGACAGTCATGGCCTCTTGTTTTCTCTTCTAAAAACATGAGAACATGACTAGGCGCTCCCGCTGGCTGTACAAATGGAAAGAGATGAGCGTGAGAGAGAATTCTGACAGTCACGACACACGCACGATGCAGTTATGAGTAATTACATGGCCACGCTTTGGGGGAAGTGTGTTAGGGTCAGCTCCCAGGAAGTGGAGTCCAGCAGGATAACCTCAGCCCACAGGAGGTAATCCTAGCCATGCGGTGGTGGCGGCCCTTTGTGCTGCCTTAAAATTAGTCCAGAGAGAAGTAGTCATACAGCCTACTAGAAATCTTAGAGATTATCAAATTCAACTCTTTGTTTTACACTAGCAAAAAGCCAGAGATTCCGAGAAAAGTAGTTATCCACTGAAGATCACCACCTAATTCTAGGCAGAGGGAGTACTAGAGTTCCTGTCTCTCAGTGACTCCTCGTGTGGATTTCCCTGCACTTATCACCCTCACCACTTACAAGTTGTGTGAAGATCCCACTCCCTCACATTGCCTCCTCCCTCCACCACCCAACCCAGTTCTATTGTCTTTGAGACTTATTTGCTGCTTTCCTTTAGAGGACGCAGTTCATTCGTGTGCTGTGTCCATCAACGGGGTAGTCATTTCATTCAGAATACGGGCTCGGGGCGCCTGGGTGGCTCAGTGGGTTAAGCCGCTGCCTTCGGCTCAGGTCATGATCTCAGGGTCCTGGGATTGAGTCCCGTATCGGGCTTTCTGCTCAGCAGGGAGCCTGCTGCCCTCTCTCTCTCTCTGCCTGCCTCTCCATCTACTTGTGATTTCTCTCTGTCAAATAAATATATAAAATCTTAAAAAAAAAAAAAAAAAAAAGAATACGGGCTCAATTGCATTGTAGCCTAGTAGAGAACGGGTACCTATGGGCTTCTCAGAGATAAATGACATCACAGAAGTGCAATACTTTTGGATTTAGGTTTCAGTCCTGACTCTGTTACTACTTTCCAGTCTCAGTCCTCGCGGAAAAGTCCCACATTCTCCTTCCTAATGTCATTCAGCAGCCAGGTAGAGCTCTCCTGCTTCACTCAGTATCTCCATCAGGTCTGCAGCCAAGATTTATTATTGTGTCTCTGATCACCAGCACAGTGTCTGAGATCTAATAGGTGCTGAACAGGGAAAGAACTAATGAAATGAATGGACTGACTCGGGAGCTCTGGCCTCTTGGTCTGGGATTGAGGTGGGATATAAGTCTTGGAAGGTCATGGTGAATCACAGAGGTCTGGATCAGTCCAAATTACTGGCTGAGGCTGGGGTATTGATCACAAACGGCAACACGGTAAGATGGACTGGGGAGTCACAATCAGGCATGACCAAGTCTGGTGGTTGGGGATAAGAGATTTCCTCAACTCCTCTCCTGACTTTTAATTTGTAGGAAATTTTCCATAGTAAAACATTTTCAAACAAGGTTTGGTTTGGTTTTGTATTTGAGAAACTAGGTTTATAGAGAGAGATTAGAGCCAGATAGCAAACCATGCTAAATTTGGGGGTTAACTCCATGCTATGGCAGTGCCAGGAAGAGGTCCCTGTCACGGCTGGTGCTTCTCTAGGAGTTGGCCATGGAGACATGCTGGTATTTGGAGGACCCTTGAGGGTTCCCCTATTGACTCTTGGGCCTGTGAACATAGTCTTCTTCTTATTAGGAGGCTCAGGCTTGTTAGGATGAGTCCTGCTCCTCTACTCCAGTGCTTTCGTCTCACCTCCATCCCCTATAGTTTTGTATCCATTGGGTCCAAGAGTCATAGATGCTCTAGGCGGGCTGGGGGCTTAAAGTTAGAAGATTGGGTTTCTCTTGAGTTGGATAAGGAATTTTGCTTCTTTCTGCGGAACCTTCTTTATTCAACTGTTTCTTCCAAGGGCCCTTCCTAGGGTGTTGAGAACTGAACTCTTGGTTAGAACCTTGGTAACAACTGGCTGCTGATACATGACTTTAGGAAGATGACCCTGCCTCTGTGGTCCCCAACTCATTGTCTTAAAAATAAATTATCTGAATCGGATTTGAAGTTTCAGAGACATGTCTCTACTCCTCCCTGTGCCGGTGCAGACTGAGCTAATTAATCTTGCTATTTTTTTGTTGCTTAGTGCAGATTTTATTTGAAGATTCTTCTCAAGAGCAGTGTGACAATCAGTAACAGTTGGCCCTCCATCACATAATTTTGAATTTCTCTTAAATGAGTATGGTAAAAACCAAGTGTATAAATTCTTACTTCTTATGTCTTACAGATTTGCCTTTGGTCACAAAATCAAGTGACTGAAATTAGACTATTTTTCAATATAACTTCAGGCTTGAACTGATTATATCTGGTTTTCTACATTCAAAATTGAAAGCATGCCATACAGTCTGTCAAAGTTATCTATTCATTCAGACATTTGTTTAATGAATATTTAACTGTATTGCCTCCTCCCATTTGCTAGGTATATAAAAAACTGAATTAGTCAAACACCTTGCCCTTTTGGAGCTTTCAGTCTGGTAGGGGATATAAGGGATGTTATGTGAGGCAGGATGTGATAAATGAAACAGCTGAGGCACAGATTAAATGTAAGTTTAGGAAAAAAGAAAAAAAATTCCTGGGTGTCAAGTATGAAAAAGAAAAGTAGACATCAAGAAATCTATCAGAAGCTCTTCTTTCCCTGGATGACCTAAGAACTGGCTTTCACAAATGACAACAAGAGTCTACCATTAGTCAAGGAGAGTGATTTGATGGTCTACACCAAGCCTGGAAATGTACTACTGACTTTCCTCCTGTTTCCCATAAACTCAGAGGGACAAAGCTATGTGAATGACCTGTGGTGCAAGGTTACTTGCTACAGCTTGAATTTTATGGGAGTTGGCATTAGAATACAGAGTAAGCCATATAGCTGAGAAGCAGTGAAATGTGGTACATTTGTCTCGGCCTCTAATAGGCATGCAGCAATGGAAGTAGTGGGCATTTCAAGGCGGGGGACTGGGTGTTTGTGTTCTTTCTGCCACTGAAAGGATTAATGCCAGATTCAGTCTGACACTTCTGTAGTACTTCTATCATTAAAACATTAAAACTTCGGGACGCCTGGGTGGCTCAGTTAGTTAAGCAGCTACCTTCGGCTCGGGTCATGATCCCAGCGTCCTGGGATCGAGTCCCACATCAGGCTCCTTGCTCGGCGGGGAGCCTGCTTCTCCCTCTGCCTCTGCCTGCCTCTCTGTCTGCCTGGGCTCGCTCTCCCTCTCTCTCTGACAAATAAATAAATAAAATCTTTATAAAAAAAAATTAAAACTGCTATTACTGTGCCATTTGAGAAACTTGGCACAAGCTTTATCCTTTCAATGAATACACATACAGAGAAATCTGATGTATTTTCTTAATCAGACGCTTACATTTCATAGGACATCTTGGACCAGAAAACATAATCCTCAATCTTCCAAACTACCACAGTCATAATTTCTACTATTAATCAGTTTTGTCTTTTCATTAGCTTAATTCATCCACCGTCCTCCACCATCACCTGACCCAAATCCTTCGTACTCTGTGGAAAACCTTGTTCAACAATTACTGATCAAGCCACATTGTAAAACGACATAATACTCACAAGCATTAGAAGAATTGTGCCAGAGCCAAATCTGTTATTTTGACTTGTGCTATCTTTCCCCACCTAGAAAGTGTCAATTACCAGGTGTTTCAAAGGGAGCCCGATAATAGTACTATTAACAGGTTGATGATTGGCTGTGCTAAAATGAAGGGTACTTAGGGACTTTTTTTTTTTTTTAACTTAAGGACTATTTGAAATTGCTTTCTGTATGCAGTGAACAGGGTAAGACCTAACTAGATTGCTAGAAGACTGCTTCTGTTTTCATTTTCTTTAAAAAGGGAGGAAAGCACCGTGTTAGCGATGTTCTTGAAGAGATATAATTTCTTGAAAAGTAGTATCTATCTCTTCCCTTTAAAGCAAAAACTTTTCTTGCCAGTAACATCTCTACGTGTTGGAGATGGATATCACATCCAATTTCTCTTTGCCTATGAAAGACACCTCCAAAAACACACACACAAAAGAGATACAATTTCACAAATGTAGATCAATCTACATAGATATGAAAGGGAGAGAATTTACAATTATAAAAATACATGGATAGATTACCTCTTTTGTTAGGGATAGCATAGAATTCTATAGATTGCACCTGGTGCCTTTTTTCTGCACCTGCAACCCACAGACTGAGCAAGAAAAAATGCAAATGAACAAGAGGAGGAGGAGAGGGTGTGGCAGAAAAAGAAGTGTAAAAATGCCTGATTTCATGCCTGTGCTCTAAATAACTCCAGTTTCAGTCTTTTCTTAACATATTAGACAATGGTGACATTTCTAGAAAAGCACATATGTTTGGGCCTGAACTAATAAAATTACTGTGTGTAAAAGGAAGAGGCCAGTGTATTCTTAGCCCCTTGACATTTTCTCCCAATGTCCTAATTCCCTACTGTACTGTTCTCTTTTTACTTTGTGGCCGTTTAAATTGATCCAATTCAGTAAGTATTTACTGAGTGTGTGTGTGTGTGTGTGTGTGTGGTGGTGGACTTGGTAATAATAATCTAGAAATTAACAAGATGACATCCATGCTTCCAAGAAGCTCAGTTGTATGAAGAGACAAGGCTTACCTCACTGTAGTGCAGTTAAAAATGGAAACCTAATCCAGGGGCGCCTAGGTGGCTCGGTGTGTTAAGCCTCTGCCTTCGGCTCAGGTCATGATCTCCTGGGATCAAGTCCAACATCAGGCTCTCTGCTCAGCGGGGAACCTGCTTTCCCCTCCCTCTCTGCCTACTTGTAGTCTCTCTCTCTGTGTCAAATAAGTAAATAAAATCTTCAAAAAAAAGAAAAAAGTAAAAGAAACCTAATCCAGAAGGGGTTAGGAAATAGGAAGTGGAAACAGTTGTTAGTGTCAATGTTTCCAGACAGGCCAGATATATGAAATAGGTGTTCAGGGATGACAGGTACTTAACTGGAGGAACAGGGAGCCAAGTGTATTCCAGAAAGGTAGAAAGTAGGGAGAGAATCTAATTTTCAAAAGGATATATAAGTAATTCAGTGAAGCCATAATGTAGATTTTAAGGCCACAGATGCCAAATGATGAGCAGAGAGAGGAATAGGGGATCAAGAAAAATGAATAGAACAATACTTTTGAAAGGTAGTGAGACTCTACCTTTCCTATCTTCTCTCTTTAAGCCCTCTGTCCTTAGTTTCTTAAAGACCATATTGGATTAGAGAAAGAGAAGGGCAGAAAAATATTTTGTTTTATTTTGGGTACATAACAGAAAGAAAGCCACAGGCTATTAGAGATGACTCTGGAATAGATGAGAGGTAAAAGAGTAAGTTAGTGAATATGACTCTCTTCCTTCTAGATTATATGTCATGTGAATGGTCACAGGTCCAATTGAAGGTTGAATGAATTATACATATGACTCATATAACTTTTAAGGATATTTAGGTTATTTATAATTACAATCAATTAAAAAGAAAAATTGAGCATGGCCTACACCTTTATTCATACATTCATACATGTGGTATTGGATATCACCATGTGTCAGACCCTCTTTTGGGGATATGGAAGTGGGTAAGATTGATAAGGCCACTGCTCTAATGGGAATCATAGTCTGGTGCTGGCACCCCAAACTAAACAGACCAATGGACAAGATAGTTTCAGATAGTGATGACGTGGTGATCAGTGAGTAGATCATAGCGTGTGATCAATTAAAGGGGGGTGGTTAGAGAATGTCCTCTCTGCAGAGACATTTTCAGAGAATCTTGAATGAAGTGAAGGAATATGAGATGTGTAAAGATAAGGGTGGGCAGGTATAGGCAGTAGAAATTGACAAGGCTATAAGACGGGCATGAGCCTGGATTGTTGGAAGAAAAACAGAACAGTCAACATGGTTATAGCAAAGCGAGAAAGGAAAAGAGTGTAAGGAAAGGAGGTCAGAGAAGCTGGAATAGAGCAAACCATAGAGGGCTTTGCAGACTGTGAGAAGTGTGAATTTTTTTCTCAGTGTAATGGAAGCTTTGGTTACTTTTAAATGGTTAGGTGACATGATCTCATTTTTCTATTCCCTTTGAGATCATAATTTGTGGCCACATCAATGTGCATGGAATCTGCACCCGTTATGAAGGATCTACAGACTGTATTGAGCACACTCAAGACCGAAACAGTGCCTTTGTGGGAGTCGCAAAGATGACTAGCATCAGTTCCTTTTTTCTTCACGTGTACTTGCTGCTTCATGTCCAGAGAGAGTCCTCTTTTCCCTCGGCTCGAATTGAGGCTGGACTTAGTAACTTGCTTGAGCAATACAGTGTGGCAGAGGTGATGATTTGGTACTTCAGGTGCTAGGTCATTAGATTTCTTAGTCTTCCCCTGAAACTCTGGAAATGTTGCTTCTTGGAATGTTCCCTCTAAAATCCCAGCCACCACACAACGTGAAGCCAAAGCTACGGAGACAAGTCGTGTGGAGCTACCAACTAGGAGCGAGCCACCCTAGACAGCCGATCTAGTCAAGACGAGGTAACTGTAGTCCCAGCCAACATCCAATTGGAATTTCATGGAAATCCCTAAATAAGTGTCTTGATGAGTACTGTCAGTTTATGGAAGTGTGGTATAGAACAAATTCTTGTAAGCCTCAAAGTTTGGGGAGGCTCACAATGCAGAGTAATGAACCACAACAGTCTCTTTTGGCAAAATGTCTACTGTCTCTTACAACCATTTTCCTGGTGCCAAACTGGGTATATTAGGAATCACTGATCACTCACTTATTGTTGTTTTTTCTCTTTGCATTTTCCTAAATTTCAGGTTTTTTCCTCCCTTCCTTCCTTCATTCCCTCCTTTCTTCCTCTTTTTCTTTTCTTTCTTTTGTTTTCTTTCATTTGTTGTTGTTTTTGCAGAATAGAAGCAGGCACAGTTCCCTCACATACACTTGGCTCAAGTTCAAGAATAAGTCACCTCATACAGTTCTGAATGTTCCTGGGCTGAGCTCAGTGATCTCTCCTAAGAGCTATGAAGGATGCCTGATGAAGCATTATCTTCTACACCTCTCTCTGTCAATGCTTCCCCTCCTTTTTGCAGTTTCTAGGCATTTTCATATTAGTATTGAGATGCCTAAATTATAACCATAACCGCTATTTCTGCTTCTGTACCTTCACTTTCTAACCCATGAGGAGATGGAAAAATACCAGCAGACTTTCTATAGGCACTCTGTAACCACTCATCCCCCGCCCAGAATGGAACCTGACAGAACGGCTGCTTCCGGACCCCAACCCGGCTCTGGGCCGAGAGATAACAACCATCTGGCGCCAGAGAAACCCCCATCCAGAATTGGACATGACAAAGTGACTGCTCCCAGATCCCCCACCCAGCTTTTGGTACGGGAGATAATAATCATCTGGCACCCTGCGGCTTGACAGGGAGACCCCGGCCAATCCTGAGGGGGCACACACCCTAGCAGCGCCAACTAAGCAGTTTGAAGAATGACAGCCCTTTGACCTAACCAATAATCTATTCCCAGCCTTTTCCCACTCTGTAGCACGCCAGTCATATTATAGAGTTGCTGTTTGATTTTCCCGTGGTATGTAGTGATTTGTTACGAGATACTATGATGTGTGCTAAGTCCCGCCTCCCCAAATAGTGTATAAAAAGTGCTGTGATCCTGAGCTCAGGACCTCTTAGCGTCACCAGCAACGAGTGCGCAGAGGTCCGGGTTCGAACTCATAATAAACGACCCTTGCTGTTTGGCTTTGACTCTGGACTCTGGTGGTCGTCATTTTTCGGAATCTGGGCACAACAATATTTTCTTGTTGCTGTTAATCAAGAAAATGAGTTTCATCTTATTAGCAGACAGTTGGTGACTGCTTTCTTAGGTCACCATAATTCTGTAGACATGTATGTTACATCTAGGTTAGTTAGCTATTCATGACTGTAAGACATGTGATAGTTTATTGGTTAATTGATCATGGCAGAGTGAGGGCCCTTCTTCTTAAAAGGCCAGAATGACCTTAGTTTCATTATCTCATTCATTACATACACATTAATTTTGGCAATAGTGCATATTCAATATTAGGTCATTGCTTACTGCTTAAGTATCTGGTAGCAAAAACTGTGGCTCTTTAATCTTGTTCTGAATGAGCAAGACAATAAGTTTATAGATAAGCATGGCTATGAATCTAGCTCTTTTCACATGAATAAACATGAATAAAGAAAGGATTATGTTGAACAGAACAAAAATAAAATAATACCCCTGACTTCACCTAACATTAAAATCTTTTTAGAGTAAGGGAAGAAATATAGAATGGATGTCCTGTGGAACCTTCATGCCCATCAATTCAAGGAAATAAAAGGCTGAAACTATGGAAAACATTTTGACTTGGAATTGCAGTGACTTAGTTTAAGTAAACAATTAGCGCCAGTAGTCTCTTGGCTCAACCACCAATGTGGAAGTCAGTCCTTAGACATTATTTTCCATGATCTTTTTAACTTACACAAAGTAACTCTTCATTATCTAACTAGGTTTGTTTTTTTTTTTAAGGCTCTAAATAGCTATCAATTAACTTTCTATTTCCTGTTATAAAACGTGAACATTACAAAACTTTTGAGTCACCCGTAGACTCAGGGAAAAATCACTTCAGTCATACGACCTCCTTTCCATGGGGCATAAATGTAGTCTTTATATGTTATTAATCATAAACACAATGGAACTAATAGTATTCTGATACCAAGTTTAAATTGAGAAACTGGAAGAGTGCTTTTTATTTTCAGTCTTCGGAAATCTTGCACAATCAAGAAATTACTAAGAGAAAGTCTTCTTTCAGGGGACTAGTTCTGGCAGGAATGAGTCTGTGGAAGGGGCCTTCTGTGCTTGATAATGCTCTTGTGTTGTTTCACATGTTGCTTTTGGAAAATATTGAAGTTTTTTTTTTTTTTGAATTATTTTTCCTAATGATGAAAAACAGCTGAAATTCATGAATGTTGTAAATTTAAATAGCATCACACCATTAGTCATAAATATCTCAATTATAAAGAAGCATACTACCATTAACATTTAAAATGATCAACAAACTGCTCAGGCTACATTTGTTTCACTGGACAAATTTATCATTGTGAGGTTGGCTCCTGTCATTGTGCCTTGTCAATCCATTTCATTTGGCTGCAAGATACATGGACATATTTTGTTTTGAATAACTGCTGCTTTTTATGCAGTGATCTATTTGGGAAGGAGGTGGCCAGAGGGAGGTATGAGGAAATCAAGTTAACCTAATTACAATATAATGTTGTTGTTGTTTTTTTCTTTTTAGTAATTTATGCAGGATGTCTTGAGATGTCTCTTTTTGTAAATGTAATGTCATAAATGTAAAGAAAATGTAGGTTTTTCTTTATCAGGACAAAGTAAATGAAGATGTTGATTGATTTGAAACAAAATTATTTGGGTTCATTTTCCTTTTTGATGTTTGAAGGAATAGTGTTCTTATTCACACACAAATGGCACAAATCGTTAAGACTATTTTGGTTAAGCCATCTAAGTTTTACAAAGAAGGCTGGGTCCTAGGAGGCCTTGCAGAAAACGCAGGGACTAGTGTTTCCCTGAGACTGTGACCACTGTGAGTTTCTCTGCCTGCATTTCCCTTCCCCCACTTGACCCCTTGGGCAAGAACATCCCTCCCTTCCGTCAGCATATGCTCAGAAGCAAATGCCTGTGTGAAACCTTCCCTGATATGTTAAGGTTTTCAGCTCCCAAAGTCCCTGTAGCATATCTCTAATACTCTGCTCCTCTCATAGTGTTTACATATCTTTATCAAATGCCATCTCCTTTTCTGACCAAAAAAAGAAGAAAAGGAAGAAGAAAAGACTGCAGCTTTCCTCATGTAGAGGTTATATCCTATTCCTCATGGTAATCCATGGGTTTGGGACCAAGTATCTCATGGGCATAGACAATAGTACTGGCTGGTGCCAAGCCAAAGGGCTGTCCCTAAGTCAATGCCATTATAGAAGCAGGGTTCTCGTTCAAACGTTACAGTAATGCCACAAAAATCCTGAAGTGTCTTATCTTTTAAACCAATAATTGATTTGGTTCTCTTGTCTGTAGTGGTTAACGTTGGTCCGTGAGATTAAAAGGTTTTAGTGCCCATGAGATGCATGAGTTTCCTAAAATAACGAGTCTCTCCTCCCTCAGGTTGAGGGAACAAAATAGTTCCAAACAGGTAAATACTAGTTCTACTTCTTTGGTTACAGGTGCAGGAAAGCACTCATAGTTATTTAAAATAAAGAATGGTGTAGGTAAGGTGTTCTTTTGTGTATGGCAAGGTGGCTGAAAACTTATTAAAAGCACAAATTCTGATTTATCAGATCTTGGGTGGAGCTCTGGCATCAACAAGTATTTTTTTGTTTTTTTTTTTTTTGTTTGTTTGTTTGTTTGTTTTTGTTTGTTTAATTGAAGTCTAGTTGGCAATGTTCCATCAGTTTCAGGTATATAGCACGGTGACCGATAACTCCATGCATTATTTTGTGTTCACCACTCTTGTCACCGCATGATGCTGTTTCAGTACCATTGACTGTATTCCCTATGCTGTGCCTTTCTTCCTTGTGACTTACTCATTCCAGAATACAAGATGAGGTTCCAACAAGTTTGAAGAGGCACTGCTGTAGATGTAGAGATCACTTTCCTAAGAACCAGATTTCACTGGGGTATCTGGAAGGCTCAGTCAGTAGAGCCTGTGGATCTCAAGATTGTGAGTTCAAGCCCTGTGTTGGGTGTAGAGATTACCTAAAAGTAAAAAATCTTAAAAAAAAAAAAAAAAAAAAAAAAGAACCAGTTTTCACATATCTTTCCATGTATGTCTACATGATTTTTTTTTTTTTCCTCCATCACTTAGAATATAGCATCAAATGCCTGGCCTTTGGCTTTTTTTTACTCCATTGCACTGAATCTAGTGTCCTGCCCTCATGGTGCTATCAGAGCAGGCTAGACAGACTCTCATTCCCGTTTTCAGTTCATAAGAGGCTAGGAGAAAGGGCGGAATCTGGGGTGGCTAACAAGGCACAGAGAGCTTCACTTTTATCAGTTGTTGTGTGGCTATTTCTGATTTTTAATATCTGTGCATACCAACAGGGCAAAGAACAGCAAGTCTTTGGGAGTCAACACACATTAGTGCCCATCATCATCAAATGCTCCCACCTCAGTCAACTGCTACATTTCTTGATCCAACATCAACCCACTGATGTTCATCACTGTCCTGATTAAAGGCTGGCATGGGCTCAACCTACCTCTAGGAATGAGTTTAACCCTGAACCTGACTTTTAGAGTCCTCATGAGCTGGCTCCTATCTTCCTTTCCAGAGTCCTCCATATCATCTATCTCAGATACATGGCACTCCAGCTGATGGGGTTACTTAGAGTTTCCCTAAGGTTGTAATAGGCTGTTACACAATTTCCACATACATGTCACCTCCTGTCTAGAACACCTTTGTACCTTTGACTTTCTGGTTAATGCCCGCTCAGTCTTTAATATCCAGCTCAGCTATCATCTCTGATGGGAAATCTAGAGTGACAAAGCCAGCTAGTCTAATGTATTTAATTTCTCTGTTTTCATAGGCTCATCAGACCTTCATTTAAAAAAAGGCTAACACGAGCTACCTCAAGTATATTGAGGTTAATGAACATACATACTCATTTAATCTTTTTAACATTTAATCACTTGACAAACCTATGAGGCATTTTCTCATTTTATTTTATTTTTTACTTATTTTTAAAAAGATTTTCTTTATTTTTTTGACAGAGAGAGCACACAAGCAGGAGGAGCAACAGACAGAGGAAAAGGGAGAAGCAGGCTCCCCACTGAGCTGGGAGCCCAATGCAACTGGATCCCGGGACCCTGGTGACCTGAGCTAAAGGCAGACACTTTACTGATGGAGTGACCCAAGCACCCTGCATTTTCCCATTTTATATTTCAGAGAACCAAGGACCTGAGAGGGGAAGTACCCTGTCCAAATTCACTCCATTAGTAACTGGAAGCATTATCCTCTCTCTCATTGCATGCTTTGAGCCTTTACACCAAAACCAAGCAGCCTTTTTCTCATAGATTAGGAATTCCTTGAACACAGGAGCCATGTTCCCTGGATTCTACTTTGCTAGCAAACTGCCCAGTCCACAGTAGATATTCAATTAACATATAACTGGGTAATTTCTTTCCTGGGATGACAGGTCTTTGCCTTGACAAGGGATTCAGGAATAGTGGAAGCCAGAGAAAAGACCCACCTAATTGAACCATCCAACTAGAGCCCATTAAAACCTCCCAGTTATAGCTGTAGGGACTACATAAGGATTTTTGCTTTCTACATCAAGCTAGAAATTAGTTAAATGCAATAAAATGCAGCGATGATTTATTTGCAGTTAACTTCTGGAGACAGAGATGTGAGTTAAGGATGACTTGTTCTTTCGGTCTCCCGTAGCTATTTCGGGATTTCTTTGTGGCAAGGGACATTAGTTTCACCTCATGTGGTGTGGGGCAGTGATGGGCCCAGTGATCAAAGTGCCCATGGTGCTTCGTGCTCAGGGGCCTCTGACTATCTCTCCTTCCTGTCTGTGTTCCCAGATAGCACAGACCAACTGAACTGTGGAACAGTTTTGAGCACGTGCCTAATCTTGAAGGTGTTTTATTAGTTGTCCCATGACCTGACCAATGTCAACCTTAGCCAAGCACATTCTCTATACTTTGGCTTCAGACAGACATGCGTTCAAGTCACATCTTTACTTTTTTATTTTTTTTAATCATAAATGATTTCAGACAATGTGTTTGACTCTCTAAGCTATAGTTTCTTCCTCTCTAAAATGGGATGAATAAGAGTACCCACCGAATAGGGTCATGATGAGGATTCAGTGGCAAAATGAGTATCAAGCATTACCATCATTTGTCTCCTGAAGCTGGGTCCAGGAAACGGGTTCTGGTCTTCTGATTCCAGAGCCTGAACTCCCAGCCATTGGCTTCTCAAAGACATGCTCCATTTGCTCAGATATTCCCTTTCTTTACTCATCTGCCCTTTCACTACTGCTAGCCTATGGGAAAGAGTACCGGAGGAGTGCCAGGGAAGCATTCTGCCTACCAGGCCCCAAAGTGACACACGTCACCTCCAGACCCCATTCTGTAGTTAGATAGACTAATGGTGGTCAGATAAAGAATAGAGGAGAATGTGGACTTTTCTTAGCTAGCACCAACTTTCTGTCACATCTAGGGAAGAAAGTCAAAACTGCTGTTAACTTAAAAATTTCTCTAGTACAAGGGCAGTGTTCCTTTCCAGCCCTTTCTTGAACCATTGCTGCAATTTCCCACCACACTGCCTTTGCCTTACCAGACTGTCCATTCTGCCTAAAGGCTCAAAATCGCTCCCTTTCACATCAAAAACCCTTTCAAGCAAGGCACAATGTAACCTCTTTCCCTAGATTTCTCCCACCCTTCCTCTCAGAAGACAGGACAAAGGTGACAGCAAACTCTTGTGACTTTAGATCACCTGAGATCAAAACACAGAAGGTTGATGCAGGAAGAGGCCCCAAGAATTCTTAGTCCAAAGTTTTCTTTGTATGGAAGCAGAAGGTAAGAAGATCTAGGGAAAGGAAGGGATTGATCAGAGCTGAAACCTAGTCCATCAGATTCCACTCCTTTCTCTATCAGTACCTCAGGGTACCTCTTCTATGGTAAAGAACCGGCCTCATGGGACAGTTTAATTCTTCATTATTTTTGAAAATTTCTCCAATGAACCCAATGTGCATATTAAAAGAAATATAGTTTTAGGACTTATAAAATTAATGCTAGGAAATCTTTCTTGTATGGACTAACAGATTAAAAATATCTTTCCTAATCCTGCTTCAGAATCCTGTAAGGTTTGAAAATCGCTTAGTTTTTTCCTAGTGATTGCTCAAATTTGAGCAAGAAGCAATATATATATATATATATATATATATATATATATCTCTTAACTCTTGGCAGTTAAGTCTAGTGATAATTGTTTTTGTGCATTAGTCATAATCACTTTTTAAGCAGCAAAGCCTATTACTGTTCCAGAGTGAGTTTCAGATGCCCTGCAGATTTGAGTAATTTTGGGTAATGCAGCTGTGTGTGGTAAAAAGATTTTACAACGCCTATAAAATGTTGCCTCATGACATGTTCAGCAGTGAATCTGTGGCACCATATAGCAATTTCAGTGCTTTTCATTAAATACCAGAGACCATTTACATGGTACAGTTTTTAAACAAGAGCCATCCTCCGAGATCAGAAGGGTCTGCAGATTGCAAGGCATGTGGGAGTCCTGGTCCAGGTGGGAGGGTCTTAGACAGTCTTCTGGAGACAAATACAAAACAACAAGGAAACAAGCAAAAGATGTTGCACAAGCAGGATTTGCATCTGATCTACATTGGTCTTTGCTGCATTTAGGAGTGTTTGTACCTCTCCCTGCTCCTCTCATCTTCCCACCAAAAAATGAGGAGATCTGACTTGCAGCAACCAGTTTGCCTGAAAATGCAGTTTCCCATGAAAACAGAAGAAAATAAGGAAACCACAGTGAGTTGTGTTACAGTTCTTGTTACTTGGAATCACCGCTCTTCAAAAGAGAGATAGGAGGGCTTCAAAAGCCTTTTCTTGTTGTTATTATTGTGATTGCAGCTAAGAGAACAGATATAATTATTAAGCGCAGGCATTTATTCATTCAAACAACTTACACTTACTTTGCCCTGATATATGCCAGGAAAATGAAGAGGGGTCCAGCATAAAAGATGGCTACGAGAAAACAGGATGAATTTTTAAAAATAGCTTTTTTTCTCTAAGAGGTCACAGTGCTATAGCTTGAAGCTCTGGTTTCTTACCTAAATAGGGGACCCAACTGATCGTTTGCACTTGGATATTCTAGTATCTCCTAAATGCAACCAGTACGAATCGAAATTCATCATTTTTGTCTAAACCAGCTTTTATCTTTGACTAAAGGAAATTCCTGTGTTCTGTAGCAGCAAAGCACCATGCAAAGTGTTTTCTTTGTGTTAGAATTACTGTCTGCATTGGTAATTATCTCAGAAACACACAAAAATAAGGTTTTGGGTGCATCCTCCTTCTGGTTTCCAAGTTCTGTCAAATAGCCCAGCCTAAGATCATCCTTTCTGGAAGGTTAGGCTCATCTCTCAGTGTCTGCTGCCTTCATTAGTCTGCCTTCCCTTCTAATCTGGTCATTATTCTTTCCTGTGTTGTCCAGTTTCTCAGGCGCTGTGGTGTCATTACAACTAGGTCATAGACTCTGGGAATTCAGACCCTGTATCTTAAGCCTCTCTTCTCAGATGTGATAATGACTGAGCCCAAGTTTGGATCCTAATCATGAGTTCAAACCCAGGTCCTGACATTTAACCAGCTGTTGCAACCCAGTGAAGTGTAAACGACTTTCAAACCTCAATTTTCTCCTTTGTAACACCAATAGACAAATAAGGCCCAACTCACAGAGTTGTACTGAAAATTAAAGAGAAAGTAAACGAATACTCGAGTCATTGTAAGTATAAACCCAATGTAAATCATTATTATTATTCCCCACAGTCCCTGGCTCAGCACAATAAATATGAGTAGATTAATTTATTTGTTGATACTAAGTGAGTTTCCTGAATGTACTAAGACCCTAGAACATTTAATACCAAATATTTGCTTTTATAATTTGAGGATAAACCTTTGCAGCCAGTCCTTTTGCTTTCTGAACAGTGTGTTCCCTGGAGAGAAACACAAGATTCACAGCACGCGTAAGCCTGATGAGGCTTTCTCCATGTGTTTCCTTGAGTTTTGCATTGGATCCCATACTCAAAATACTGAGAGTTCTTTTTAGAGCTCAGTTAGGTTGCAGGACATATGAGAAGGAGCATTGGGCTTCATTCCTTTTTACATCCACTTGGCTAGAATTTGCTGAAGGTATATGTAGGTGTATGCAGTGTAATGATAGACCTTGGGGATGCACAGGTAACTTGGATCCATGATCGGTGTCCTCGGGAGCATCCAGTCTGGTGGAAGGCAGGCAGGCAGGCAGGAAAATTAAAGTTGCAGCCTTCCTGGCCTCCATAGGCCTTCTTTCCATTACATGCCATGTGTGATATGCATGTCGCTTTAATGCTCTGAACCAAAAATTGCTTTAATTGTTAAATGTGGTCTCTTCGTAGAGCTAGCCCTGTGTCTGATTCTTTTTCTTTTTCTTCCTACCTAATTCCATGTTAGTTAGACCCAAACTACACACTACTACTACTCCCAAACTAGTAGGCCCAAGCCACTCCCAGTTTGGAGGAAGAACATGGACAAGAATTCAGGCACCATTCTAACAAAGGGCACAGTTTTATCCTCGGTTCATGGGGTCCGCAGTGAGATCATGTCTACCATTCATTGACTAAATAGTGTGTTAGGGGTTTTACACAGGATCTTTTATTTGTGTGATAAGCCCAACATGTAGAGATTATCTACATTTTCGCAGGTGACAAAAGGGACTCGGAGAGCTTATGCACAGGTAGGGGAGGGAGTGGGCTATAGAGGCAGAGCTGCTCAGGTAGAAAGCCCTGTAGTGCCCTTGCTTGCTATGGGACTGACCTTGGGTGAGGTTTTTTTGTTTGTTTGTTTGTTTGTTCTTCCCTTAGTCTTAATTTGTTCACCTGTAAAATGGGAATAATAATAGGTCCTTCTTCCGGACAAGAATAGTCTTCCATTTATTTATTGAATTGTTGTTTAACGGTGACACTTCTAAAAGCTACCAGCTAGACAAGACTTCTGTTCTTCTGAGTTTTTACTTGTGAAAAATGTAGGTGATACATACATAAGCATGCATACATACATAAGAATTTTAGAGAGGGAAAAGTGATATGAAGAAGGAAAAAAATGTTGAGCACTTCTCATGATTGGAGAGTTCCTCAAGCCTCATCTAACTGATTGACATTAAAACCTAAGCTGATACACCATCTCGCCCCCACTGAGGTTCTAAAGATTTGTTGAATAATTTCCCAAAGAGTTTACAATTATTCAAAGTAAATTTTATTTAATCTTTTAAAAAAGTAGGCCAGTCCTATAATATAATGATTTTGTTTTACAGATAATTAAAAGGGAAAAGCCTCCTTCTGCCCAGATGATCTATGTAAACCAATAAAAGTCACTTTGGGGCCTAGATAATTATCTGGATAATTATCTCAACCCTTTTAACTCTGCTGTTCTGAGATCATAACAGACATTCGATGGAAACTTGTTGATTGATTTGCGTTTGACTATGAAGACTTGGCCCAATCATTCTTTTCTTTCCCCCATATTTAAATGAGTCTTTCTTTTAATTTAAGGATATTGTACAATTAAAAATTTTATATATTTATGGTGTACAGTTGGATGATTTGATGTATATGTACTTTGCAAAATGATCACCAAAGGGAAGCTAATTCTCATCCCTGTTCCCGTAAATGATAGTTGCTATGTGTGTGTTAAGAACACTTATGATTTATCCTCTTAGCATATTTCAAGTATACAAGAAACTATTGTTAACTATAGTTACATTGTCATACATTAGGTCATCGACTGAATCATTTTACAAAACTGAAATGTTGTACCCTTTGACCAGCATCTCACATGTCTCATTTCTTCCCCCCCACCGCCGGCTCCTGGTAACCAACATTCTGCACTCTGTTTTATGAGTTCAACTATTTTAAATTAAACGTATAAGTGAGACCATGCAGTATTTGTATTTTTGTGTTTATTTAACTTAGCATAACACCCCTGAGGTTCATCTATGTTGTTGTAAAATGGCAGGATTTGTTTCTTTTTAAGGCCATTTTATAAATATATCTTTGTAATAATTTACACATATATGTGTAATTTGTATATAAATTAACAATTTATGTTACACACACACACACATAAACTCCGACCTAATGATTCTGAAGGTCACATGCCTTGAGTATTAAAGAAAAATGTATTTATTTGTCATTATTTATGTTAGAATCACAAAACTCTATAGAGATTAAAAATTGCTCTAATCACTTCTTTTTAAAATGAAATAAGGTATCATTTACCCAGTTCAGAGTGATGTGGAAAGACACCCTACTTGCTATGGTAATAATTTCTGTTGTCTTATATGCCAGTGGATCAAAAGTTCTCTTTTATGCATATCCCCAGACAACACTTAATATGATTACTATTCTCTGGTTGGTACATTTAAATTTTGACATTCTCCTTACCCCCCATTGACAAATATAAAGAGAAATGAGTTTTTAATCTTCTGCTGATATGTTTAGAAGTTCACAATGGTTCATAATACTTTGGATTTTAAGGATGTAAAGAAGAGGTGATATCTATTTTGAATTAAATTAGAGATGTAAGGATGTGTGCTCTCTTTGAAATTTCTAATGGTGCATGAGGCAAACTCTTTGGTAGGTCCATTTTGGACATTAGACTTCACTTGGTGGTGGCAATTGATGAGAAAAGTTAGCATTTCATTTCAAAAAAAAAAAAACCTTAGTAGAAATAATCATACCTTATTTTTCAGTGTAATTTTGAGGCATCATTTACATACTATAAACAGATTTTAAGTGCTTACCTAGATGTTGATATATACTTTCTTTAATGAAAAAGTTCCCTGTGCCTTTTTCCAGCCAATTCTTAACTCTTCAGGGCTAACCATATTTTAGTTTTGACTTCCACAAGCCATTTCGCCTGTTCCTGGACATCATATGAATCGAATCTTACAGTATCAAAGCCCTCCTTCTGCACCTAAAATTTACAAAGCGCTTGTACCTTCATTATTCCTTGCAGCCACAGATTGAAGGTCCCAAGACATAAATTTTTACAGATGGAAACACCAAAGCTCGGAAACTTTTTATGACTTGCTTAAAGTCATGCAGAAGAAGGTTCCAGAGGCAGAGTTCTGTGTTCTGATTCTGGGTCCAGGATTCCTTGCGTTGAATTCTAGTGGATCCTGGAAAAATACCTGGCCTCATCATCATCATAACAACGGTGATTAGTTGACTACAGAGTTGAGGGTCCATGACTGGGCTCTCTGTTCTGTTCCATTGATTGATGTGTCTGTTTTTGTCCCAGTGTTATCCTGTCTTGATGACCACAGCTTTGTAACAGAGCTTGAAGTCGGAATTGTGATGCCACCAGCTTTGGTTTTCTTTTTCAACACTCCTTTGGCTATTTGGGGCCTTTTCTGGTTCCATACAAATTTCAGGATTATTTGTTCCATTTCTTTTTAAGAAGTTGATGGTATTTTGATGGAGATTGCTTTAAGTGTGTAGATTGCTCTAAGTAGCATTGACATTTTAACAATATTTGTTCTTCCAATCCATGAGCATGGAACGTTTTTCCATTTCTTTGTGTCTTCCTCAATTTCTTTCATGACTGTTCTATAATTTTCTGAGTACAGGTTCTTTGCCTCTTTGGTTAGATTTATTCCTAGGTTTCTCATGGTTTGGGGTGCAATTGTAAGTGGGATTGACTCCAAATTGCCATTCCTTCTGTGCATAATTTTCAGTATGTTCTATGATTCATTTCAGGCTCAGTTACATCATCTGTAACTTAAAGATATTAATATCCTCATACCTGGACCTGAAACTCTTTTTTATACTCCAAGACTAAGTATTTCTTCACTCTCTCTGTTGGAGGCCCAGTGTTGAGGTGTAAAGTGCAAAATGGTGAGCTCCTTGGAAATAGCGGCCAGTTCTTGTACACTGCTACTTCTCAAGTGTTAGTACACTATCCATCCCAGGAGTGATGTGTGCTGTAAATTCACTGAACCTGTTACAAGCAATGAGAAAGAAGGACAGGCCAAAATCTTTTAGAGAAAGGGCTGGCTTCTGCCTTTTTTGTCATCACTCAGACTTGCCAGAGTGGGTCTCCCCAGATGGAAACCGTGTATCTGTGACTTATGTAAATAGCACTGCATCTTTCAGGGGAAAATTCTTGGGCTCAATATTTAATAAAAGGATATGAAAAATACAATGAGTTTATTTGTATGACCATGTTAAAAATATTAAAGCACTGCGTAAATCTCCAAGTCACTGAATTCTAAAGTAAATCAACTTAGGAGGACAGGGTCCATTACCTTTTGGAGTGCAATCCCTTTAAGGGCTGGGGAAGGACCACTCTGCCTAGTGCATACTTCCTCAGCTCACCACCTACTAATTCCCTAGTGCTGCCTTTTGCCAGCTACCTATTGTTAACTGCAGTGCTGTGGTGGCATTAAGGGAAACAATAATGTCTGCTAATGCTGTCAACACCTTGGCAATATCTGCCTTTCTTCAATTACTTTTGTTTACAAATTACTCCTAATTTTGTTCTTAAAAGCTAGTTAAGAACAAATGCTGCTAGGATTGATGGGAAGCTAACTGCATGATTAAGTAATTACGTTTTTAAAGCTTGCCTTACACTAGGACTAATGATATGTCACCCAGTAGCAGAAACCCCAGATAATGAATGAGAAATGTTTATATGTACTTAGTTGCTTTTAAATCTCCCTTCACGCTAGAGCTGGTGCTATGCATGGGGTACAGGAATGAAGAAAGGGAGTGACAGCTCAGCCTCTGAAGCTTTTGTGCAGAACCAAAAACTCCCACCAAGGGCTCTTTTCTATCCTCGTTGATGCTTTATTTTTTGCCGGGCTGATTGTTCAATTGGTTCACTGATGAAAATGGCTACATCGTTTCATTGAATAAAGAGCTGAATGAATTTAACTAGTAGGTGGTTGTCCTTTCACTGCAGGGATCAGATTTAGAGCTGATCTTTTGAGTATGTAGAATAGAATTAGCGTCAGGCTGTAGGGTCTCTCTCATCCCTCCTCTAACTGGGGACTTACACCAAGAGAGTATTGGAGAGGTGGGTGTTGGTTGAGCAGGGACAAGGGATGGGAGAAAGGAGTTTTCTTTATACCTGGGGGTTCTCAGGGCATTCTTAGGGATGCATAGCTTCTAGACTATAGATGACCACTCTACTTTAGGACTACAATCTTGGAGGTGGAGTCAGAACTCATTTTGCAGTGAGGGGGTAATGTTTCCTCAGCTATAACATAGGTTCTCCAACTGCCCAGCAGTTTCTTTTCTAGGTAAGGACCATGGGAAAATAATTTTGTACCTGCATGCATGTATAATATAATTATCTTAATCTATTTCATATGTAATTTTATGGGTAGATGATATATGTGAATGCATTTATATATAATTTATATTTATATATTATTTAATAATGTTTATATATACTTATGTGTAATACTTGCATACAAAAAGCATAGCACAAGGATTAAATATGGTGCTATAATTTTATGTATACATTTGTTGCTACAATGCATGTATATATCTCATGCATAAGCATAGAGGTATATAATAGCTATATTTGCCTATGATACCCACAATAGGGATATGGACATATTGCATATCTATATGCAATATACACATATTCTCAGAAATATACAATTCAGCAATAATGTCAGAAAATGCATGAGTTAATGGAACTTCTCTAGTGTGATAAGTTATCATCCATTGGCTTACACTGAATGGTGAGAGATCAGTTCTGAGTACAGATCTAGGCTCACGCTGGCCAGTTACTTTGCTTTCTTAATATCTTTCTCAGTATCCTGTACTGTAATGTGTGCATTTTGAATACCAACCTTACAGGTCACTGTGAAGAGTAAATGAGACCATAAAGAGGATTCATCCAACTGTCTTGCACATAGTAGGTACTCAAGAAAAATTAATTTCATTTAATAAGAGCTGCAATTTCTTTTATTCAAACATTGACTAATAGTGACCCCTGAGAGAAGCAACAGACTATGCAATTTTCTCTACTTGTGAAATTCAAACTAGTTATCTCTTACTGCCAAGTAATAATGACTGTAATAAACTGAGGAGATTTCCGTTTAAATAAGTGGATGATTTTAGCTGACTCTGGAAATGTAAATGGACCCTAATTAACGAATGCCTTAATCGTTCTTCCTGTTTCTTCTTTATAGACACATTATTTCCTGCCCAGGGGTGAATATATTCAGTGTACATACGTTCAGATATGAATACACATATGCTTATACATTTTCAAGGTACCAGCTTTAATGGAGAAGAACAAAGGCTATCCATTAATTAGGGCTACAGAAATTTCTTCAAGCACTTCTATTTGCATCAGAATAAAGTCTATCTTCCTTAGTCTAGCATTCAAGGTCTTCTGAATCTGACTTCAACTATCTTTCATGAGATGCTCCATTTTCCCCAAGAAACTAGCTCTCTCTCTTCTGAATTTCCAGAGGACACATACCCAATTCTAATCACTTGCCATTTTATCATTTTATGGCTCTATTTAAAAAGTTTTTGGTATCTCACTTCTCAGAGCAAGGAAACTATTGAATTTAGCTGGTGAAGAATTTTCCTATTACTTAGATATACATATAATTATTTTTTTCACTATAAAATGCTACCAGCTTGTGATAGAAAATTAAAAGAAGTCGCATGGTAGAAAAAAAAAATGACCTAGGATTCCATGACAGACATATTGCTTGACAACACCACACGGGATACTGGTTAAGTTCCATTCAGGATTTTCCCCCACTTGAAGAATAAAATAGATCAGGCTCAGATTATTTATATACATATTTCATGTAGTTTTTTACAATTTAGGATTGTTTTATGTATATATATATATTTTTATTTTGCATTATCATTAATATGGATGCTTTTATAATTTTATAAAATATTACCTAGAAATATTTTTTAAAGATTTTATTTATTTATTTGACAGACACAGATCACAAGTAGGCAGAGAGGCAGGCAGAGAGAGAGGAGGAAGCAGGTCCCCTGCTGAGCAGAGAGCCCAAGGAAGGCCTCAATCCTAGGACCTCGAGATCATGACCTGAGCCAAAGGCAGAGGCTTTAACCTACTGAGCCACCCAGGTGTCCCTACCTAGAAATATTTTTAATAACTCTATGCAAACCTTATAGGAAAAAGTAGAATAGTTTATTTATCCCATCCATTAATTTTTGGTTATTTTCAGTTATCACACTTTTTTTTTCTTTAACCAACCATGATGAGCTCCCTCTCTTTATACCCAAATCTGTTCTTAAACTCTGATTCCACACTCATGGTAGATTTTTTTCTAAGTTTAATGTAAAGTTTTAAAAGTCTTGACATATAAACGAAATTGTTTTCCAAAATAGTTTACACCACCTCCAACAATATTGAGTACCTCTCTCGTTGCCACTGTAAACTTTGGGAAGCCTTGTTTTTAAAATATTTTTTGGCAACATATTTCATTATAAACTTCATCTCTCTGTTTACTAGTAACACAGAATATTTTTTAATAGGGAACTTTTCTAGTCAGGGAGAGAAATCTGAGATTAACCTAAAGTCATTTATTTCTTTTTTTCTTTGGCACTGAGGAAAAGTCAGTTTTCCTTAGATATATCTCTTTTTTCAGTGATTTTACTCTGCAGATTCTCACTCAGGGGAGGTGATTATTAGTCAAGGATATTTAAGAAGTAGTCTGTGGTCTCCTTTTGTTAGATATCTCATTAGAGCTCTCCCGTTGTCTTTCCTGCCTCTGTCCCATCTCATCTGGATGCACATTTCAGGAGGCTGGATAGGAGTATTCATGACATTTCACTCCTGATCAGCACAGGTTACATGTCAGAGTCTCTCAAAGAGGAACCACAACAGAGGTCCTGATGGCACTGAAAACAGAGGACTCAAGAAGGAAGTCGACATTTCTGAGTCACCTGAGTCAGTGTATCAGTCCCAAGCTAATTTGTTGATGGTAGAGCCCGGTTCTCTGACATTAAGTAAATTTGGGCGGTGTGGGCAAGTATGAAGGACAGGCATTGTAGGCTTGTTTAATCTTTTACCATCTCTTACCTGTTTAGCTGAATTACTTTGCTTTATAGGTTTTGACATGAGCTGGTAACCAAGATTTCCCAATTCATCCTTCCCATGCAGTAGTTGAGTAGAATTCTTCCACAAAATTGGTATGATGAAAAATTTGTGATATTACTTATTGTTCTGTTTTCATGGGTAGATGAAAATGAATAAGGTACATATTTCTAATCATGACCTAGGTATATCTTAAGCAAATAACTTTTATATTTGGAAAAAACTTTTATATTTGGAGAGTATCTCAGTGGCAATTATGTTTCTCAACCTAACTTGTCGGTCCCCATAAGTAAGAAGTAAGATGGCCATTCTACCTAGAATAAATAACCTATTTCATTATTCACCTTTTAAAATTATTATTATTGAAAAATACAAAGCAGAAATTATGGTTTGTTGATGTTTAACTCTTGAGTTATAATTTTGCTTTCAATTCCTAACACATTAACACATGGTTTCACTTGTATGTCCCTGTAGCCATTACTATTGGGCAGGTTCCTTAAGGTGGAGAGTTACTTAAGGAATCAGTTATAGTGAAATGATTTGAAGTCCCTTAACCCACCTCGACCTTGTGCGCATATCTTTTCTCTCCTGGCCTGTAAAGCCACACAGAAGGAAGATGTAAGTTTTAGTTTTCATTATTATTCCACTGTGTTCAGAGCTACTGAAAGATAGCTACCTGCATTGTGGAACCCCATGGGGTACCCCAAACAATGAAAAGTCCATCTATCTATCTTTACCAGTTTATTAATTTAGCTATCACCTGTCATATCCATCTAATCTACAGTAAATGTCATTACTGTATTTGTAACCTCATTTCCCATGTCTGCATTATTTTCAGTCTACATTAGAGATAATGTTTGAAATGTAAATAACCCTAGGAAAAGTTAAGGTTAATAAAGTTTTGCTAAGGGAACGACATCTCTTGGATCCTTCTAGGAGACAGGTATTGAGGTGTGGACTCAATCCTACATGAGAGATGGAGGCCATGGGAGTGGAAAGAATGAACTCACTTTGGTCTCTGTCATAATCTTGATCCATCGCACCCGCACCCTTCTGTACTCCTGAGTTAGAATATGTAAATGCAAAAAAGAAAAAAGTGGGAACTCCTGCCTCCGTTAAAATGGAAATTAGAAATTAGAAGGTACCTGCCATTTTTAACATCTGTGGGTCTGGATCACCTCCACATGAAAAGGGCAGCATGTTGGTATTATTGATTAAACAGCTCTAGGGCACCTTTCCTCTCAGATGCCCCAAGTTCAAATTGGGCTAGGGTCAAAGTAACCCTTGTTTGGCATTAATATTAACCTCCAGCTCAAGGTTAAGGGCATTAGAGAGGAAGGGGGTGAAATGTGTGTCAGAACCAAGTGACTTCTTGGATGAAACAAGATAATTCTTTCTTTTTTTTTTTTTTTTTTGTTAAGACTTTATTTATTTATTTATTTGTCAGAGAGAGAGAGAGAGAGAGCACAAGCAGGCAAAGTGGCAGGCAGAGGCAGAGAGAGAAGCAGACTCCCCACCAAGCAAGGAGCCTGATGCGGAGCTCAATCCCAGGACCCTGGGATCATGACCTGAGCCGAAGGCAGTGACCTAATCAACTGAGCCACCCAGGCATCCCCAAGATAATTCTTTTAACCTTGCTTACCTATAATAAAATAAGGTTTGAGCTCCTTGGCCAATATAGATTTATAGTGTTATTATGGTGAAAATTATACCCATTTTCCAGGGCCTTCATTTTCAATCATCTCCTGCAGGGGTTCTCGATAACTGCTGTATATCCGAATCCCCTGCAAAGACTTTAGGCCTTGTTGATGCCCCTATGACCACCACCCCGCCCCCTCGTACCCATTCCTCCCAGGGTGCCAGGCCATATATGCTCAGGTGATTCTACTGTGAAGTCAGGGTCAAGGATCCCTGTTCCAGTGGCACACAATGCCAGTGATTTTTGTAGCTTCTATTAAATTGGGGTGGGCATGCTTGGGGAGCGGGTAGTTTTCCCAATCCATGACTCCCAGCTAGCTCTGTCTCTTCGCACAAAGGACATCTTTAAACAGAAATCAAGTAAAGTCAGCATGAGTCCCCTGTCATTTCTCTGGCCATTATAAGTGACATATCTGTGCCTGGTGTTTCAATCCCACACATGTCCCTGTTTTCATGTCATGACTCTATTCCATGTTGCAGGGATCACTCCTGTCAGCTTCCATTCATCTGGAAGGGTTAGGCCCACACATAGAACCGGAGGGCCCGAGACTGCTTCCGACAAGCTCTGTCACAAAGCGGCTGTCACCAGGCCTAGCACACATGGGCTTCAGTCTCCTGCCACTTCAGACCATGGTCAGTTGGTTGTTAGGATTTCACCTTATCAGCCACCTCATCTGACACTAGACTAAAAATAAATGGCAAAGTAAATCACTTGGGGGAATTGAGAGACTATTGGACTTTTGGCCAAGTCACCCAGAGGTGATTTATAAGCTTATCTTGGCTCTCCCAGATCATCTCCAAGGGATAAAGCATAGACAGAAGGGCTGATAGAGAATCTTTAAGGTAGCCTTGCAGAAATGTTCAGAAAAATCACTTGGCTGTTTATTTTCCCAGGTAGGTAGTAAAAGTGGAACTTGGGAAAGGATCCCGGGGTTGGAGCAGAAGCCATGCCTAGAGGTGTGTACACTGGCATCCTCTTCTCCGTCTTGTTTCCCTCCAGTGGGGATGGGAGAAGTGGAAGGTATTTAAGAAGGTAAACAATGACTGTGCATTGTTTTCTATTTAATCATCTTGTTTTCCCAATGCCCATAGGAGGTGATTACAAGTAGAAAGTAGGGAAATAGTATGGATACTTACAGATCATCAGGGTACTGTTTAATGTTCTGTTTGGAAATGATCTCATTGTACATGAAATTACATGGGGAAAGTTGGGACTCACTTTGAGAACGATGCCAAGTTCTGTCTCCCACAGCATGCCAGTCCAAATCACACATCCCAACAGCTTAGAGAAGGGTAACAGTGGAAGAGTCACCCAAGATTGCCCTCTACTGAATTCTCAAAGATAAGATTATCCTCTACACTGAATTCCAGTTTAAGGATACTTGTTGTCAGTGAAGCAGGTGTTGATACCTCCCAAGGTTTATAGAAAGTAGAGAACCACGATGGGAGGAACAGTAACACTTTGTAATATCTGAGACATTAGAGAATAAAAATTTTCCATTGACTTTTTCAGTCTAATGTTGTCAGAACTGCAGACTTGATAGGCAAATCCCATGAAGTCCAATGGATCTCCAGGGACATAGTAATACATGTATACTGCTGAGGGAATATCTTGAGTTCATGTGAGTTATCCATTTGTCTGCCTACTACCTGGCATATTTATTAGGAAGATAAAATCCGCAAAGGCAATATACTAATAAAGCAGAATGCATTTGGAGTGGAAAGTCAGAAATTTTATTGTGTTTTTCCTTACTAATTTCCACATAGGAAAGTTTCTCTAAAATCACCATGAAAGTCAATGGCAATATGTGATCCTGTATACAACCTTATCTTTACTCATTCATTTTTTTCAGGAAAAATAGACCTTGAATGTCATGATCTATATAAGGATATACTCACCATCTCAAAGAAATTAACTCACTAAAAAGCCTGGATTCAAAGTGTAGATGTATAAAAAATACTTCTTAGCTTCTGAGTAAGTAGTTAGATTTTCAGAGAACAGATCAACATCTTGTTACTTGACTTAATGATCATATACAGTAAAATTCCCATTCTTCTAATGATTGCTCCTTTCTCAACTAGGCAACTACTTGGGATCGCATCATATAATCTACATGTTCCAATACACTGTGCACAACAAATTCACTTGAATGGCTACTCATTGCGACACCTACACAATTTCCATTACCTTCTTTTGGGGGATATATTAAAGGGAAATTTAAACTATCCATAATAATAGAAACTGGAAATTGAGAAGTTGAGTATTCAAACCTTGTGAACACCAAAGACCAAACACACTTAGAATGCATGTACCTGGCATACCAGGGTTTCTCACTGGGGAGAGAGCTGACCCCTCCTCACAGTCCCTCATGTTCTCTGGGCAGACCCAGATTTCTCACTTGTCACAGAGTGTTCAGAGACACTTAAACAAGTGTCTTTCTAAGAGCCATGGAGCTCCAAGAGTAAATACTTGAGTCTTGACCACCACTGAAGTTTAAATGTACACACATGTCAGCCCATCTCAGCAGGAGGTGGGGGGATTGATTCAATCCAGAGTGCAGTGGGATAATAGAGGAATCAAGAGGAAAAAAATATTCACTCCTTGGCAGTGTGTATCTGCAAAGTGCTTTAGACTCAGTAGCAGAGTCAGAGGGTGGGGACAGACAAATGATTCAGGATGTACGTGGTAAGGGAAGACTTCTGACCCTTCCTCATCCAGCCCCTTCCCTAATAAATATGTACTGTGCTAAGACTATGTGCTGGAACATACTGAAAGATCTGATGACTAGGGACCCTAGAACTTCTGCTGTGAGCATCCCTTCTGAAGGGGCTGAGTACTAGAAGAGGGTGTGTTTGCCAAGGAAAAGGGGAGCATTGAAGATCCGGAGACACCCAAGAGGTGGCAAGGAGTTCTGTAGAGTGTCAGCAGAGAAATGAAGAGACTAGAACGATGCTGGCCAGCAGATTATGAAGCATCGGAGTCCTAGCTGGGGCCGATCGCACTGGGTGAGCAGAAAAAGTGGGCAGTTAAGCCTCAAAAATCTATAGCAAGAGGGCTTCCTCGAAGGCATACAACAGAACCGCTGTGGCCGAGGCTGAGCGCGGAGACTGTCTGTGGCCTCTCTCCTCTCCCATGCCCTTCCCCTTTAAGGGCCTGGAGACTGAGGACAGCTGGTGTTGGGGAAAGCTGCTGAGATTCTGTCACATGGTCGATGGAAATGTTGATCAGCACACCTGGAGACAAACCGTGAAAGTGACCTTGCGTTGGAATGTAGGGAGTGGGGCCTAGAAAACATTTGGCTTATCTTGCTGGCATGGGGAACTTCTACAGGCCTAACACAAACACCTGCCGTGTTTAATTAGCAGCTTATTTTCCAGTGTCTCCAAAATCCACGTAAAAATTCCTCATGTAAATAATATGCAAGCGTTCTGTCACCAGGTTAGAGACGCCCTAGACTGTCAAGTGCAGGTACCATGTCTTCGGAGTCACTGTGTCCTCAGTCACCTGCATGCACACGAGAGTGCTCAAGAAATATGTTGAAAGAATGAATAAATGAATAGACTCAATGAATGACGAAGTAACCCATCAGTTTCTGCGTGGAATGAAGATCCACAGAGCTACACATGGAAATAGGCAATATTTGGCACACAGCTTGTGCAGCATAGATCAAGGAGTACATTTGATTAATTTCAAAATTATGCATGTATTTATGGATGGGTTTCTCAGTAGTCAAAAGCATTTGCCTTGTCATTTGTCCCTTATTATTAGGGAGCTGTTCCTTTTCACTAGCCAGTGCTAATGCATGGAAATAGATGGAGGCTGCATGAGTTACCTGCAATTGTCAGTGGCCCATTAGGAGTGTGCAAGTGATGTGAAACCAGAAATCCTTCAACCGTCTTCCTCAAGATTCCAAAACAAGTACAAGATTTTTTTTTTTTAACTATTTCTACCCTTCTACCCTTGGTATAGAAATAAAAGCCCTTATTTTTTATTTTCTCTAGTGTTTTACATTCTCAATAATGAGAGTTGCTCCCCTTATGGGATCTTTGCTGAGAGGAACTTGTGCGCCAGCATACATCAGTGGGGAGAAAGATGACTTTGTTGTAAGAGGTGAAGGCTGAGGGATGTTGTGGGTTTGTAGTTGTGGGCTACACTCTTTTCTAGATGTTCGTCTCACCAATATGCCAGGCTGTATACTCACTTGAGCTATGTACAGGGAGGCCAAATGGTTTAAAGCTGTCCTGTCCAATATGGTAGCCAGTAACCATATTCTATCTGCTGAGCCCTGGAAATGTGGTTAATCTGAACTGGATTTTGAGACTTAATATGAAAAGAGGGAAGAATGCAAAATATTGATCATATGTTAAAATGTAATTTGGGGGTTAAGCAAAATATTGAATTAACTTTGTTTCCTTCTACATTTTTTTAACACAATTTCAAGAAAATTTAAAATTACGTAGCTCACGCTGTATCTACACTATGCTGTTTTAGAGGGGTGATTAGATCAGAAGATATGCATTGTCATTTTTTATGGGTATTTATATTCAGAGAGTTATATTCAGAGTTTATTGAGTTTCTATTACATGCCAGGCACCGGACAAGATGTGGTTTTAATGGTAAGCAAAACACACCAGTATATACATGGCTACACTTGGCTTCTGGTGCCCCAGTCTGCTTGCTCCCTCTTTCTCTCTCTCTCCTTCTCAGTTGCTACTGCAGAAAATTCTACTCCTTGCCAACTTTGACCCACACCCAGTTGCCCAGTGGTCCTCATCTGCCACTCTAGCCATGGAGTTGGGGAGGGAGAGAGAGTAGGAAGTGTTATTTTCTAATATCCAGCTCTGTCTTGAAGGATCAGCAGAGGGACCCATAAAGGTACTTGGACCCCTAATAACACAGTTCTTGGTTTTTACTTCTAAATTCAATCTTTATGGCGTTTGGAGTCTGATAGGGAAGCATGGACATTAATCAAATAATCACACAACTTAATGTGAAGAAAGGGCATCTGGGTGGTACAATTGGTTAAGTGTCTGACTCTTGATTTTGGCTGAGGTTATGATCTCAGGTCATGAGATTGAACCCACCATGGGCTTCATGTTGGACATGGTGCCTGCATAGGATTTTCTCCTTTTTCCCTCTGGCCCTTCCCCACATGGGCATGTGCTCACTTGCTTGTGCGCTCTCTCTCTCTCTCTCTCTCTCTCTCTAAAAAAGAGAGAAAAAAAAAAAGAGAAAAATACATGAATACAAATTGTGTTAAGTACTGTGAAAAAAAAGTACAGGCAGCAGAGTGGGTAAGGAGGTAAATTCTAACGTATGAATAAGGCACCAGGGACCTGGGAATTGGGGGTGGGGAGAAAAAGGAAGAGAGAAGAAAACTCTGGGTAGAGGAAAGAACACATTCAAGGCTTGAGCTGAGAGGGGACATGCTGACTTCAAAGAACAGAAAGGCGTCCACTGTGGATAGAATACAGAGTGATAGTGGAGGGACTCCTGAGGTTGTGGTCATCTTAGGCCCTTGCTACTTAAAGTGTCATCTGCACACCACCATCATGGCCTTGCTGGAGCCCAGCCTGACCCACTGAATCAGAATCAGCATTTTTAAAAGATCTCCAGGTGGTGTCAAGAGACACTGACCTAAAATTAATTAAAGATTTGTACTCAGTACTTAGAGCAATGGAAAGTTATTGCATGATATTTGCAGGTTGGTGAAATGATCACATTTATTTATTTTTGAATGATTGCCCTGGCTGTCATGGGGAGGAAAAGACAGGAGTGGGTAGGCAGAGTAGAATGACCAAAGACCAAGACCAAGATATTGGTGCAATAAGGCAAGAGCAAACAGTAGTGTGGGCCAGAACGAACACACGGCCTACATCTAGAGAGTGAGTGCAGTGGCAACACTTTTCAATGGCAAAATCACCAGGCCTTGTTGGTGGGGAATTGATACAATGGGCAAGAGATGCCCAGGATGAGTGCCAGACTTTCAGCGTCATGAATAGGGACATTCTTCACCAAGAGAGGAAATATTGGAGTAAGATCAGATGTGGGGCTGTTTGGTAAACATAGTGAGTTTGGCTGTAGCTATATTGAGTTTGGAATGTTTTTGAGACATCCAAATGGAAATGTGAAGAAGAGCATCGCCCTCTTCTACACATGCACAGACACACAACACCTACCTCCCCGCCTCCACTATTCTCCTGCAACACTGAAAACTTCATTCCCTTCTTTAGAGTCCATCTGCTTCCTCTCAACTCAAGTGTTTGAACATGTTCTTCCTTCTTCCTGGAAATATTTCTCTCTTTCTCTCTCTCTCTCTCTTTCTCTGTTTTTTGTTTGTTTGTTTGTTTAATCTCTTCTGCTCCCCATTCCCACAACTTTTGTTCACCTGGATTACTTATGTGTGTCTCTACATGTAGGACAAGTTCTGAATTGGCAACATATATTTGACTTTGGGGGAATGGAAGAAATCACCCAGGTAGAGATGGCCAAGGATGCAAGTCTTGGTCCAACCTCTGCTGTGGATTGAGTACATGAATTTCTAAAAGTCTGTAATCTGAAAAAAAAAAAGAAGAAGGAAAAGGAGAAAGGGGGAGAGAGACGAGGAGGAAGAAGAAGGAGGAGAAGGGTAATAACAAATGTCTTACAATGCTATGATGGGAGCAAAAATAGATGTGTATAAAAATACTTTGAAAATATGAAGTATATTAAATTGTACTAATATTATGGGACATTTTGTCCAGGTACCATAAAAAGATATAAAATCAAGTGGTTTTCTCATTTACTGAAAGGAGTTGGAGGAAATTAGCTCTAAGCTACCTTCCAGCTCCATCTAGGTCTAAGTATGAACTATTTTCTCAATTGTGCAAAAGTAAATTTTTTTCAGTATTTGGTTCTGTAGTATAGAGATTAGGTTCCTGATCCTTTTGTAGAGATGTTCAAAATCTACACTTTTCCTTTCTTTAGTTAAAGTGGATTCAGGAAATAGAATGACAATATCCATATGTGTTTAAAAGGAAATTATCAAACATTTATTGAAGGCTGTGTGCACCATGAAAGGCAAAGGGGAGGCATGCTTATTATGTAACTAGGAAAATAAAGCATTAATGTATAAAATGATGCTACCAGAATAAAATAACAATAAATAAAAAGTACAGAAGTGTTTTGGGGCAAAACATGACTTACTCTCCTGGTACTGGGTGGAGAGTTTTTTGAAATGTTACATATGCTAAGGGCACTGAGGTCAGAAAAAGCAGACACTGTGGTCGACTGGAAAAGTCTGGTTGAGAAAGGTAAGATATTCAGATGATAAGAAGAGGTGGGGAGCGTGTCTTCGGTGAAGGGAATTGTGTGTACAAGCCCAGAAACGGGAATGTGTATGCATGTCTGCAGGGTGTGAGAACAGAAGTCTAATTACAGAGGAAAATCCATGTAAGGAAACAAGGAGGAATCAGGCTGAAAATAAATATCGCATATAAAATAAGAGGAGGACATTAATAATAGGCTAAGCAGTTTGAACTAAGAGATATAAGGTGATTTCTTGTATTTGGGGAAAAAATATCGCCCAAACTGCAAGGTCTAAACTATAAAACCCGAACAAAAAGGTAGCTTAAAAAAAATGACCCAAGCTGTTCTTTGAATTACAGTTTTTACTTCTCCTTTTTCAAATGAACAGAGCAGGTAATATTCTTCATACTGTTCAGTTAGGAACAATTAGTATATTGTATATGCAGAAATTAGTATAGTCAGAATACAGAGAACTATTTAAATGGGAGGACAAGATATTGTTGGCTCTAGATGCCTTTCATCTAGTTGTTTGGATGAACTAATTTCCACAAATCATCAGCTGTTAGGAGATAGGGACCAGGTGAAATGAGAGGCATGTTTATTTCACCTCTCCTGTGGGTCTGTAAGCTTGCTCATGTGGAGGGGAAGCGCTAGAGAACAAGGTGTGGGTTTTCTTTTAATGCCAAAATCTCTTGATGTGAAAGAACATCCTGACCTCTGACATAGATCTCATATTTCTACAGTGTGATGTGCCATCGTCCTTCTGTGGTATTAAGGGGGGGAAACTATTTCTGTATAAACAAATGTAAGCTGGCAGATATCATGGTAGAGTCAGTGTTCCCTTTCTCCAACCTACCCTACAACCAGACCCCATAATTGCAGAAGCCTGTGACTAGCAGAAATCCACACCAAAGTTTTTCTGGGTTCACCTTCCCCAAAGCAAACTCCACTTGAGAAAGTAACTGACTGTTTTTAACAAACAAACACCATCTCAAGAAGTGTATGTGATAATTCATTTCCAGTATATCAAAATACTTGCAGCCTGGGAGATTTTGTCAGACAAAACTCCTAAGGTATTTTTCTTTTTGTTTTCCTGCTACAGTTAGATGTCACTGTCCTTCTTCCGGCATGAGGAGTAAGGCCACTGTTTCAGTCTAGTTTGCACTGGGAATCAGAAGACCATTTCATTTTGAGATATATCAATTTTATGTATTAAACATATATGTGTAAACATGTTATATAAATATAAACATATTTGTATAAACTACACGGTATGGTTCTGGGATCAAGAGGAAACCCCAAAAGGCCTGCTCAGCCTCCAGGGATTTAGAGCCTCCTCGGAGAGGGGCAAGCCATTGAGGCTGTCACTGATATTTGGAAATCCGGGCTGTTCACCTCTCAGGCCAGAAAAAGAGCCTTAAGCCACGGGGTCTGCAGAGATGAATGACAGGCTGGAATCCTGGAGGGCGCCTTCCTGGAAGTGCCTTCAAGTATAAAGAGTAGACTCTGAGTAGGCCCAGAAGAGCAAAGAAAGTAATAAAGGCGAGTGGCCCAGGCTGGCGTTGTAGTGACGCTGGGGGATGGAGTCCTGAAATCAAGTTCCCTTTATCACAGCATTTTCATCCAACTGCAAGCGAAGGTCCTCTCCCCGCAGTTTGCTAAAATTAGCCAGACTGCCTGCTTATGCTAAACTCCTCTCCCAGTTACAGCAGGTTTCCCCCTACGATGAAAAGGAGAATGCCTGTGCCTCCCCGTGCCTCCCCCGTGCCGAGTGAGACCAGAGAGCCAAGTGGGAATCAAGTCCAAGCGAAGGTTTTCACTTGACCTTCCTTCATCTACCTCCTTCATCTGCGCACACCGTAAGCCACGACCCCTCCAGGGAACACAAATGAGTCCTCAGGGTCCCTGGATCTCACAGTCTTTGCAGCTTCTCCAAGCGTTTGATCTCTAACCTGTATGCGGCTCTATCAATTTGAAAAAAGCAAAACCAGAAATCAAAATGGCAACAAAGTTTCTTGCATGGTCCCATTGTTCAGCCCGATGCAAAAGTTAGTTTCTTTTCCTGCTGTGCTGTTTTCCCTTCCTTTTCTCTCTTGTACAGTAAGTGCCCATTGTAAACTAGAAAGCACTGGCAAGCCCGTGCACGTGTCGGTGCACGAACGCGAGCACCCGCATGCACGCCGCCGCGCACCCCAAAATTTGGATTCTGCCCTTTCTAATTACAAATCACCACCTGTGGTAAAATTATTGAAAAACAGATGAGCTTTTCATTCCAGCAATAGCCTTAAAACAAGCAGCAGTTCCAACTGCCAGTGTGATGTATAGACACGACGGAGGGCAGATGAGGGATTAATTAGGTCTGTCCTCGCACATTGCCAGGGGAGCACTTCTGTAGAGGTGATTGAGAACTAGAAAGAGTGGCATTAGTCTTCATTGTTGGTTAAAGGCAACAAAAATAAAGATGCAATTGAGTTGACAAAGCTTCAAGGTATGTGGCTGAGTCATTTGGAGGTGTCAAAATGATCAAACCATAATTAATTAACTAAAGTGCTATATTTAATCCCTCAACTTTAATGAAGAATTCTGAATCCAGGAACTAATAGCGAAGGAGGTACCGCTGGTTTCTGATATTGCTTAGGTTGGGGGAGAGCAGTCGTTGAGGGAGAATTAAAATTTTTCTCCGGCTGTAATGATCAACACCCCCTGCTTTTTAATCTTATTGTCATTTCCCTTTCTCTCATAGAACAGTGGTGGTGTTCTCTGCATTTCTATGAGGGGGAACGATTACAGGCATACAACATTCCCTGCAGTTTGTGAAGTCTTTTTAAGGAGGCCTGGAACTTGGACTGGGGTGGAGGGGGTCTTGGCTTTTGACCACTTGTAGATGGTTTATATAATGTTCTACCAAATCGTGGGTCTAATTTAGAGCTTTAGGAATGTAGCTCTGGGCCACAAAATCATAAATAATTCTTAATTATAATCGGGGAACATTAACTGAACGTCTACTCTGTAGAGTACTGCTTCCTTACCTCTAAAAATATTTACATATGGGACAAGCACATGATGCAAAATATTGTCTATAACGATGATGATTTCATTTTTTTTCCTGTTGTCTGTAAACTTTTTGCCTACATTATTATTTTATAAATTGGTTTCTGAGCCCAAGGGAGCAGAAAACAGGTCTGTGTTGTTCTCTTTGTATGGGACCTAACTTGAGCCCCTAATGGTTCCTTGATGAGGCTCATGATTCAACCAGCTCTAAGTGAAGGCACAACAGAAATGTATTAATATTTAGCATTATAATGAATTGCCTATAAATTAGCAGACTTCCTCCCTACTATTATGTAGACCTCGTGTTTACTAGCTGTAATTTAGTACTGGCTACCTTTTACTTTCTTTAATAAAGTGCTTTCTTTTCTTTATTAGAAATTACTACTCAAAAAACTTAGGAAAAACACAAACCTTTGATAAAATAAAAGAAACACAATCAAGGACAAGATAATCAGTATTTGAAAAAGCCATTCTTTTTAGCCTTTGAGCCTTCTAAATTATTAAAATATGCAGAAACCTCTTAGACTGAGAATGGTGTCATCTACTACAGATTTCATACAAAAATAGTGTCCTCTCTCTTTTTAAGGATCTATATTAAAAATCACTGTTTTAGTAACTTCAAATATAAGTCACTGTTGAAAAGGAAGGAATTGTATCATGTTGGTAATTGTGCCTGGGACAAGTATTAACTCAAATATATTAATTAGTTAATTAAGTAGTTTAGGTATTTATTCTCTATAAATATTCTCTTGCCTAGAGTAATAACATAAAACAGTATAATCAGAAAGGAGTCCCTTCTTTTCTTCCTCTCTCAACAAGTAAAATGTAGAAATTATGCATTTAGTATCTGAAAAGTGGAGATTTTCTCTGGGAGAAGAGATATTTATTGCCAGAGAAATGTAGAGATTCTGTCCTTACCGTCAAAGAAATAAATGTTTCTAATTAAGAATGTTCCCAAGGAGAAATCACTGGGACGTTAAATAAAGAGCAGTCTTCCCCTTTCTTTACTCTGCTTCCGGATCCTACACATTAGCCTTGCTCCAGTCCCCAAGATTCGAGTTATCTATTTTCTTGTTTCTTTAATATTTGCACTTGAACTGCTCATATCCGTGTCATAATTATCTGTCTTCAATATTAAGTCCCTTAAGGACTGGTTTGGGGCTCCTAAAAATTATCAACTGGAAAATGTCACAATAGTAAGCAAAAGTTTTAACTAAGAGGGAAATGCGTGGCAGTGTTCTGTGACCTTCTTCCCTCTTCAGCAGTTTCCTTGGCTCACGTGATGAAAACAAGCCCAGGGCTACAAATAACCTGGGGCGCTTCATGTGATCTAGGTGGTGAAGGCTCCTTAAGAACCGAATGCAATTAAAGAATCACCACATACTTGAACAACGTTGACAGGTAACATCGGAGGCAATGTGCTTCAGAACATCACCTGACTTACTTACATTCCACATCTCTGATCTGATGAAATAATGCACTAGACACTGAGCTGCTATTTAAACCAATAATCATTGTTGTTAATAGCATGTTACGTTTAAATGTCATTTTTATATTTTCGGAATGCTTTCACAGACCATCACATTTGATCCTCAAAGCAACTCTGTAAGATAATTGATATTACTCTGTTTTACAGATCACTCAGAAATAACCCACGCAATTTCTTTAGCTTTTGTATTAACCAAGGGCAGTCGCTTGTCTTCTTTCCATCGCTGTTGAAAGCAAGTTTGGGAGTAAACATCTTGCCTTGTTTAAATCCCAAGCGCCACTTCCCTTTATAGTTGTTGTCAAAATTACTGATAGAGTGAAAAGTATTTTGTGAAATCTTGAGGTGTTTACAATGCATGTGTTGCTGCTCTTTCATTTGGAAGCAGAGGAGTTGGGCTATGACTTTAGTTTGTAAGTGTCTGCAAATCCAAAGTGTGTCTTCTCTTCTCTGCCCCGGGAGAGCTCCAGCCACCCTTTGGGGACTCTTTCGTGGCCTCAATATGGATGTCTTTGATTCAGAAAAGGACCTTGTACCACTAATTATTAGTGAACAGCAAAATGCACTGGTAGCGTTTGGAATTAGGGGGGGTGGGGTTGGGAAGTGCTTATTTCTAGATTCCTCATGCACAGCAAGGAAAAGACATTGGCGAGGAATGGCTGATCAGTTCATTCCAAGTCCCAGGAAAGCTCCCACAGAAGGCAAGCCTGGTTGTGGAACTAGCGGGGTGCCCTTGGTTGATGCTGAAGCGATAAACACACCGCATTCTCTTGCAAGGAGTAAGTGACTGGCAAATGACAGGGAGAATGGGAATCTTTCAGGGATCTTTCAACACATGGGTGGAAAATATTTTAATCTAGCTATCTTTCTTGTCTCCATCCTCTCTTCCCACCATCCTATTTCTGCTTTCCTTTCCCCAGACTATGAGCACAGGCAACGTGGGGAAGTCTAAAGGCATGAATTCCCAAATATGTTATTCCCCAGACTCATCTAAGTCTGGTTCTTAAGTAAAGGGTGAGACGGTAAGGACAAATGTGAGGATACTATTTCAGTGCCTAGTGCAAAAGCAGGGGGGAAACAGTAACATATTTCTGTAGCTGACATGTAACAACACACCCCTGAAGAGGTCTGGGCAAACTACCGAAGTATTGAACAAAGTTACCGGTTAATGGAGGGTATGCATGGCATACATTTACCTCCCTATGTATGGCTCAGAACAGTGCCTGCACTGGGGAGGTGCAGAGTGCGGGCAGAAATCCAGTCCAGTTTAACCAGTTTCATATTCTTGCTCAGATGGTGTGGCTGGGTCATTTAGCTCTTTCTTCCCCCTGAGTTATGGAAGCTGTTGTGCAATAATTTTCTTTGCATATTTGCAGCCCTTTTCTGTTATTATCTTGACATAGTCACTCATAATAAAGTTTAAGTGCCAGTCAATCATAAGAGAACACTGTATCTATTTATTGTCCTAGAGTTCTGAAAGTACACAGCTTTGTTTGTGAGGCAGACATCCTTTCTGTCTCTGATTTCCTCCTTTCCCGCTCCAGCTGTTAAACTATGGCTCTGAGTTACTACTTCCTGCTGCAGGGGTGTTCCTTTGTGGCCAGATTTCTGCTATATCCACTTTTTTTTCTGGATTTTTTTCTTGAAAAAAAGAAATATATATATATATACATATATATTTAATTAACCACTGGATGCATGTTATCGTGTGGTCCATCTCAAAGACATCACAGATCAATAGACTTAGAACCTCAAAAACTCAAATAAAAATAAATGCTAGCACCCCAGTTTCTGTTTCTCAATCCCAGGGTACCACTAAAACCCAACATATCTATCCATAGCTCCACACAGGGGTTGGAGACCAGAAAGACCAACACTCATTACAGATAACTTGCAAGTTAAGTAAACACAGCACAAAGTGCCACTCTCTTGCTCTCTGGGAAAGGGCCAACTAACACATCTTCCACTGAGGTTCTTTTCCCAAATGGCTTAAAAAGGGCAGTGGGGCTCTCAGTTGGGCTGATGGCACCACCCTGGGCTACATTTCACAATGTCTGGAGACATTTTCTTGTGGCAAGTGAGACTGTGCTCTTTGTACGTGGTGGAGACTGTGCTCTTTGTACAAGGATTCTGGTGAACAACCTAAGAAGCACAGAACAGCCCTTAAATGAAGCATCATCCTTCTGAAAGTGTCCAAAGTACTGAAGTTGAGAAACCTTGCTCTGGATCTAGTGTATGAAAATAAGAATTTAACTGATCAAGGGAGACCACATTTATCTTCCGTAGGATTTTTTTTTTTTTTTTAATCCATGTAGTGTTGATTGATGAGTCACTGCAGTTACTAACGGGTGTATATGTTTGGGAGAAATATGAGAAGATGAGCTAGAGGTAGACAAACAAACCGAGTCCAGAAAGACACCGGACATGAATTGTCAACTCATCTCCAATCATCCTCTCAAAGCTGATTTTTCCCTCAGTAGGCTCTTTAAAAAAAAAAAAGTCAGCCTTGAAAATACCTTCAGTTTTTTGATCCTCCTAACTAAAGGCTTTCTTAGGCATGTTCAAAGCGCGTTGTTTTGCCCTGTCTTAGAAGTCCATCCACGTAAGGAGCGTAGGCATCTATACTTTATCCAGAAGTGGGGTTGTGGGGATAAATGGCTGGCCCCTCATAGTTCGTTTTTACTGATGATATAGGTCTGATCAATAAAAAATAAGTTCACATTTCAGAACTGCTGGAGTGAGTGAATAAGCAACACCAGCCTTATAATGCTTCTGTGGATGATGGAAGGTAACGACTAATAAAGGATCTACCATTTATTGCATATGTGCTCTGTACCAGGCACAGTTTCAGGTTCTTTTATTTCCTTCAGTTCCCTCTGTGCTTTGAGGTAGTCTCTCTCTCCGTTGTGGGCAAGGGGACTGGGGCTCAGGAAGGGGAATCCCCCTGCAGAAGGACACACAGCCGGAGGAGCAGAGACACATTTCAGATCTTGTCGTGGTGTCTCCCAAACCTGTATGGGTCCTATGTTGGAGGTTTCAGATGTGCCTTTGCTGGAGCACGGAGAGGTGGGGTGACACTAGCCAGATCAGAGAGTAAAAAGCTGTTTGCTCAGATCTCCTGGTCAAAGAATTACAGACTCCCCCAGCCAATAGGTGCTTCAGAGCCCCCCTCCCTCCGCCCCCAACCAACACACACACCTTTAAGCTACAGGGAAGGAAATCAGGTCCAAGGAGGAAACCCTGCTGAGCATCTGGCCCTGCCCCCAAATCCTGTGTCTTCCTATTTGTGTCACCAGATTAGCCCCCGGGGGTGGGGTAAAGAAGTCGTGGGGAGACAGCCTCTCTCCCTATTCCTGCTGGAGCAGGAAAACTCTGCCTGCTCTGTTGGCCAATGTTCCTGCTTTGCATTTCAGGGAACTGGAGCCTTTTCTCTGGAATTCCCTTGCTCTCCATTTAGACAAAGCTCCAGTTTATTTACCTTTAGGACACAATACAAAGCAGTCCGTTTTGTAGGAGAAACACACACTTCATGGACTTGCCTTTCCTCCTTCTCAACTTTGCTGGTTAAAACTCACTCTGTGCTAAATCATAATACCAAGAGGTTAGGATTAATTGTGATGTTTATTTTGGTACATTTGCCTGAGGAGCTGATGTGTGTTTTCACAAGTCTAACAAATACTTTTACCTAGAATACCAGACACTGTTCAGCAACCCACCCACCCCCACCCCCGCCCCTGTGCCCCCGCCCTTTAGCCATGGTTGGATTTGAACCAGTGACCTAGAGGTGAGAGGCCGCTCATCACATTACCGCTGCCCCAGGCCATGGAGTTCACTTGCTGGCTATTTCTTTAATGTAATTGCCAACAGCAAGATCAGCAGTGGGAATTCTCCCCAGTACGTAGATCCTAAGGTCTCAGAAATTCAGCATTTGCAAGCTCCTCTTTTTGCTTTGGAGTTTGAACCTATTAACGAGCAACATTGCTCGAGAAACTGCAGAGGGATAAAGGATGGTATATGTTCAGCACTGTTCTCCTAGAGAAGGAGTAGGCTATCAGGTTATAACCATCTGATTTCCTGTCAGGCTGGTTGATGGCTCAAGTCACCAATGCCCATGTTAAAGGAAATATTCGAGAGCATTAATGATTTGCCGGTACCAAGAGATGCGATGAACAGTTTAAAAATACTGCCCCTCGATGGGAGAAAATGTATTTCTATTAAGGGACCAGAATTGTGCTACGCTTGTTGGAATTTTTGCTTGTGCACAGGAATTTAGCTCGAGGTCTATGTCTGTCACTAAAATTGACAACTGCCCGTGGCTCTGCACAATTGAAACGTAGATCTTAAATTTCACATCATTATCCAAATAAAATATATCTGCCAAGGGGGACTGGTATTACACAGTTAGAGAACTGTGATACCAGTTGTCTGATTAACATATTGAGAGGAATATAAGAATTTCTCACCTATTTTCCGGAGGGAGGCTGGCTGGGAGCTCCTGTTAAATGGACTAATTGATCAGGCTCCCCGTGCTATGTACAGAGATGCCCAACACTGTGTCTGACTGGTCGAGGCAGGGTTTTCCTGTGATGTGTAATATATGTAACGTGTGAAAAAAGGGACAGAGCACAAACCAGATGATCCCAAATCCTAGCTCCTAAAAGGGAAAGATGGGAAACCATTAGCCCCCGATGACCTGGTTCCTTGCTCTGGGGCCTCAGATTTACTCAGCATTGCTCAGAAGGAGGACACTCGCCTGAACTTTCTCTTCTCAAAGCTTCTTTTCATGAGGTCCAGCATCCTCCTAATTCTGACTTCGGAGTAGTCATGAAAAATGCCCACGTCATGGAATACATTTTTTTAAAAAAAAGCATCTCTAATTCAATAATTTAGAAAAAGGAGGAGGGGAGTTGTCTACTCTAAAGACATATGGTGGCCCTCGTTAGCATGGGTTTGTCTCCACTTGCTCTGCGTGAGGTCACATGTTTTGTGGCTTAGCACCCCAAAAGGCTCTGATGCGCTGGTTAATCTCCAATGTATGTAACTCATGGGATCAGATCACAGCACGTAAGAGAATCTCAGTTGAACTTGGCTTTTCAAACTGGGAGTAACCTTAGTGATCAGGGTTGGCGCAGTTTTTCATTGTTGCAGATAAGAAAACTGGGGTCCAGAGTTGAAATGACTGATCTCCTAATGAGCTAATGACATTTATAATGAGCTTGAAAATCTAAAGACTGGCAGATACCGGCTATAATTATCCCCAGGGCATCTGAGTTCCGTTCTGCGGTCGTTCAGCCTTGCAGAGGGTTTGCAGAAGGACCATCCCCCAGTAATTCAACAGCTCACAGTCCCTTCTTATACTTACTGGTGTATTTATGGCATTTCATTCAAAATAATCCAAATACCTATCTTACAACAGTGGTTAAACTCATGTCCCACTCATCAGTTTTTTTGTAACGAAGTTACTGTGGTTTAGACCTTGGTCTTCGACGTGGTAGTGAGTGCAGTTGGGGTTTCAAAACGTAAGGGTGTGAATTCCAATCCGGCTTTTTTGTAAAGTTACTGTGCAACTAGAGACAAGTCATGTCATCTCTCTCTGCTTTGGCTTCTTGACAGGAGGTACAATTTCTCATGTATTTCTCGGAACTGTACTGAGCAAAGATGAGCAAACACTCTTACGTGAGTTACCAAGACTTCAAGGAGGAAGGCAAACAATGAATAAAGAATACTTTGGATTGGGGGCGCCTGGGTGGCTCAGTGGGTTAAAGCCTCTGCCTTCGGCTCAGGTCATGATCTTAGGGTCCTGGGATCGAGCCCCCCATCAGGCTCTCTGCTCAGCAGGGAGCCTGCTTCCCTTTTTCTCTCTCTGCCTGCCTCTCTGCCTACTTGTGATCTCTGTCTGTCAAATAAATAAATAAAAATCTAAAAAAAAAAAAAAAAAACCACAAAACAATACTTTGGATTGGATTGGTCTATCCCTCCCGAGTCTCAGTTTCCTACCTGAAACAAGTGAAGAAAACAATCCCATTGCCTCAGGTTCATGTCCAGGATTAGATGAAGCTCTTGGCACACTGACCAACACCTGGGGATACTCTCCTATCCTTTCTACTTTACCAACCACTCCTACTCTTCCTGGATTTCAATACAATGCATTACCAATACCCTTACCTAAGACATGTTTTTTTAGCATTTCTTGTATTGCAGTTAGGGGTTAGTTAATTCCTTAAAATCCTAACCAGATTGTAGATTCTGGGGGAATCTAGAATTTGATCTCATATACATTTGTTTCTTTACAGAATCAGGCCTGATGCCTTACTCATATACATGTCCTCTGCAGTCTTTTCTTGATTTGCCAGTGAATAGAAAGATAGATGTGGGTTTATGGGATAGTAGTCTTCTAGGTAGTAACATTACAGATGAAAGATTAATTGAAGAGTTCTACTTTGGATTATATTAACTAGACAACACTGTGTGGATTTTATGTTTGTATCAAAACCAAGGAGGCATTTTTCTCCACACCTAACCTAATAGTCCATGAGGTAGAAAGGGGTTGGCAAATTATGGTCTGTGCACAGACTACCATTTGTTTTTTTGTTTTTTTTTTTTTTTTTTTTTGTATTTCTTTTTTTTTTTTTTTTCCCAATTTATTTATTTTCAGAAAAACAGTATTCATTATTTTTTCACCACACCCAGTGCTCCATGCAAGCTGTGCCCTCTATAATACCCACCACCTGGTACCCCAACCTCCCACCCCCCCGCCACTTCAAACCCCTCAGACTGTTTTTCAGAGTCCATAGTCTCTCATGGTTCACCTCCCCTTCCAATTTACCCAAATTCCCTACTACTCTCTAACGCCCCTTGTCCTCCATGCTATTGGTTATGCTCCACAAATGAGTGAAACCATATGATAATTGACTCTCTCTGCTTGACTGATTTCACTCAGCATAATCTCTTCCAGTCCCGTCCATGTTGCTACAAAAGTTGGATATTCGTCCTTTCTGATGGAGGCATAATACTCCATAGTGTATATGGACCACATCTTCCTTATCCATTCATCCGTTGAAGGGCATCTTGGTTCTTTCCATAGTTTGGCGACTGTGGCCATTGCTGCTATAAACATTGGGGTACAGATGGCCCTTCTTTTCACGACATCTGTATCTTTGGGGTAAATACCCAGGAGTGCAATTGCAGGGTCGTAGGGAAGCTCTATTTTTAATTTCTTGAGGAATCTCCACACTGTTCTCCAAAGAGGCTGCACCAACTTTCATTCCCACCAACAGTGTAAGAGGGTTCCCCTTTCTCCACATCCTCTCCAACACATGTTGTTTCCTGTTTTGTTAATTTTGGCCATTCTAACTGGTGTAAGGTGATATCTCAATGTGGTTTTAATTTGAATCTCCCTGAGGGCTAATGATGATGAGCATTTTTTCATGTGTCTGATAGCCATTTGTATTTCTTGATTGGAGAAGTGTCTGTTCATATCTTCTGCCCATTTTTTGATGTGTTTGTCTGTTTCGTGTGGGTTGAGTTTGAGGAGTTCATTATAGATCCTGGATATCAACCTTTTGTCTGTACTGTCATTTGCAAATATCTTCTCCCATTCCGTGGGTTGCCTCTTTGTTTTTTTGATTGTTTCCTTTGCTGTGCAGAAGCTTTTGATTTTGATGAAGTCCCAGAAGTCTATTTTCGCTTTTGTTTCCTTTGCCTTTGGAGACGTATCTTGAAAGAAGTTGCTGTGGCTGATATCGAAGAGATTACTGCCTATGTTCTCCTCTAAGATTCTGATAGATTCCTGTCTCACGTTGAGGTCTTTTATCCATTTTGAGTTGATCTTTGTGTACGGTGTAAGAGAATGGTCGAGTTTCATTCTTCTACATATAGCTGTCCAGTTTTCCCAGCACCATTTATTGAAGAGACTGTCTTTTTTCCACTGTATATTTTTTCCTGTTTTGTCGAAGATTAATTGACCATAGAGTACCATTTGTTTTTATAAATAAGGTTTTATTGTAACACAAAAACATCCATTTGTTTACATATTGTCTCTGGCTTCTTTTGCACTACAAAGGCAAGGTTGAGTAGTTTAGGCAGATCACACAAGGCCTACAAAGACTGAAATAGTCTCTGGACCTTTTCTGAAACTTTGCTGACCCTGATAGGCCATGGTAGACTAGATTGGATAAACCGGACTGTGCTGTACTGGAATTTCTTGCTGCCATTGAGGAAAAGAACATAAAACAAGTGAAGAAGTCATACTTGTAGCTTTTTATTTTCTTGTGGTTGATTCAAATGAGTTAAGATTGGTGTTTATCAAGGGGTGCCTGGCTGGCTCAGTTACAGCATGTGACTCGATCTTGGGGTTGTGAGTTCAAGTCCCATGTTGTATGTAGCGATTACTTAAAAATAAAATTAAAGAAAGATTAATGTTTATCAATTTGTCCTTTAAAGGTGACTATAAAATGAAATCTGTATATGGTCAAGCACATACTGAAATTTATTGTTAGATATTCCAGTTTTCTTTATATGCAGACAAGCCATAAGGTAAAAGGGACAAGCATATCATGATTTCGTGGGATTCACAAATCATCTGAGATATGAGTTTATATCCATGTCCCTTCTTGCTACCTATTCCACAACCACGTTACACCACCGTATCTATATACAGGGGTGAAATCAGATAGAATGAAACATTTGAATTGCTTTCTCTTGCCAGGAATCCCTAGGACAGTCTTGGATTCCAGGAGCCATGTCCCAATTTCCACTATTCATAGGACTAGATGGAAGGAGTTTGTTAAATTGGGCCAATAAAACAGATTCTGTACACAAGTACAGCCTTTGTTTACTCTGCAAGCTCACTGATTGCCATTTTTGTTGTTGCTACAACCTTGGGAATTGTATTCCTCCCTGGAGAAATGTTGGAAGGGCGGGGGCTTCCAAAGTTAAGAAAAAAAAAAAAAAAAAAACAGAGAAAGTGAGAAATGAGAGAGAACTCCACTCCCCTGGGCATTCTATTTACTTTGCCTTAAAAAAAAAAAAAATTACACTGGTCTTTACTGAAATTCATCAGCACTTTTTCAAATCATAAAGTGTGTTACCGTGTTAGGGACCCAAAGCATTTTATAGTACACACATCTTCCCTGTGGGTCTTAAATTTAGTCTCATCAGTATTCATCATTCCTCTGAAGAACAAACAAAAACACAGTCCCTCTGGGAAGACAGAAAATCTCAAGCGTTGAATTGGACTTCTTTTGTTCTTTTACTCTTTCCTTCCCTTGAATTCATACCCCAGCTCTGTCAAAGTAAAACAACTAGCAAGTGACATGAAACAAAGCATCAGCCTTTCAAAACTTCCCTAGGAAAAGGAAAGTAGTGGGATTGGGAACAATTTTGAACTCTTTTCCAGAAAGCCTTAAAAATATTTTTTAAAGACACACCAAGATGGATGAGAAAGAAAGAAGGGGCAAAAATGAACATGAGAAACAAGCAACAAATTAAGGATTTGAAATAGTTATAGATTGACCTATTGGAAATTAATTTTGGCAACACAGTCTATCAAGTACCTTTCTTCTGAGGGTTATGAAAAGACAGAGAGAGGAAAAGAGGAAGATACCTGACTGACCATGTATAAAAGGTAAACAGTTTGGCAACATGCTATTTTGCCCTGCCAATAAATTAATTGAAAAATGGAAGGAAGAGGAGTCCAGAACAACTAATTTCCTTTCCCTGATTGAGTCTGAACAGGAGTCACTTCCCCAGATCATTCACCTGCAGTTGAAGACCCTAAGAGAGCTTGTTTCATCCTCTGGGCCTCCCTCATCCCTTACACCCACCACCAGCTGGGTGGGGAATTGAGTTGGATAGACCTGGAATAATTCAAAAATTCATTTTAGCCCATCTTGCCTTCAGAATTCTTAGGTTACTATTTGATTTTCAAAGGTATCTTGGGGGAAATCACCTTCCTTGATTGACTAATTTATACTTTTAATGAGCTGGATTTGCTCAAAGATTTATTTTTAATTTTTATGGTCTTTCACTGCAGATGTTATGTCTCCTTCTCTTATCTGATGTGGAACCAGAAACCCTGTGAGGACTATCTCTAGCACTTGCAAGAGGAGAGAAAGATGGTTCTAGTCGGGGTCCTCATGTTCATCACAGAATAAATTAAATATTTTAGCATGGTCCAGAAATATCATTAGAATGCTAGGGATGCAAGGAAATTGATTCATATAATTCAACATACCAACCAATTTCTATCATAACTTTTTGTTCACACATTATAGAAAGCCAGGTTCACTCCTGTCAACTGTACGTACCATGAGTATTGCTAGGTGTGATGGAAAGCATGTATGGGGGATTCAGGTGATCGGGAATCAAATTCTAACTCGGACATTTAAAGTTAAAGGATGGTAAACTTATCTTGAATTTTCTGAGCCTGAATTTCCTAATCTATAAAGTGGTGATAACAATCTCTTTTCTATCTACTACTTATGGTTACCACATGGATAGTATGAAGAAATGAATGATGTAAAGCCAGTTTGTAAACTTTAGGTGGGCTGCCATATAAAAATAAGGGCTTATTCCATTCCATTTCATAGAGCGGCACGGCATAGGGAACAAGGAATTGGGGAAAGTGAGTCACGACTTTTATGTAGGTAATAGCACAGATTGCTTTCTCCTTCAGACAGAAACTAAGTATGTTGTGCTCTTTACTAGGGAAAGGTTGGGGAGGAAAAGAGGGTCAGAAGCATTATAAAATTAAGTTCCTTAAGGCCTCATCTGATAATTCCAACCTTGATGTACCAAAAAATTCTGTGTTTTATTTTATACCCCTCGGGAAAACAATTAGATCCTTCTCAATCTTATCTCAGAAATATTTATCTTATCTTGTACCTGACTTATTTTAAATCTGTTTAAGTGTAGGATTTATATTCTGCAACAGCTTCCACAGTATACAAAGCTACAGTATCTCACACTGGAGAAAAACTATGAATAGAGTTGATGGCACAGTCAGTAAAACTAAGCTGAACTCAGAGATTATGCTACTCTTTTCACAAAATTTTTCCTTTGAAAAATGTCATAGAAATTGTACTTTAATTTCCACATAACCAATAAAAATATAAAAATTATGAAAACTGTAGATAAAAGTGGATTAAGAAATTGAAGAGCTGGCCTGAAGAGAGACATAAAATATATATTGACTGAGACATATTGCCTAATTAACTAAACCCTGTTTTGTTGTTGTTGTTGTTGTTCTTAGTATCAGAAAACCTGGCCTCTGAGTCCTGTATTTATTCCAAAATGAATGTTGCATAAGAGAACAACTTTCTATCTTGTTCACAGCTCTGATCTGTGCTACATGCATCTAAATGAACTAGGAACCTTCTAGGACCCTGACTGGTCTGGCTTGATAATGAAGCTAACATCAAATATCAGGCTTTGAGTCAACTTTCAAGTTGTCCCCATCACAGCTACAGGAAGCTCAGCTTCCCAGGAAAAAGTCTGAAGAAAAAGTGGGAAGAGTTTGGCTATGTGATAAAACCATCAGAAGACTTGAAATCAGCTAAGTAAACTTATGGTTTTACTTGTCCTGAAAAATTTTGAAGTTTTTAGTTACTACAGAACACCAAACATAGAAAACCCCCAACACTTCGGGACGACTAAACCAACCATTACGCTCTAACTGCTTTATCTTCAGAGAGAGGCACCATGGCTGTACCCACATAACCTGGGCTTTCCGAACATCTTGAGCCCGTCACCAATAATCAATCTTCACTCTACTGCTTGTATTATGACACAATTTACAAACCCATTGATCTGGTGGAAAGAATGCCCAGTTCAGAAACCTGAGTACAGAGTATTCCTTTAGCAAGTTTCAGGTCGAGCGCTCGTAAAATCAAGCCACACAGTCTTTTCCTCATCTCCACTCAGGTAGCAGAGCAACAGTAAACTAAGTGGAATGGTTTGTCTCATCTGAGTTGGATTTTGAGTTTGAAACCTGAGAAGCCATCCGTAACATTAAGCCTTTGTATTAAAAAATGATCCCGCATATTTTAAAGCATGTAGAATTTCACAGAGGAACTAGGAAGGCTCTAAGTCATGTTAAGCTGAGAATTCTGTTTGCCTTTGCATCTGTTAATGGTGTGAAGCTGGCTTCAAGATCTATAAGCTGCTATAGTCAAAGAGCAGCCTATGAGGTCTTATCTCCAGATACATCAAGCCAGCAAGCCCATGCAGTAAAGCATAGGAGTCATATCAAGAAATGGGCATAGTTATTTTCCTGGAAAAGCCATTTTCAAAAAAAAACCCCAAAAAACAACAACAACAAAAGGAATGCCATGTGATACATGCGATATGGTTTTAATTGATGCTGTATCAGGAGGCAACAATTGTAATGATAAGCTTACTACCATATACTGAGCTTCTACTCATTGTCTTTTATGGGGATTTTGCATTCCTTACCCTGAGAAATAGAGTCTTTTACTCCCATTTTAAAGATGAATAAACAGTAGGCTAGAGAGGTTAAATAACATCTTCAAGTGTTTCCAGCTTGTGGATGACTAAGTTAGGGGTCAAAGAAAGAATAAGAGGATTATGTGTTCAGGGACAGTTTACCAGGAACCAAATTCCCTGAACACAAAATTTTAATTCCCTCTCATCTTATTTTATATTCATCTCATTTCAGCATTTCCACTTTACTCTCTCATTCACTCACTGAGCTAGACTGAAAACATTGAAAAGAGGAAGAAAAAATCTGTTTCCCCAAAATTGAGTTTGGTGGGAAGTCAAACGTAGGAGCTATTGGTAATACATAGGACAACTCCACTTAGCCTTTGAGATTATAATCCTAATTTTCCCATATACCAAGAAAATAAGGTAAATTGAGTAACTGTCTGGGGCGTATGAAGAACATTTCTGCTTACTCTGACTAGAGGTCAGGGTATGGCTGGACCATCGAGTGCCTGGAGCTTAGAAGAGCATGGACTTAGGCCAGAAAGTGATGAACTAGAGAGGGAATTTCTTCATATTTCTTGACAGACAATGTAACGACAGATCCTTGAGCCCAGTAGCTCCCGGTGGTGGTGAGTTAATGCCCCATACAACTCTTCCGCATGATAACTTCATCAGATATCTTCAGAGAGGATTGTCATAGGTGAATCAAGCTACGTGCTCTTAGCTTCATCAGAAAGTGTTCTGCTCGTCAAAGGTAGAAGTAATGGAGGGAACAAGTTATTTTCTATGTCCTTGATATTGGACCTCTCCAGTATTCTTTAGGAACATTTTGGTGGTGGCATGCATACTATCAAACCCTAAATTAATTTTCCTTTCCTATCTGGCAGATATCTCTGGCAGAGATAGGGGAGAAAACGTTTTGGGGAGCTGGGACCTGGGTTCACTTTAAAACCTGGAATGGTAGAACTATGCTGTTCTTGTTCATCATTCCATTCACAAGGATCACAATACCAGACCCACACAAGCCATATAATACGCACCAGTTACACGATGAAGCTGTTCAATCTAATGTTACGATACTTTTCTAATTTGTCCTCCTCAAAACAACCCATTAATACACTGTTCTATTTTTAATTTCAGGAATCCTTTTAGGCAGATGAGAAACTGATAACGTTTATAGTTGAGAAAGTAAGTCAAGTGTCAGTAATAAGTCAGTTGTTTCTGAAAGGAATTGCTCATGAAACTCCTCCATTTCCACCCACGATGTAAATGTTTATTTCACAACCTGATGAGGAAGAAACCCCTAAAAATTGTTTCATGTCTTTAAAGAATTAAACTCGGACTTATTTGGGGGTATTTATCAAGAGTGAAGTTTCGCCTGGGTTCACATCAAAATCATGGCACCAGAAGACAGCTGTTATGTTGCCCTTCATAGACTAATGCTGTGGAGTTATTGTTTATTTTGATTGGAATGGACTTGTTATTAGAAACAATATTTTCTCTCATACCAATTACATGCAACCACTTCCTTTTGAGAGACAAAATAAGGTGCTTCAGGAAGACCCACGAGCTCCTCTTTTCCTGCCTTTTTGTCTCAGGATCCTGATAAAAATCTCATCTGGTCGTTAGTGTTCACATTTCCGCTCTCCCGTTTGGGCTTGCTGTAGCCCCCTGAAACCTTTTCCCCACAACTTCAGATTAAGCTGAGTTCCTCCTTTCAAACGGAGCCCCCACGTCCACCGGAACAATCAGCAAAAGACGCCCCAGAGCGTGCTGTTCCTCCCTGAAACCTGAGAGTTTGCCTGTGCTACCTGCCAACATTCCTAAAAACACACACCACGCCCAGCACCAAGAAACCCACAGCGGCCTTCTCACTAATGGGTGAAATCCTGGAACATCGAATTATCTTGAAAGCGAATGGTAATTAAACACTCTTCCTAACCCTGGGAAGCTGGGGCGGGGAAGGAGAGAAAGCTAGGGATTGGAATCCATTATGTGGCCGAAGCTTCTGTCTGGTCGATTTAAGCAGATTGAAGCCCAGGCAGTGGCACATGATCGCCTCAGGTGAGGGAGCCCAGTGTTCCTGTGGGGTTATCAACCCGGCCAGGCCTTGAAGGCAGAGCAAAGCCCTTCCACTGGGAAGTTCTTCCTAAGTGCTTGCGTGGCATCTACAGGATTATCCCACCCCACTCACACATCATCTGGCTTTAAACTTCAGGCCCTCTGGCAAAGAAGAAATGAAACGTTCTATTTGAGCCCTCCTCCCTCTTATCCCATGGTCCTGCCTTTCCCCGTCCTGTCTCCTAGCAGCCGCTGGCTGAGTCCTGCCCTTCTCTGCCAAGCACCAGGCTGGATTAGCTGCGAGCCAATAGCTGGGGGTCAGGATTAAGAGGCCAGTGTGCACTTTAATACAAGCTGCCTATAATTAATGGCATTATTAATAGCTTGACTGAAAAATTCATTAAAAAATCCATTAAAAATAAATACCCTTTTACAAAAGGCATTGCCTTGGGTAAGAAAAACAGAAAAAAAGATAAAGGAAAATTGATTGGTGGCTTTCAGTTCACAGAAAGACAGACCATAGTTCAAACTGATTAAAATTGAACATTTTAGATTAAGTACCCTTGCCAAAATATTCTCTGTAGTTACCCAATATGAAAATATTACGATGGGTCACATATTTATTTATTTATTTTTTTAAATGTATCAAGAGTTGGGATATAAGACATACAGGTAGCTGCTTGAAATAACTTTCTTCAGATTGAACATTCTTGACCTTCAGGAATCACAGAACGTTCCCTGAAATGCCGGTTAACCGTATCCGATTAACTCAGACACAATGGATGTGTTGAGAGGTGGATTTTTCCCCCACAAACTCAGGACATGTTTCGTGACCGGACGATCATCTGTGAGAGCACAGGTTCTTTTTCTTTTCCTTTCTTCTCTCTCTCTCTCTCTTTTTCTTTTGCATTCATACCACAGCTCTCCTCCTCCGTATATCTGGCTCTGCAACTTGGAATCGATCTTATTGAGTTTTGCCCCAGCCCAAGTAAGCAGCGTGGATGGTGATTGGAATGTCTGTGGTTCAGATGTCTGCTTCGAGAAAAGTGGAGACGGGAAGGCCAAGTGCTGGTGGGTGTGCAGCCTCCCCCTGCTTTCTCCTCTGTAAAGATTTGTTTGTGTTGATACTAAATCTGATCTTTTGGGTCAACTTTGCTCTGGGTCTAATCTGCTCATTGGTGTGAGATGATCATTGTCTTCCAGAGGTACAGGCGACCATGCCCTCTCAGAAAAAGACCCCATTCATGAGCGTATTTGCTTGAAGAGAGCTTTTATTCACTTCACCTGTTATGTTGTGCTTATAGAGCACAAAGCCAAGTAGAGATTAGGCAATTATCTGGTTAATAGGATCAACATAGACAAGAAGTTCATTCAATAGGCATTTCTGACTGCACACCACGCACAGCTCAGCAGCCTTCGATGCGAAAAGAGGCACAGGGTGAGGAGGAAACACGCGGCTGCTTAGTTCGTAACATGATAAAGGAAATGAGACATAAACACAGCCAAAAACTGACGCGCAGTTTACAAGCAGCGGCAGAATTATGTGGGACCCTGTGTGTTAAAGTTGAGAATATAACAAGTTAAAAATTAGAGGAAGTAGGTAAGCCCAGGTAAATTTCTTGGAAAAGGCAAATCAAGGTCTCTGTATATTCAGAGATCTCCAGCTCACCACTTTTAAACCAAATAATTTCAGACACTGTATTTTTTTTTTCACCTTTTAAAATGCGTTAAATCCCCTTTGTTGCTCCTCCAGTAAGTTCCCACATTTTTTACTGAAGATTATATTGAATTCCTGGAAATGCTGAGAACGTTGTTTTTATCCGGGATTCACGAAGTTACCCGCAGATGTTGTGTTAAGATTCTGGCATTGTTCAAGCTCTCACTCTTCCCTTCTTAATCGCTGCATGGCACTTGCAAAGGTCTTCGAAGTTACGAGTGCCCCATAATGGACCTTTGTGGAGAGGTGGGCTTCCCAGGACAGAGATACTAATGAGAACTATCCTTGCTCTACTGCTTGTCACTTTTTGTTGTTGTTGTTGTTGTTAATAAAATACAGCCCTAATTAGGACTGTGCTGACCAATTTCCCTAATGGGAGGTGTTGGGCTACCGGAATACCCAGCTTTCACATTCTCTTCCGTCTTTTTCTAAAACTTTCATTCATGGTGAATCGTCCCCAACGTACAGCATTTGCACTTTTGTGAGGTTCTGAGACTTAACAATAGATTCTTTGGACTGAGGCTCTGTAGCCTACCACTTCTGGACATATAGTCCCCAGTGGGTACCTTTTTACCACTAAGTTAATAGGCAAATGTGCACCACTGGTTGAAATTTTAAAAATTATGTTGCCTGGCTCTTTTGTTCACGTCTACCAAACACATCTCACTAACACTTTAACAAGAGTCTGATGGACTCAAACAGATGTGTTAATGTGCATTGAAGAAAGGCTGCATCTGGGTGATCTAAACAGAGGAATAAGGAAGGAAGTGAGGGTCCCAAATGAGAGAGGTCCTGCAGGAATCTAGCAAGATGGACAGTGAAAGGCCCTTGGGGAGATTATATCACTGCCCTAATGCTTCCCCTAACACCTGGCAAGTCCTTCCTGGGGTAGATTTGGAGTGACAGGAGACATTGGTTTAAAAACAAAAATTTTTTTGAGGATTTTATTTATTTGTCAGAGAGAGAGAGAGAGAACACAAGCACAAGCAGGGGGAACAGCAGGTAGAGAGGAGACTTCCTGCTAATCAAGGAAACTGATGCTGGACTTGATCTCTAGTGGGATCATGACCTGAACCAAAGACAGATGCTTAAATGACTGAGCCACCCCGGCATCCTGAGTCTTTGGTTTTAGAAAGAAAGGTCTTGGCAGTTAGGAAAACAAGGTCTAGCAAAGGCTGACGTAGTTACTAATCCCGCCCCTCCCCCCCGCTCTCTCTCTCTTTTTTTTTTTACCAAGCTGTAACTCTGATGTCGGGATTTGCTAGGAAAGTTGCAAATTGCAAGTGTCTGAGGACCAAAGAGGAATCAGATAAGTACAGAGTAGGATAGAAAGAATGTACCTGAGATACAGAGAGAAATTGGCAAGGCTTCGGAAACGAAAAAAGTTTCAGTAACACCATCATTAACCCTTTCCATCTCCACCAAGCTCAAGCAAAACCTGGCATGGAGGATTTAGACAGATGTCAGTTCAGATTCTAGATAATTCCCTCATTCAGCATTCACAGCAGTGTATAGCTCTTAAGGCTGGAGCTCTTAAGTATTGATGGTAATACTTTTCCCGAAGTTATACACACCTCAGGTCATTGCATGGTAGCAAATCCACACAGAACTTGAATCTGTTCCTAATAACCAAATGGAACCCAATGATCAAGGTATGCTATAAATCCAACCAAGTACTGAGAATCTTTGTTTTGGGTCTTGTGTTGGTGGAGGCCGCCATCATTCAATGGACAGTTTTCTGAATTTAGTGCAATAAATTGAATGGATTTGGGGGTTGTTCATTGTAAAACCTACTCGGTTTCATTAAAAAGTAACTGCCAAAAATGTTTCATGCACAAAATGCTAATTTTAATACTCTCCTGTGTGACATACATATGGAAGAACATAGGGAAATCACTCAAATCTGTCCTCGGAAAGGTGTGTTGGAGTGTGAATCAGTGAGGGTGCAATCTTGTGGGGGATTTTTTGGAAATTCCTTGTGAAAAAGTTTTTGAAATTCTTTGTTTAAAAAAAAATAAAGCCCTGCTCTATGCAAAGAAGGTCTTTGCCATGACAACTACTGTGTTCACAGTAGTAAGAAAAGGATCTGGCATCAAGTGCCTACTCAAAAGTTATTTCCCGAATATGTGGTAAACAGTGCCATGCAGGGAGGCACCCTGGTTGATAAACAGTGTTCTGTGAGCCATCTGAGTTCCTGGCCAGTAAAAAGCATTCAATTTGTGGATAAAATGGACGAATGATCACTCGTTACAGGCAAGATGTATGTGGTATGTATGAATCACCTCATCTGCACCATGTATTAAAACAAGAGGCTTTGGAGGATGACATCAGCAGTCTGACCTGGAAGGTGGAGCTATCGGAATATAAGAATATAATATGGCTCTTGGATTGCACTGTCCTATTAGAATGCCTTTGATTCTCAGACGAGTTAATCATATATTTATTCCTATCTGTTATCTCCTTCAAGGTTAGAGCTGGTGTATGGCAGGGGGCAGGGCATCTTCATGGGGAAAATACCGTAAAGTTACCATTTTCTCAAGCAGAGACTGAATGGATGGGGAAGAGTAACTGTCTGCCTCGCACGATGTTCTAGGTCTTGATTAAGCTTCTCTCCCCCTGACCCTGTTCCCCTGTGTTAATTCCTAAAATTCACAGTAAGAGTTCCAGTCTTTTCTCATATTCTTAAATACGGTGTCTGCAATGTGCTTTCTTTTTTTTTTTAATTTTTAAAAAAAATTTATTTGACAGACAGAGATCACAGGTAGGCAGAGAGGCAGGCAGAGAGAGGAAGGGAAGCAGAGAGCCCGATGTGGGCTGAGCAGAGAGCCCGATGTGGGGCTCGATCCCAGGACCTGGGATCATGATCTGAGTGAAAGGCAGAGGCTTTAACCCACTGAGCCACCCAGGTGCCCCTGCAATGTGCTTTCTTTATACACAGATGTCATCCGTCATTTATTCTTTAGTGTGAACTAAAATCTAATATTTAAATGAATATTTCTGTAATGAAGAGACAAATAGAAAGATGAGGGGGAGAGAGAAAGCATACGGACACAGGGAACCTGAGGGGGCATCATTGAAAGGAGGAGAAGTACATGATGGAGAGGTGAAAAGACAAAATTCTGAAACCAGCCCTTTCCCCCCAGGTGGGAAAGTGAAAGATACTTTGATATACTGAAGAAACTAAATTAACTAAATTAACTCTTCAAAATCTAGGTACCCTTCAGCCTATGACTTTGGCTTTCTTTTTTGGTAGGACTCCAAAGAAGTCCAAGCAAATTTCCTCACCACTTCTTTGGTTGCTCGTGCTGAAAATTTCAGAGCACCCTTCCAGACCCTTCCTGGGGCCTGTGTTTCTCAGCTCAAGGAGACTGGGCTAGGGAAAAGCAGGGGAAGGGTCTACCTGAAGCTAGACATACTTTTCACTACCAGATGGTTCCCCTCCAGCATAGAATTCCCAAGGGACTGTTTACAATACATCAGTGAGCAGTTCCTTTTCTCATTGATTTCATCATCTTAAGCTCTGACTTAATGCCAGACCTGTGTATCAGCAAGACAATCACATACACATGGACAATATCTAGTGCCAAGGAGGCTTGGAATGATCAAACCAGTCCTGGGAATCCAAAAAGCTAGTATCAAAGAGGTAACTCTTGGCACCCTCATAGGTCTTGGATTTAACAGGGAATGTCATCCAAAAGAGAGAAAAAGAACACCACCACAATGATAGTGAATTGCAACTGCCAAAGGAACAGAGCAAACGCTGAATAGTGCCATGAGGCGACAGGGGGTTAGGCATTGCTGGTGTGGGTTCCGGAACTGTTTTCCTCAGAGATGCATTTATGTGGATGCAACCAAAAATACCTTTCTGAGCACTGGGGAAAGATGGCATATTCCACGGGAAAACATGTTTTTGTTCCATCCAGATCAAAATGTATTTCTACTGACTCTCAAGAAGCCATCTATATGCCTTTATAAGTCCAGAATTTGACTGTAGAGAATTTTGCTTAGAGTCAGTGAGCAAAACCTAGGAGTAGGGTATGGAAATCTCCGTCCACAGAAGTCTGTTGCATCAGGATGTGACAGGTGACCATGCAGAGGTGGGACAACTTGACCTGTGGCCTTGACAGTTAGTCAGCCATCTCTTCATGTGGAGCTGGGGGTGAAGAAGGATGGGGGACATTTTTAGGAGTTTATAAAGCCTGATTTTTCTGGGCATTGGGAAGGCACCAATGTAAGATACCTCCATGAATGGAGATCATTCTGTTCACATGTAAAGAAAGTGAGATTTAATTTTTGACTGAATGGAAAAATCAGGACACGTATTTATTGGGGACTCCCAGAAGATGAACAGAAGACAATGCCCAGGGCGCTGGCAAGAACTTTTAAGGAAACAAGAAAGAGCACCACCTCGACTTCAACGTGCTGAGACAAGAGGAGGAGGCCAAGAATGTTGACTTTCAAGTGAAACCAAGCCAGAAATCTTCAGAAATATGAATTAAATAAACACTGGAAGGAAGAGAGCAAACTTTTTCTAATCATTTCAAAACTAGTTATGAAGTTGCTTTTGGGGAACATAGAGGACCACTTTTTCTCAAAGTGAACTTTCCAGCGAATGGTCCTGAGCAGGCAGTACTAAGGCCCAGGATGTCCAGAATGGCTCACAGAGGGAAGGATTTTGCTGCATTTTGTTTAGGCAGTGAGTCCTTCAGCTGTCCACTTTCCTCTCTATAATCGACTCTGCTCCGCTCTGCACTTGCCAGACAGACACATCAGTTCTGATGGCATGAGCCCTGCTCTGTATGCAAAAGATATCCATGAGTATTAACTAAGTTTGCAAGAGGAATTAAGATCCATAATAAATGCTTTAGCAAAGAGGCTTTGGGGAATAAAAATGTGTCTTCAGGCAAAATTCTCATAAACCAGACATCATCTTTGATTTACAGTTTATAGTATTTTCCTCACTGTATCCGATATCCCCAGCTTGAGGGTTCTTGCTCCATGGGGCATGATTGACTGCCCAAGGTGGGAAGGTAGTTCTGGGCACTGAAGTTAAGTCAATGGAATTAGAAATGGGAAAAAACACAAAAGAAGCAGAATTTCAGGTTTTTGTTTGTTTGGGTTTGGGGTTTGTTTTGTTTTGTTTTGCATTTTTAGTAGTTAGAATAAAAGTCTTGGTCTACGAAGCATGAAAATATTTTAAAAACTTGGCTGCTGTTTTAGAAAAGGTGATTTCCTGCTTTCTCTGTGATACGAGACACAAGATGGTGACCATAATTGGGGAAGTGTGCTATCATATTTTGTACCGTGTACATCAGAGGTTCGTTTACCTAGAATCAAACACGGAAAAGAGACTCCTTGAGTCCAGATGGAGGGTGGATTTTTCATTTCCCTCAACTCTCTATCAGATTTTAAGAATAAACAAAAAAGAAGAGGAAATGACATATGGTAAACAAATTGAATTTACCATCATTTCTGTACAAGGCACTGTACTGGGCACATTGGCAGGTTGTGCGAACCTAGTAATTTAATGACATAGATTGAAAATCAGACCAATATCTTATAAATGTACAAAGGGAGATAATAATCATTAACTAATAAGACATGGGGATGACATAAAAGAATCATAAATATTTGAAAGAAAATTTTAGCTTTTTTGAGCCACATATATATTCAGCATATAAAACCATCAGAAAAATGAACTTAAAAACACAAGAACATTCTTCTACAGAACCACACCCATAAAATGGATAGGAAAATAGTTGGTATACATACTTAGGGCTATCACTTTGGCAAATGAGTGCATGAGTACTCGTGATTTATGAGCTCCTTAGCATTTTTTTACTTGGAGAGATGGTCAAAAGCATCTCTAAACATATTTCACACTAATCATTTTAATGTTATTGTTATTAAGCAATTTATAAGCTAATATATAGTTTGAGAATAGGTCTGAAAATAATGATCTTGTCTCTCTTTTCCACACCTCAAACGTTATTTATAATTGGCAAAGGCCATGGGAAAACACGTGATTATTTCCAACAAGATGTTCTTGTGTCTGTAGGATATAAGCAGTATGTGAAAAAAAAAAAAAAGGAAAGATAGAGAATGTGCTGAAATAGTAGTATTCTGTGAAATCAAAGGTTATTTCAAGAAAACAATAAATGGTTGGTGGAGCTATCAGGCTGTAGTTCTTGGGAATTTTGAGACGTATACTCCAATAGCATGAGTTATTGCAGATGGGCAGAACAAAATAGTTCCATAAGGGAATTGCATAAGCTCCCCAACCTGCCCTCCTGCCCCCTCCCACCGAAGGCTGAAAAATTTTTATGGTAGCTTTGCACCATGTTTTGAAAGGACTTATGTGACTATAGTATGTCTATTGGTTCCAGATTATCAGCTCCATTTCTGGATTTGAGTTTTGTCATCTCTAAAAAATGTTCATGAATTCCTGGGGGAAATCCCTGCTCTCATGAAATCTGGGTTTTCCATAAAATGGATACATCAATACCCTGACCAAAACTTCATATCCATTTCTTCAGAGGCTGCTTCCTCAGGAGACACTATTTTTAACTTCCTTCGTCCAACTACACTTGAAAGGACTGCAAACGAGACCCTGTGCGTATTCACGTTCAGCATTTACTCTTTTCACCACTTCGTATGTTTTTACATCTCCCAGCAGCATTATGTCTTTTGTCTCCACCACTGAGTCACAAGTATTCTCTATTTTAATGAAAATCTTGTTAATTCCAAGAAAAAAACCAACACATTCTGTGGGAAACCTGAGTGAGTTAAATGTCACTCAACAGAAAATTGAATACCCTGATTTCAAAAAAATGTATAGAGATAAAAGTAATTGAAGTAAATATTAAAAGCTGGTGGGGCGGTGGAAGAAAACAAAATTCTTTTTTTTTTTTTTTTAAAGATTTTATTTATTTATTTGACAGAGAGAAAGATCACAAGCAGGCGGAGAGTCAGGCAGAGAGAGAGAGAGAGAGAAGCAGGCTCCCGCCAAGCAAAGAGCCCAATGCGGGGCTCGATCCCAGGACACTGAGATCATGACCTGAGCCGAAGGCAGCGGCTTAATCCACTGATCCACCCAGGCGCCCCGAAAACAAAATTCTTACTTCTCATTTTCCTATGGTAATGTCCAAATGGATGCTATTAAGATTTTGCCCACTGGGACGCCTGGGTGGCTCAGCCAGTCAAAGGTCTGCCTTTGGCTCAGGTCATGATCCCAGGGTCCTGGGATCGAGTCCCACATCAGGTTCCTTGCTCAGTGAGGAGCCTGCTTCTGCCTCCACCACTCACCCTGCTCTCTCTCTCTCTAACAAATAAATAAAACCTTAAAAAAAAAAGAAAAGATTTTGCCCACTGATTCATTTTGGTGGTGGGCGTTATGCAAGAAATAGGAGATGTCAGGTAAAGAAGATAAAGCCTAGTGAGATGGGAACATTTCTGAGTGGGCAAGTGGGCTTTAGTGTGTGCTCGGACTTAAGATACATGAAACCTTTGGAAACAAACATACATAGTCAACTGTTAGCCTAAGAGGAAACTGGCCTCTAAGCAACTCATTTTCAAATCATTTTTAACCCCATTGTTTCTGTGAAGAACGAGACAGCCTTATTAGAACATAGGGATGTGCCAAACTCCTCTACTTTTACACATGTGGTCTCCTTTTCAGCAGAAACTATGGGGAATCTTCCCTCCTCGCTGCATGGAGACAGGGCTACATGAACAGACGCTGAAGCCGGTGACTATGTGTGCCTGTGGGGATAGGTTCCCTCCATTTCCTCCCGTAAGCATTATGACTTAACCAGCAGAGAAAAGGTACAAGAAGGATGAAGGTTCTAAATAATAGAAGACGATATGAAGAAATTAGAAAAATGTGCAAGATTTCTGCTTTTATATCTGGATATGGGTGAATCCTGGTCTCTCTGACTCCTTCAGCTGTCCCCCACCAATGGCCCCTGAATACCACCACGACCTAGCCAAAAAACAAAAACAGAAAACAAAAACAAAAAGACATACTCCGAAGAATTTTTTTCCCCTTCCTAAAATTAGTCCATCTCAGGACTTTTCAAGAATCCATAGAACTTTCTTCTCCATCTCCCAGTTGAGCCCTCCAAATGAAGACAGACAGAGTTAAGGCTACGATTCTGCTCTTTCTGAGCTGGCTTTTGGCCTACGTGCAGCAGCTGATGTTGCGAAGTTGGCGTCAATAAAGGAGGTGCCCTCCCTGTTTGTATTGTGTGGGTGTGCTAATCTACCACCCATGTCAAATTGCCTCAGCACTAAGTGTGTTTGAAAGGTTCAGCTTGTGAGGTGGCTGAGGATTTGGGGGAAGGGTAGAAAAAGCTTGGCTTTTCTTATCTCATTCAAATTGGTTTGTCCCTCTCTGCTACCATGTGTCTCACAAACATCAAGATGGGTGATCTCCTGGGGGACTTTCAGTACATTCCCCTCTGTCAGTTGAGGATTATATCCTACAATCTGTCCCCTAGCGCTTTTATACACACCCATTTAAAATAACTCCAGTAACAGGATCTTTAATTGACTCAGGGGATGGTGGGGGGGCTTCCCAGTATGATTGTCGTTTTGGTTCAAAGGAGAAGAATGAAGTTGATTCTGTGCCTTGTGTCCGAGTAACAATATGTGAAAAGATTCATTTAGTCCTTAATCCTTACAGAGGATCTGAAAGGAGCTGATCGTTTAACAGGCACACAGTGTTCTGCTTTCGAGCTGTTTCTCTTATTTATGTCTTGGTTGTTAAGGCTCGAACCATTCCCTTTATTGTCCAGTAAAGAAAACAGAAAAAAAGAAAGACAAATTGGTATTAGCAATTCATAAAGCAATGACTCCACACTTAGAAATGAAATCTACTAAAGTCTTGCAGGAAAAAAAAAGTTTGGTTTGGAATATTTCATGAGTCATTAGAGAGCAGAGCCCTCCTGCATGACACCTGGTTCTTCTGGAGAAATACGGGATGATGAAACTGGGTGGAAGAAAACAAAAAGTGATGCATGAAGTGAGCATCGATCTTTACCCCACCTGGGTCTGGTCCAGCCATATTACCTTACGTGGACACAAACGAGTTTTGAAATGGGTGTGGCATTGCATCGGTCTAAGAATTTATAGCAAAAATATTGGACAGCCTGAAATTTCCATAATTCAGCTTCTGGGGGCAGGATAGGTAAAAGTTACCCTTTCAATTGCCCATTTTTTCCAACCCACCCCTAGTAGTAAATCAGGCTAAGAACACCTCATTACAAAACGGGGGAAGTGGGAGGTAAGGGATTACGCAGGCTAGCTGCTATAAGCAAAAGGAATAGGGTTGCTTTTTATTCGTAACAAACACTGCTTGTGTGTCCCCATCTGTTCTTGCCAGGTTGTACTGCTGTTTATGTCACCTAGCAAGCTAGCAGGAAACAAGCTAAACAGAAGATCCCCAAATTTCCTAGAATGGAGAACTGTGGGGGCTAAAGGAAAGTATGCTACTAAATACTATATTTTCTAATTGTTTTCTGGAGTATGAGAGGCCCACCCACTCATATCATTGTGACTCCAGAGTTTAGTGTATGTGGAACATGGATTGAGAAACCTAGTTTGGCTGGGATCTGAATATTTCTTGCTATATTGATCATGATTCTGGGTATCTGCATAAAGATACATCCTGATACAGAGCAGCCCAGGAAGATAAATACATAAATCAAAGCAAGGCAAACAGAAGTGATATATTTAATTAAAGTAGCACAAAGTGCATTGAGACAAGGAAGGTGCCTTGGCCACGGCACACACGAACAACATCTGAATTAATAAAAGAAACATAGGCAGCATCTAATACCTACTAATTTTTTTAAATCAAATTTCCTTTTTTTTTTTTTTAATGAGAGAGCACACATGAGTGGGAAGGGGCGGCGGGGGTGGAGGAGAGAGAGAGAATCTTAAGGAGGCTCCATGGCCAGCACAGAGTCTGACACAAGTCTTGGTCTTACCACCCTGGGATCATGACCTGAGCTGAAACCAAGAGTCAGACATGTAACCAACTGAGCCATCCAGGTGCCCTTCACCTTTCCTTTTTTAAAAATATTTTTTGAGAGAATCAAAAAATTTGGAATTCAGTGTAGTGAGATAAAATTTCAAAGAAAATGGGACATCTAAGAAGAAAATATTTACAAATGAATGTAGCCCTAAAACCAAACGAAATGACCTAAAAGTAATTTCTCAGTTGAAGAACTTCCAAGTTATTATTGAAGTAAATTCTGGAAAGACAGTTTTGAAAGGCAATGTCAAGCTATAACTCACCACTGAGATGTAAAACTTGGCTGCATTAGTAAACATCTAGCGAAGACAACAGAGGACCAGAGGCTCCTCATTATCTCTAGTGAACAAACTAAATGACCACTCGGTTCTTTCCCACAGGAAGATTGTATTATTTGATTAATATTATAAGAGCGACAAATCCATTTTTCACTAGTGGTAGGTGCTATTATCACAGAATATAATATGGAGGGAAAATAATTCAAGTGTGGAATCTTGCCTGACTTACCTCACGACTGTCCTACATTGATATTCCAGAGTCCATAACTAGACACAAGATTGTGCATAGTAAGTGCATTGCCTTTAGTATGGGGTGTCAAAAGGAGATTCTTGGCACTGAAATATCTTCTTGAAGAGTGTTGGACACCCCCATGCTCAGAGCCTCTCTGTGACATAATTCTTTAAAATAAGATAGAAGTATTCCTGAAAATCGTTGCTCTCCTTTTCCTAGTGCCATGTGAAGGAGTTGTTCTCATGTTGTTGTTGTTGTTGCTGTTTTTCCCCTTCCAAGTTAGACAATAACGGGAAGAATTCAGTTTTTGTAGGAATTGACTCTAAAATTGGTAGAGTCAACAGAGGAAGGAGAGGAGTGGGACGAACACATCTCATAATTAGAACGCAGTTGTTAACAAGGATTAGGCTGAGTGTCCTCAAAGGACTGTTCTGATATTTGATTTACCTAAGTATTTTCGTATGTGTTGTAATCCATTTTTGTTGAGCAATGAATTGAAGATTTTCTATGTGGCAACTCCCCAATCTTACAGATCACTTTGACAAACAGACCAAAGCTGCCCTTACATTTTCTTTAAAAGATTCCATAAACAAATCCTTAAACATAAATCCAAATGAGTTCTTTAAAGCAGTATCATTCTCTGTCTAGGCATGGTGACAGTTCTGTCTAAAGAGGCTTTGGACACATTAAGTATGTGACACAGTTTCTAGCAATTTGAAGCATCATAGACATTTAGAATAAACATTCTAAAAATGAGATATTTCTTTTTCTTCAAACTGGAGTAACAGAGACTGTAGATCGGCTTGATCTTCCTCTCAAATCTGTAGTTCCTAATTGTGTATGTCTCCAAAGTCATCCATCCTCAGTTCCTAACAAATGTTTTCCATACTTACACAGTGGTACAAAAGTTGTGTAATCTCCCTAAAGGTACAGCTCTGTCTTAGCTTTCGTTATGATCTTATACGGTCCCTTTTACCATACTTGTATGTAGTAGGCTTGTAATATATTTGCTGATTTTAGGTTTTAACACCCCTAGGTAGCATAATAAAAATAATAATAATAATAGTAAAAAATACAAAATTGAGGTAGAAAAGCTTATTTGTGGTTTTGAGTAAAGCCATCACCAGTAAAACAGATGAAGGGAGCTAGGTCGAGTATTAGCAGGAAAATGAATGATTAGTGTTTATACCCTTTGAACATGCAAAAAGATGTGTTGGCATAATGCTGTAATTAACATACAGCAACTTGCCAGCAAGGCAGCTTCAACATAGCCAAAGGAGTGAAGACTAGAGGATTCAACCCAGGCAGCCACAGCCAAAATGGCCTCCACAGAACAGGCTACTCAGCTCACATTTTCACTCACCATGCAATGTGCTCTAGACCTTGACCCAATGCTGCTCTCTTTTGATTTGGTGTCTGTGAACTGGCAGTCACCACAGACATTGTACCATTGCCAACCTAAGGTATCTTGTAGTAGACAATGGAACAATAACGAGTGTGGTCTCTGAAATGAAAGCATGAGGAAAATTGTCTACATTTTGCATTTTTTTTTTAAGACACAAAGACAAAACTGATTGACTGACTGACCAAACAAAACTAGTTCATGTTTCAGTAATGTCAAGAACGCTCAGAATGAGAGCTGGAAAAATTCTTGGTGTTTGATCATTGTGTTTGATTCTGTACACGATGCGTCTCTTCATCACAAGATAGTTGAGCAATATCACAGAAGTCCTTGGATCTCCTGGATAGGAATGCTGAATAGTTGAAAGCCACTGAGAAGTTCGTTATCACTGTTCCAGACTTAGTGCCAGTCATAGAAATCAGCTCTGATCTCCAGCTGAAATGTTTATTTTTAGTATAATACAACTGCCTCTTGCCAAGAGTCTGATTTATTTTAGTCTTCATCAGGCTTCATATATAAATGTTTAGGGCTTGCTTGAACTAATAAACCTTTATATTCTTTGAAAAACTGTGATGGATTAAATGTCTGGAGAGTGTATTCTTCCTCAGAAGGATAATTAAAAGCTTATTCTTTTCCTCTGTGCATCGAAAACCAGAACTAGATGTGCTTTCTAACAATCAAGAAATGAATTACCAAGACTTGTACCATACTTTACAAGTGTTAGTCTTGAGGAATAAAGACAAGTTAATAAAACAAATAAAAACAAAACACAATCATTTATATATACCATAATTGTTATAGATAGAAACATATAAGGAAACTAGATTCAGTTTATCAAATACTTTAATCCCCAAAACAACCCTGTCTGGGACTGTTATGTCCCTTTACAGATATAAAATATTAAATAATTTGTCCAAGGGTTCAAACTAATTCTTTTGAGTTTCCAAGTCTAGTTTTTTATTGTTGTTGTTTGTTTGTTTAATAATACACATTTTAGTAGAGATTGTCCATAGCCCTGGAGCATACCAAGCAGGGATGTGGCAATCGGATATTTGTGTTCCCCTAGATTCAAGTTGAACGGTATGATGGGAAAGATATGGCCCCCCAGAGATGCCGATGTCCTAACCCCCTGAAAGTGGGACTGTTGGATTACATGGCTATGGTCAGTTAAGATTGCAGATGGAATTAATGTTGCCAATCAGCTCACCTTAAAATAAAGTTTTCTAAATTATCTGATTGAGCTCAATGATATCACAAAGGCTCTTAAAAGTAGAAGAGGAAGGTGTGACTACAGAATAAGGGTCAGAGAGTGCAATATGGTTGGCCATGAAGACAGAACAGGGGGTCGATGGGTCAAGGAATGTGGGCAGACTTTAGAAACTGGAAAGGCAAGGATATGGATTCTTTCCTAGAGCCTTCAGAAAATGAACATGCCCGGCCAACATCTTGATTTTAGCCCAGTGAGACCCATTCTGGACTTTGGACTTCCAGAACTATAAGATAATAAACTTGTTTTGTTGAATCCACTAGATTTGTGGTTAATTTGTTACAGCAGTAATAGAAAATTAATACAGCTGGTATAGACAACACTGGCTTTACCTCTGTTGGCTTTGTACCCAATTCATAATTTCATCTGCCAATATGACCTCCTACTAGCTTCTGCCACTGGACGTTGAAGCTGGTAGAACATTGAAGACCATCTCTCTTGAATTCCGCCAATGGGCAACACTGAGAAACCCTATCCTGGAAATCTAGGACCCTAGGACCCGCTTTTCTTTCAGATTCCAATTCCGGGGGTCTGAATGCTAATGATGTAATGCGAGATCATTCCAAAGGTTGTATTGTGAGTCAAGGTAAAATAGAAATTAAATTATGTGCTTTGAAAAAGTCATACCTTATATAAGGATGGAAACAGTTTATTAAATTCTCTGGTCTAATAACTTATTTCAAATCCTCATTTTTCAAATGAGGGGAGAGACTCAGAAAGGGTAAGTGATTTGGCAAAGATCTTGCATCTTATTTGTGACAAAGCTTGATCTCGAACAAATTCTCCTGATTCTGAGTACAAAGCACTTTCCTGGCCTTCACTCAACCTGAGTTTTATCAACCTGGTGAAATAAATTGCTTCTTTCCCCTAGGACTCTGAGGATGGCCTGATTTCCTTAATCCTAAAATTCCATCCAAGTTCTTCTCCTAACCTACCACCATTAACTTCATTTTCCTTCTACCTCCTCCCTCAGTCCCCATCATATGTAAACCCTGATTTACATCTGAACAGGAAACACACTCAAGATATATTCCTCAAGTGTTTACCCAACAGTGCTCCAGGCAATACCAGTTATGAAGAACTAAACGATCATATATTATTTTTTTTTTATTGATCGTGAATATTTACTTTATGACAGAATCCTAATCTACTCTCAAAGGTTAGTAAATTCACTGGAACTCTTTACTGGAAAGAGTTTCAGTTTTCAAAAATAATTCACCTTTATTTCAGTCCCACAAAATTAAGTCTTCTCTTGGCCTTTAACTGTGACCTCTCATTGAAACTGGAGTGGTCTGTAATTAAATAATGAAAGAAAAAGTTTGTTTTGAAGTGATCATTATCTACCAAGTTGGCACTTCAACTGCTATCTTCAAATGATCAAGCACATTAAAAATTCCTTCCTCCAGTGATGTACATATTTGAATTAAGCCCATAATTCTAAGCACCAGATTGGCTCCTGTCTTGTTTTATTTTATGTCCCAGATTCCCCACATCGACCTCACTTGGGAATTTCTACTAGTTCCTTGACTCCACTAATTTGTGTCTCAATGCCTTTGCCTTTACTGATCACCTTCCCCAGAACTATACCCATCTACCTCTCCATTTACGGCAAAGTGCACTTTCTGAACATCCGTATGTGAGAAATGAGGTGAGGGGCTGGCGTGGTTATGGGCATAGCACAAAATCCATGAATTAATAGAATGTAGGAAATAGTCAAATAAAACAGCAGTTACAAAAGCACATGACAGAGCACCTGGGCGGCTCAGTGAGTTAGGCGTCTGCCTTTGGCTCAGGTTGTGATCCCAGGGTCCTGGGATCCCGCCCTAGTCAGATTCCCTGGTCAGCGGGGAGTCTGCCTCTCCCTCTCCCACTTCCCCTGCATGTGCTCTCTCTCCCTCTCTCTCTGTCAAATAAATAAATTAAATCTTTGGGTGTGGGGGGAAGCACATAACCTAGGTATTATAGTAGAATGACTCTGGATCCACGCCTGGGAAAAGCACCTAAGCCTGCATTTGTAGATAGGGCCTTTCAAGGGAGAAACGGTGGTTTTTATCATCACTGCAAGCTTGGAAGTGACTAGCATACAATTCACCCTCCGTATATGTTGATAGAATTAATGAGTGCAATCTGCGGTGGGCTGCCTCCTGAGACAGAGTTACTGTGATTCCTCTGCTTGCAGATGACTTTGCATCATAAACATTTATTGTCTGACTGGCTAGAGTTCATCGGAGAGTGGCAGACATTACTTGGGTATTTCAGGTTTGTAAATTGAAACCTTTTTTGTTATTTCCCCCATTGAATTTCTCTGAATTTGCCTGTTCAGACTGACTGAGCAAATTCAGTCATTCCCAGGGCGAATAAAAATTTGGAGATTAGATAGATCACGTTTTAAATCCCAGCTTTGCCACTTCCATGTATGTGACCTTTGGCACATCACTTATGCTCTAGCCTATCATAAGCCCTGTCTATTAAATGGGTCTAATGACGACACCTTATAAGAATAAAAATCAGTCACATCAAAGGACCTGGAAGAGTGACTGCTACCTGGTGAATACTCAGTAAATGTTGTTAGTCTCCTTTGCATCTGCCCCCTAGCTTTGTTGATATAGTTTTGGCATAAATTTTTAGAACAGCTGAAGTAGGTGGAATTAGGCACAAACAACTGAATTTCTATCCCATATTTGGCACAGTAGTCCGTATCCAGTAGTAGGATAAAGAATCAAGAATTGGAGCTATGTTAAGTAAATGTCCTGTCTTTCCTGTCCCTTATAGACTACCAACTCTCTACTGAACAACAGGAAAAGTATTGTAGGATTACAGGATAGATCTTAGTCGATCTCCATAATGCTCTTGGATTTTTAAAATTACAGAGTCTCAAACAGCACAGTGGTATCATTTGGAAATTCAATTACACTGGAAATTTGATGGTGTGGGGATATGTCATGTAGAACTCTAGGGGACCATCAAACCTATCTTCCCTTCTTTTGGGGCCCCCCATGAGCCTGTATTTTCCCATCTCCGTAGCATCTAGATTTGGCTATGTAATTGACTTCTACTCAGTGCAATTTGAGTGTCTGTGAGGTATGCTACTTCCTGACCTGTCCCATAAAATTCTCCCAGGCATGATTCTCCATATCTTCACATCTTCTAGATGATAGGAAAGGATAAGCCCCTGAGATGAGCTTGGAGAGATGGCTGAAGCACAGGATGGAAAAAGTCCTAGTCTGTGAATCACCCTCTTGGAGAGTTGCCCAAATAGGAACATCCTTTTTGATTACTAAGTGAGAAATAATTTACGTTACACTAAGCTGTTGAGATTCAACAGTGCCTCTTTTGTGGTTTTTAGCATTATTCCTTTCTAAAATATGACCTAAAAGATAATGCCCAAAGACTTTAGTTCCTGTCCTCTCTTTATTAGCAATTAGCTTCATTTTAAATAATGGTTTCCCTTCCCTAGGTTTTAGATCGACTGTTTAAGGTGACAAAACACTTCTTTGCTCTTTTCTTGCTCTCAGCTCATAACCTAGTGCCTAGAAGAGAGTAGTTGCTCAATAAAAACTTGATAAATAAAAAATTCAGTAAGCAATTTGTTTTGTATGGAGAGACATCTGTCTGATACAGTGTTTATATGCATAAACTCTCCAGTCAGCCTGCCCTAGTTCAAAACCTGGCTCAAACAATTACTGACTTTGGTAAAATTTCTGACACTCTGTGTCTCAGTGTTCTCATTTGTAAGTGAAGGTAAAAAGATAAAACTTCCTTGAAATCAACCCCCTCCATTATGGGAGTTAAAGAGTCAATAGATGTCAAGCTTTTATTCATAATTTAATTTTTTTTTAATATACAATGTTACCCTGGTTTCAGATGTCAGGCTTTGAAAACAGAGCCTGGCCATATTGAGACGTCAGGAAGATGATCCTGTTCGGGATATTTCCGTGTGCCAGACAATGTTCTAGCATCATTACTTCACTAAAGACTAGAGCGTGTGCTTCCTAGAGTCCACGCCTGGGTTTCGTGGTGATGGACTAGAATCCCACCTGAGTGTATGTTTTATGCAGCACAATTCAGGCTGGGTGCCTGAAACCAAGGATTTGTTGCAGGAATATTGTTTGGAAGAATTGGGAAGACAATGAAACTTCAGTCTTCTGAAAAGGAGTTTTGTAATGCCAAAAGCTACCAAGAAGCTGCCTTAACACCTTTGCCTGAAATGATTGCCCCGGCCTGGCTGGAGGTTCGAATCTTCTCAGCGTTTCACGGCTCTGCTCAAATACTACCTTTTCCTCAAAGCCTTAGCTAAGGGCTCCATGAGGATGATGGGATCCTCCGTGCCTTTCATATTTTTTATATTCCTCTACCTTGACCTGCACTTACGATTGTGCTTTCGCTCTCTCCCATACTAAAATAGAAACTTCTTGAAGCATGGGAGTCCATGTCTTACTGATTTTGGCATCCCCCAAATCCCCTCCTGACAGCAACCTCCAGTTGAAAGCACGGAGCACAAAGGCAAACAGAACAAACAGGACATTTATCCCGCCCTTGAATTTTGAGGCTTTCCTGAAGAAACATCAGAGACTAGCCCACAGTATTCGGTCCAAGATGCAACTCTGTGAGAAAAATTGCTGTCCTTACTTTAAAAAAAAAATATATATATATATATATATATTTAGAGTGATTTTTAAGTAGAATACGGGACTATTTTCACAATCACCTCTAGGAGATTTTTTTTAAAGTAAGACAAAAGGAAGAGCTGAAGAACCCCTGCTGTGGGGATTCCCAGAGCAGCACTGGCTGCCTCACAGCCCTGGGAAGAAATTTAAAATCATCCAGTTCTACCTCTGTAGCAAACCTCCTCGGTGGCTGGGGCATTGCAGTCCTGTACCCATGGGCCACCTTGCAACTTCCAGACCAATGACAGGGATCAATGATTCATATAAATGCCGCCAGCAGATAACTGGCCCTTTGGGTTCAAAGCACCAGCCTTGTTGCTGAAGTAGAGACACCTGCCCGTGAAGGAAGAGACTCTTTTTGGCAGATTCTCAACGGTGGAGCTCTGACGGGTTAGGTCAGCATTGACAGTGGAACAAAGTGGTAGTCTGGAGGCCAGGAGATTTGAGCTCTGTCCTTGACCTAGCAGAGGGTTTGGCACAGATGGAAGGGACGAACGCCATTGAATGGCTCTGGACAAGGCAATGAACTCATCTGGGCCTGGGTTATTTCTTACCGAGAAATGAGGAGGGTGGACCACATTCTGTTTCGTGAGATGACTTTTCACAGTGCCAGAGCGAAAGCTTAGGTCCCTTCCATATCATTGTGAAAGACAAGAGATAAGGTGTTTTAAGTCCCTCTCTCTTCCATCAAGGACAGGTACAGGTGTGTGCAGGTGCACAACCCCTCCTTCCCCCGGACATCATTTGTACAAGGAATCTAAAAGACAAAAAACAAAACAAAACAAAACAAAACAAAACAAAAACAACAGAACGAAACTAAAAAACAAGAAAAGCAGCAGTTTACAGAATCTTCGTGTAGGAATCGACTGTGGACAGCATCTCCCCAGGTGGGGTGCTGACTATACTGGATCCTTCCCACCCCTGGGTGGGTGGGGGCTGCTAATGCTGCTGGCAGTGACCAGCTGACTTTGAGAAAATGGCCCCTAACAGTTGCTATTACTGATCAGATCATCAGGGCTGGCTGCAAATATCACTTCAGTAAAAATCGTCATATAACCCAGAGATTTCTAAGCCTTACGAATGCCTTCTTAATGCCAGGTATCCGTTCAATTAGAATATTCAGCTGTGCCTTGAACAGCCTGGACACTCTTAATTACTTCTGATGAACCCTTCTTCCCTTGGGTTGAAATAAATATCTGATGGTGCTCTTACCAATCTCGAGATTTTAAACCCCAGGGTTGTATTTCGTCTTTGTTTTTATTTTTTCCCCTAGAGCACTTATGTTTTTACCAGCTAGAAAAACTGGTGAGATCATAGGCTATTCTTATTGGCCATTTATTGAGTAGAGAAAACCGAATAAAAGGCAAAGAAGGAAGCTTCATCCTCACACACATGCACACAGAAAGGCAACTGCCTCCTTGTCCCACTTCGCAGCCCCTACGGTGCGGACCCCTGCCCGCATTTGCATTGAACAGGACAAATGGCCTGTTTTCTATCAGCTGGAGTCAGCTGCCTCCCACGTGCCACTGCCTCCCTGACTCTTCATTGTTCCTCGGGGTCTGCAGCAGCAGGAGGGAGGGGACATGTGGAGCCGCTCTCACCCTCTGGTCTCTCTCGTCACACCACAGACGGAACCTTTCCAAGAACTTGAATGGGCATCCACAACCCCCCGTCCGATTATTAATCTGCCCCTTCACACATTCCTCTGCCTTTTGGCTGGCCTGGGCCATGCCCCAGGAGGCTAATATTCGGAGTGGAACCCCTTCTTTTGAGCAGTACGTCTAATTCAGGAAGGCAGGGCCGTCTAATAGTATCTGAGTGTTAGGTCTCTCTGAGCTCCCTGAGCTTAAGCGTCTCTCGGGCCTGGGTTAGGTGCCGCCGGGAACCGGGGAACCGTGGGAGGAGCCGACGTGTGTGCCTTGGGAGACGGCTGTGGGCGGAGCTCAGGGGGCCTCTGGTGGGGATTGAAGGGGGCGTTTCCAAGATTGTCCTGGCCTTGAAGAAGCTGCCCTTCTAGTTGGGAAGATAAAACATGACCCCATGAAGAGGAAGTGAGCGAACTGCAACATAATGTAACAGTGTGGGAGGAGGGAAGGTGAGTGGCCAAGCCGGAAAGCTCCTGAAAATCTTGAATGAGGAAGTGGGATTTGATCTGAGCCTGAAAGGATTGGCAAACTTTATGCAAATAGAGTGGAGAGAAGGCCAGTGGTTGGAGGAACAGGGCAGGGGGGAGGAGACCCTTGCCCTGGCACTAGGCGCTGGAGCAGCCAGGCAGAGGGTGAGCCCAGGGGGTGGAGAGGGCCGGCAATCTGTGGACTGGAGCCGGGGTGGGTGGAAGAGACCTTCATTCTCTCCTGCGGCTGCTGTCGGACATTCGCCAGCTATCTGCTATTTCCCAGATGAGACAGGAACCCTTAAAAAAAAAAAAAAAAAAAAAAAAAGAACCCTTCCCGGTATTCCCTCACGGTGATGTTTGTGTGGGTAACAGAGACATTGTAAAAACAGTTAGAAATAAGCAGCCTGTTTAAAATAAGAAAGATATTGCCTTATTATTTCAAACCGAGTTTTCTCTGTTCAATGAAGCAGCTTCTCACCTAAGCTGCTCCCTGGGTGTTCACCAGGCAGTTTAGGAAGCAGCGTGAAGTCTTTGCCAGGCCCTAGGCTACCATTTAGCACACTGAAGCAGGAACTTCTGGAATGGTCCTGCAGTGGCATGACAGGGTCCTACTCTCCACGAGGTGTCTGTCCATCTGACTCCCAGGGAAAGGGCTGCATCGACAGTTATAATCAAGCACGCAGGACATGTGAGCTGCTGGGCAGAGCACAATGCCTAACACAACCCTGTTACATCTCGTGGAGTAGAGAGGAAGCCTGCACATAGGGGCGGGTTGCTGGGGATCCAGACATCTCGGGGCTGGGGTCCTTCTGGCACCAGGAAACATCACCAGGTGGAGGCAGCAGGCCATACACTTACATGATTAGGGCCACAAAATGAGGATCTCCATTTTGACCCCTCCTGGCACCCCACGGCCCGCGTGACAACTCATACTTCCAGAATCGCAGGTGCGCCGGTTCTTCTGGAGGGGATGCATATGCAGACACTGTCTGCCTTGCTCTGTGCTGAGTGTGAGGCTATTGGCTCACCTGAGCACTGCAACCGAAGCACAGCCATCATATTCATTTGCCCTTATTTTCAAAACAAAAAAACAAAATACCCACACACATCTTAAAATGGGTTTTATGAGGTCATTTCCTCCACACTGCCATCCCATCTTATTCCAAGAACCATCATAATGGTAATGGTTTTAGTGAGAATAAAGCTCAGTTTTGAGTACAACTGAGCAACACTTTTCACTCTCACTCCACGGACATGTGTGTACGGCGTGCACACAAGTAACGATATCTCCTTTTCACCTCCGGGTCTGAGAAATGTGAGTTTACAGTGGGAGTTCTCCAGGGAAACAATGGTAAGAACAAATGAAGATTCTGTAGAGAGCTGCGGAGAACAGTTCCGATAAAGGCATTAGACAAGTGTAGGGGGTCGCCCCCCATTTTCTCCTACCAGTGGTTCAGGAAGGGCAGGCACTGAGCCCTCTGATCTCATGGCGGAAGGACCCTTCCTTCTCTCCTGCTTCTGGGAGGCAGCGGGTCTCCTTCCCACGATGCCCCAGGAGAACTGGTAGGTTGACAAAAAGAACCCAACACACATGGATCTTAGAATGTGTAAATCTTAGTTAATGTTATTGTGAAGAAGATGAGGGGTGGAGGGTGGAAAGAATTCTACTATCTGAGCTTCAAAATGATGAGACTCCCTGAATGGCCTCCCTTCTGAAGTCGGGGCTAAGAAGAACAACTAACTACGGAATGCCAGGATGGAACCATTCTTTGGATTTTTTTTTTTTTTTTTTTTTTTAATGTAAGCTCCACACCCAGCATGAAACCCATTGTGGGGCTCGAACTCATGACCCTGAGACTGGGACCTGAGCCCAGACCAAGAGTCACACCTTTAACCCACTGAGCCACTGGGGTGCTCTTAGAGATCTTCACTGGCCTTCTTTCCTCTCTCATCCCTTTTCCCCACCTACTGACAACATAGAGAAATATTGGACTAATGAGCTCTTTGTTTATTTTTTCAGGCAGAGAGAAGGCTCCCTGTTGACACCACCAGTACTTTCAAAGGTGAGGACTAGCACAGATGCCAAACAAATTGAGAGGTCGGGTTGCATTTATCAAAAGTTTCAGCTGCCGCTGTCTTATCCCTGTGCTTTCTCTGAACAATGTTTTTTTTGTTTTGTTTTATTTTCAGTGTTCCAGAATTCATTGTTTATGCACCACACCCAGTGCTCCATGCAATACGTGCCCTCCTTGATACCCACCACCTAATAAGGAGACTCTGTTAAAAAGCCACAGTCCCACCTGGCTTGATGTCTGAGCTTATAAAATTGAGCTGGGGTCAGAGGGAAGGGCTCCCTCGTCTGTGGATTCCTTACCTGGCTTCCTAACGGAAAACTTTTGGAGGTCGCTCTTCATTTCCCAGAATTCCCAAATGGGCTTAACCAAACTCTTCTTGGGCTGTACTTTCAAAACAGGGAGCAGCCCATCGATGGAACTGATAAGCAGCAGTGAAAAGTCACAGAGACAGAGAGAGAGAAAAACAAGAAGTGGGGGGAGTATATAAAAATTATGTTACATGTAAAAAGGGCGGATGTTGTTTAATGAAACATGTTTTTGTTCTACAGACACGCAAACACACGTGTGAAGATGCACGTGTGTGGGGCGTGTCCTGGGTTATTCTTTAAAATCTGTTTATTACTGAAAGTCTCACATAAAAAGGTTTGAAAGACACAGCTCTGAGGTGAATAAAATGTCCCAGGGAATCAAGGCCTAAAAACAGGCCTCTAACTCAGTGACACACTCCTACTGGGCCTCAGGGTGCCATTTTGTACTCTCTTTGAGTTTCTTCTACAAATGGCACCCCAGTGCCCCTAATCTTAATGACTGAACTATTTAATCACATGTTCTTTATCCACATTGACTGATGCCAAAATGAAGTATTTTTCCTTTTACGTTGGTTCCATAAAAAGGAACAAGACCAGTCCACATTTGATAATGCTGCTCTTTGAAGAGCTCAGTAGTCCTTGTGATTAAAGTATTTGCAGGAGGTCAGAGGACCGCCTAAGCACACGCTCTGGGCTCAGCATTTTCTTGTGTGCCAAGTCCCTTTGGTTCCCATCAGTCCCCGCAGGGGCGCCAGTGTTAGCTGAACCGGGGAGTCCTGACATGCCCAGGTAGGCTTGCTGAAATGGCGGGGCCAAACTGGCAGATGTTTATTGGTGTAAAGGGCTGAGAAAACATCAGGGGAAAGAACCACCCCGTAAAAATGGGGTTTGTCAAGATGAACTCAACCAAGAAACAAAGCTTGGGTCATCTGAATGAGACATGGTTGTCCTTCAGCCTTGCCTTTGGGACAGAATCCTATGAAGCCAGAGTGGTCTAGGGGGAAGCAGGAGAAGTGACAGCAACTGAGAAGAGCGGGTTGAACTAAAGTTCTGTGCAAAGCAGCTGTGCCCTGGCAGCCTTCTAGCAGAGCATGCCATCGATGGGGTATGAGAACCTTCCCCACACTTCCCCTCCGGTGCTTGTACAGCCTGTATACCATTAGACCTCCTGTGCCTTGGTAGCATTACCCAGGAGGAATCTGTGGTGTCTAGAGGAAGATGGCAGTGGGCCAGGGACAAGCAGGTGCCTAGACGAGGTGGCACCTGGACAGGGTGGCAGTGGGACCTGTGCAGAGCAGCGGGTGACATCTCCTTGAAGGCACAGGTGAGACACCCCCAGAAAACTCCCCAGTTTACTTGAAAACTGGGACTTTGGAATGGGTGGTGTTCTGCGTAGAACAGGGAAAGAAATAGCCAGAGAAATACTGGCTACTCGTATTTGATATGTAAGTATTAAATGGCAAAAAAAAAAAAAAAAAAAAAAATCCTGAATCACATGTTTCCTTCAAGTGTCCTTTAGAGAATACAACCTATCATATTTTAGCTACTTGTTTTTCTAAGTTACTAATAAGGACTACACAGCATGTACAAGGAGATGCTCTACATAATTGGAAGCTAGATATAGACACACAGATCAGAGAATCTGGGTCACAAAGGAGAAAATGCTTCAGACTTCCTGGGCATGCACTAAGGAAGATACATTGCTTCGGGCAAGCTCTGATAAGAAGTTACTAAGGAAAGAAATATGAATTGATCATTTCTAGATTCATAAGTTTACAGCTGACTCCAAAGGTGCAGAGAGGTGTCAGAGCATTTGAAAATTAAAATGATCAAATATTAGTTTTTTAAGCTCTGGCTGGAAGGAATTTCAACAATGTAAGATATCAAAATGAGATATCTAGTTTGCTTGCTGGAGTGTTCTCCGTTTATCTACAAACAAGGTAATATCTTGATATTAGATAATGGAATATTTTTAGTCACTTTCCTAGTTTTACTTTCATGTCATTTCCCAATTTTAAATGAGAACTACTTTAATCTTATGGTGGGGAGGGGAAAAATGCCGTGATTATTATTACTTTTTTTTTCACACCTTCTTCTGTTTTAGGATCTTGTGATCTGAGGCTATCAGTGTGGCAGTTGGAACAATTCGTACCTGGAGAGTAAGCTCATTTCCTGATGTTTACGTCTGGTTTTTGATACATTCTTCACAAGTAGAGCAATGGTTACCAAATAGGGGTGAACGTCACAATAAACCTGGTCCTCAGAATTTTCAGCCCGGAGAATGGCATTGGGTAAAGTGGATAAGAGAATTGTTCTTCTGTTTTACAGACACAATGAACATCAAAATTTTAAAAGCATGCAGGCGAGCCTCTTAAATTTTAAATCCATCTCTGCTCAAAACCATTTATTAAGCACTAACCTACGCAAGGTGCCATGCCAAATGTACTACTACCGAAAAAGTGGGTCAATATCGTTGTGCTTTGGGGAGGTTATTTGTGATCAGTAGAGATCAGGTAAAGCATACCAACTGTGATTATAATTTGTATAAGACAAATTATAGAGCACCTGGCTGGCTCAGTGGGTTAAGCCTCTGCCTTCAGCTCAGGTCATGATCCCAGAGTCCTGGGATCGAGTCCCGCATTGGGCTCTCCACTCGGCAGGGAGCCTGCTTCCTTCTCTCTCTCTGCCTGCCTCACTGCCTACTTGTGATCTCTTTGTAACTAAATTAATAAAACCTTTAAAAAAAAGACAAATTATAAAAAGTTGTGCAAAAATTTTACAAGGGCTTGGTATATAAGTAAAAGAACCAGGATAGCACCGAATGACAAAAAGTAAAAGAGATGTCAGTAAAGGAGCCAGTAACCGAAATAATGAAATGCTTCAGAGAATTTAAAGTAGAAAAAAGCAAAGAAAGGTTTTTTGTTTTGTTTTGTTTTCTAGTTGTATTCCATTACCCTTTTACAAATGAGGAAACTGAGATGTAGAGTTAAAATAACCTGTTTAGGCTCATATTGCCAAAAATGGGATACCCAGAATTTAAACACGTTTATTTGACAATAAAGTATGGATTTTTATGTAATATTGAGAATCATGCTGAAGTTAATCAGAAAAAACTGCAGAGGACCAAATCAACATTTTAAAAAAAGATTTAGTTATTTGAGAGAGAGAGAGAGAAGGGGAGAGAGAGGCAGAGGGAGAGAGAGAAACTTGAGCAAACTCTGTACCGAGCCCAGAGCCCTACATGGGGCTTGATCTCAGGACCCTAAGATCATGACCTGAGATGAAATCAAGAGTCACATGCTTAACTGGCTGTGCCACCCAGGCACCCCAACTTTTTTTTTTTGGACTTCCATCAATAATTCTTAGTATCCTGGAAGCTAGAGCAGAGGAAGTAATTAGGGGATTAACCCAGGATTAGGAAAATGGCATAAGTTCAGAAACTGAGAAATCCAGTGGAGGCTTTAAATGATTAAAATCTAATGATTTAAATGGCTATTCCCGGGTTGTAAAATGGAAGAACAAGCAAGAAAAAGTAAGATGACAAAATTGAGTGAGTATGTGCTATGGTTGGGGCTTTCTGTAAGGATAAGGACAGAGTTGAACAGGAGTGAGAGAATGCAAAAGGCATACTCAGGGAGGGCTATTTCAGAGTTTACGATCATATAGATGGAAGTGCAGAGTGATGAAGTCTGACACGTAGACATTCAGGCATCTGTGGAAATAGAGTAGGGAGGTCACTGAGTTGGAGGAAGTGAAGTCAGGGCACTAGGAGTGATGTAATGAAAATCTAAAATCTACATGAGCCATTCAGAGATGTAGGTTAGACATTACTCTTACACTGAACATGCCAAGAAGCTTCCTGTTTTCCCTGCATCAGGCAATAGGATAAGTTTAGGAAGCAAACTGGACACATGGAACTCTCCTTTTTCAGCCCATGTATCTTATGGCTGGATTGGGAGGATTAGGAAGAAGAAGAGCACCCATATTTTTGTTGTCCTTCATCGGTTAATTCTGAGTGATTCATTTCACTCATTTTAGCTCACATAATCATTTTACGCTTTCCATGAATGTATGGGACAAACTGAAGCACAAATCCAGAAATTCAGTCACAGAGAAACTGTGTCCCTTTACAAGAACCTTAAGCCCGGTTTTAAAGTGGACCTCTTACCTCTTTGTTTCCAGACTTGTCATTAGAGCAAAATTCTTAGAAATATAGACTAAGAGAAAAAGATGTTGAGCACTTCCTCTGCACTAACAACTTTATGTGATATGACAGGTTCTAAAATAGTTTCCAAAGATCTCCACTCCATGGTATTAATGCCAATGTTTAAATCCTTCCCACTTGAAAATGAGCAGGATCTGGTGATCTACTTCTAATGAATATACTATGGCAAAATTGATGGGAAAGCGTTTTTGAGATTAGGTTACAGAAGGTTATGATTTCTCTTCTGCTTGCTCTCTTGCCTCTCACTTGGTCACTCTGATAAAGGGAGCTGCCATCTTGTGAGCAGTCCTACGAAGAGACCCACAGAGCAAGCAACTGGAGGTGGCTTCTGACCAGCACCCGGGGAATAACTGAGGTGGTCATCAGTCTAACAGTCTGCCAATAGCCACGTGGGTGAGTTTAGAAGTAAGTCCTTTTCTATTTGAGCATTGAGATGATCCCTGCACCAGTCAACACCTCGTTTGCAGCCTTGTCAGAGATTCTGAGTAAAGGAACACAGATCGGCCTTGGCTGGGTTCCTGACCCACAGACACTGATAGAACACATGTTGTTTTGAAGCCACTAAGTTTTGGAGGAAGGGGTAGAAATAGATAAATAATACCTGTGGAGTATTTTGGTTAGTCTTCATAATAATACTATGAGAGATAGTATTATATATAAATAAATAAATATATATATATAATATTATATATAATATTATGTTTTTAAAAAAAATTTTTTTAGAGTTTATTTATTTATTTGACAGATAGAGATCACAAGTAGGCAGAGAGTGAGAGGGAAGTAGGCTTCCCGCTGAACAGAGAGCCTGCGGGCCTCAATCCCAGGACCCAGCGATCATGGCCTGAGCTGAAGGCAGAGGCTTTAACCCACTGAGCTGCCCAGGTGCCCCTATATTATGTTTATAGGTAAAGAAATCGAGGTGCACAAGTATTAAGTGATTGCTCAAGATTACATGGTAAGTGGTCAAGCTGAGATATCAATTTAAAAATGTTACTTTGCTAACACAGTGCCTGCAACATAACTAGGAGTGGGTGGCATGGTTATAAAAAACACATTTGTAGCAAATTATTTTCCTGATTTTATGTCATTTTGTGGTCAGTCTTGACTCCAATACCCCAACAGGATTGAAATAGTTCATCTTGAGACAAACTATCATAGTGCAAATTTTATGGTTTCCAAAAGTCTTCAGCTTCTTGAAGCTTTTTTTTTTTTTTTTTTTTTTTTTTTTTAATGGCAAGGAGGACTAAATTGCAATTTCTTTAAAAAGCCCAAAGGTTGTGGTAACTTTTCATTTCAAGCTGTGGTGGGAAAGATGTCACCCAATCCCCAGTGACCTCTGGGAGATGAATCTAATCGATGAGAAATGCAGCTCACTGCAAAATGTTTTCAAGAGTTTGGTCTTTTGTTGAATCTTTTGATGTCAAAAACTCAACCCAAAATCTTGACTGTTTTCCTCACAACACTTTTATTTTTTAAGATTTATTTATTTATTTTAGAGAGAGAGCTGGGGATGAGGGAAGCAGAAGGAGAGGGCGACAGAGTCTTAAGCAGACTCCACACTGAGCACAGAGTCCGACATGGGGCTCAATCTCACGATCCTGAGATCAGGACCCAAGCCAAAACCAAGAGTTGGGTGCCTAACCAACTGCACCAGCCAGGTGCCCCTGTTTTTCTAGTAACTCTTAAGATAATTCTGTGTGGTCTAATTTTATATTTATCTGGGAAAAGAGATTTGAATACTCTGTATGTTCAGACAAGATTAGATATATTGGAATCCATGTCTCCCTTCTAACCTCTGACTTGAAGTATTTTGCTAAAAGCTACCATTTCCTAAAAGCTCACTGGCATGGAAGATTGTGGTTATTATTTTTTTCAGAAAAGATTTTGTTTTGCCTTGTTTTTTAACAAGTGTGAGAAAATAAAGCTAAACCTCAATTTACTGTGAGAAACAACTCCTTGGAGCTGGTGTCTAATGACTGTAACATTAAAGTTTCTTCAATACAATAAATATTGATGCCAAACATGGGGTGTAGGGTGAGTGTGTGTGTGTGTGTGTGTCTGTGTATGTGGTGTAGGCATGTGAGTGTTTGTGTCCATATGTGTGTGTTAACACTCAGGTGCTTCTGCAGACCTTTGGCTCTACTTACTGCCTTTACAATCTCTACTTTGGACTGCCCCAATTTCCCTATCACCCGTTATTCTTCAGACATCTTCCCCTATCGTCCATGAAATATGTAAGAAAAAATTAAAGTTGGAAAGTAGATAAACTTTCTTCCATAAACTCCATTTTAGAAAAAATAAATGAGGTTCAGAGAGGACAGGCTGGCACTGAATTGGGGACCAGAAATGGCAATTGTCATTTGTTGAGCCAAGCACTGTTCTGAGAGCTTCCCTGTGTCAACTCATGTGCTTGCTAAGACAGTACTACCCGGAGGAACTAGTAGTATCCCCATTTTGTAGATGAAGAAACTGAGGAACAGAATAGTTAAGTAATCTGCAAAAAGTCACATAGTCTAAGGGAGAGAGCCAGGACTGAAGGTCAGGGTCTGAATGTATGAATACTAATCCTGTGGACATAACCTCTCCATTCAGAAAGTACGCTAAAACATTTTCTTTTTCACTGCATCAACTCCTTTCATGTAAATCTAGACAAGATCTCTATCCTTTAGCGCCACATATTGACTGTGTATTTAATCTTGAGGAGGATTCAGAAATACTGGCACCTGTTTCTTTTCTAATCCAATAACTATATTGTATGGGTTCACAACAGCATATTATAGACATAAGAGCTTTTCTATAATACTAGCTAAAATGTTGATCTTAATACTTAACCCTAATCCACATAGTATAAACATAACTCGTGTGTCTCTCTGAAAGATATACACATGCTTTACCTGTGATATATAAACCACAACCTACACAGTCCAAAATGACACCCTAAATGCCTTTGTAGAGTAATAAATACAATCATATTTGATGTTACTCTCCATTCTGAAATCCCCGTATATCACTTTTCAAAGTCTGAGAACATAAACATTATTTGGAGAAAAAAGATGATTTCAGTGTGATGAAAAGTAACTTCATTTTCTTAACATATATATATGCACATATTATTAAATCCTTTATTTGTGTTCCCCAAACTCATCTTTCTTCACATCTCTGGGAGTCATCCGTGTCTAGGTTATGCAGCCTAAGAAATATTTGCTATCTGATCTTACAAGAGTTAATACAGTGCCTGAAACTTGCTATGTCACATTACATGTGAGACCAGAAGGTGTTTCTTGAGAACTATTTGATGAGCATGGAAAAAGAGAGCCTCTATTCCTTGAGAGGCCAGAGGAACATATGATAACTCTAGCTCACTTTTAGTTCTTGCTTACTGTGCAGGCACACGGTGAGTATTTCCTGTTAATCACATTACTATTAGTATAATTGATCCTAATTCTCTGATCAGAGATGAAAGGCTAGAATTCACAGTCTTGGTGAATTAATATGAGTGGAGAAAGCAGATAATCCTCTAAGTCAAGAGTTAGCAAATGTTTTCTCGAATGGGCCAGTTAGCAAATATTTCAGTGTTTACAGGCCATATGGTCTCTGTCGCAACAACTCAACTCCAGCACTGCAGCACAAAAACAGCCATGAACAAACATCAGTGAGGGTGGCTGTGCTCCAACAAAGCTTTTTTTTTTTTTTAAATAGGCACTAAGTCTTCTTGTCCTGCTTTGCCAATCTTGCCTTAAGTTATAGGTTTACTACTCATTTCAACATGTATTTAATAAGTTCCTAAATTGTGGAAGGCATTATGTGGAATATAACAAAAAATGTCTGACAAGTTCACCGCATCCAATAATTCAGTCATTTGGGGGGATGGGGTGCCTTGGGGGAATTCAGCAAGAAGCAATTGTAAGATCATATGCAAAACAAAAGGGCTTATCTGACTTCGGCTTTCTTGAATGGACTGTCATAAGGTCACAGACCTAAAATGGATGGGGATCTCAAGAGAGTTAACCCCACCATCATTCAGCCATTTGTCAAATACTGTGGAATGCTTCTGCACCAGACGCTCTGGAAGAGTCAGGGAGACACGATGAAAACCTCCCAGGGTAGCAGGATAGAGACCTGCCAACAATCAAAGCACGACATGACAAATACTAAAGGCAGTCTGCGGTCCCATCCTTGCCTTCCTATAGACTCGTTATTTTTATTGCTATTCCCATTTTGTAGTTGAGAGAAGTGGGGTGCAGAGACTTTGCCAAGTCCCTATTTAAGGAAGTTACTCTAGATTCTCTAAGAGTAAGACAAATGTCTTTCCCCCATATTGCCTCTCTTGAGCATTATCTTCCGAGCCACCTCCGACCTGCTCTGTGCTATTATTGTTCAGACCTGCAAAATGGGAGGAATGACACAGTCTTGTCTTACTTGCATTTTGAAGTTGAACCTGATTTGTCCTGGAAATGCTGACTCCTTGACTATTCAGGATTTGTTGTGTCGGTTGGGTTTTTTTTTTTTAATTATTATTATTATTTTAAATGAAATTATTTACTAATCAAGGAGGATTAGGATCCCCAAATTTTGTCCCCATGATCAAGCCCACAGACCTGATCCCTCACTTCTGACTCTGCATAATGAGATGAATATTGAATCACCAGTATCCATAATGTTCCCAGGACTGGCTGCAGGGTGTGACCTGAGCTCTCTGATACATTTGATGTTTGAATTTCCTAGCAGATAAAGAAATAAGTTGAAGATGCACCCTAGGTAACAGTTCACTTCCTGGGTTCTAAGACTAAAGTCCTCTCCCCTCCTCTTCTTTCTCCTGGAGTCTGAGAAGCGAGCAGCCAGTTTATAAGCCACTAGGCGGCCCTTCATAGCCACAACACAAATCAAAAGACAATCTAGCGAATTTTACCTACCCACTGAAGGAGATGTGTTTATTTTCTAATTGGAAAGGTAGGAAAAGATAGGAAGTTCTGAAAGTGCTCGTTCAGCCTCTGATCTACAATCTCCTGTCAGGCAATAGTGTAGGGAGACTGGATTGCCACCAGCCTTTTTTCTGCCAGGAGCAGGCAGAAAACCCTGAAGCTATGGTTTCCAGCTGTGAATCTCTCACACCCACAACCTTACCTTTGCCTGAGGTCCCAACCCCATTTCAATCACAACCTGGAAGAAATACGAAAAGATGAGGGTGTAACAGAGTTCATTTGTGCACTATTATACTCTCCTGCCATATCCTCTTTGGGAAGTTCTATGTCATCTTTCTGGGGCCAAGGAAACCAGGTGTTTCTTGGGTCCTTGGTCTCCTTCTGAGTGCCTGAGGGTTAATGCATATCAAGAAGCACTTCAAAGTGTGGATTGGGGAAAACAGCAAGGTAATTAAAAAGGCAGCCCCCACTATTCCGAATCCTTAAACTGACCACATTCTCTTGCAGTGTGGCACACAACACGTAAAAACGAAGCAATTTGTAAAAACCTGTCCTCATGTTTGTATAATCAAAATGCTAAATTAGTATGGAATGACTAAAAAACAGAAGCATTTAGGGTAGTTTTCACTTTGGGCTGTTCTCAGCATACACCATTTGTTGTAATAAAGGGCAGACAAAGTTGAATAGAATCAGATGGTGATTTAATTCCAGTCTTGAAGAAGAAAGAAGGTTTGGAGTGAGGAGGGATTTTTTTTTTTCTTGTTTCAGTTTCTGAAACTCCTGTAATTATGCGCAATTACCTATTATGTCGGAAATTGGTTCTCAAAGATGTAGAACCTACTTTGTGTTCTTAAAAAAAAATTGTAAAAAATATGCAGTTTAAGAAGGGAACAGTTTGAGTGTGGAGAAAAATGAGGCTACAGCTGTAGGATTTTGTTATGCTTTTAGTACCAAATCACAAAACCCATTAAATTATTTATCCTACAGGCAGGCGTTGTGCTGCAAACGTTGAATACAATTGCAGATTCCAGGAAAAGAAATGCGTGCATTTTAATTGCGTCTGATTTAAACAACCTCTAATTTCATTAGCCTTAATTTTTTTTTTCCCTAAGAAATAATAGAGTTCATTTTTGGTACTAGGACACAAATGACACTAATATTTTTTTTTTCTTTCCTTAAAGAAGCAGTCTATTGAGGATCAAGCCATATGAGAACACATGTCCATACACACACACAAGGAAGCTGCATACACATGCCTGACACGTTCTCCTATATATACGCTCTGCGATATACCCCAAAGAATTCGTGGGTGTACCTATCATGTTCTGTGCTCCCCACGCATGCATATAGACTGGCTTCCTATGTTTCACTTCCATTGTTTCTCCTGCTGCGATGTTACAAACGAAGCTGTCCTCCAGAAGTCCTGCTTAAACAGCAGATTTTTGTTCCCAGATGCAGAACACAGAAATTTATCAAAGGTTGTGTAATATGGGGGGAGGCCCTCTCAAGTCATATTTTGGGTGCATTTGAAAAATCTTGGCTTTACCATCCTCTGTAATTAAAACTCTTCTGTCTTAAGATTTATTGGTGCAGTAGTGAGTGCATTTTCAAAATGTTTCTTTACAGCAGCTATTGGAAATCTCTAACTCTGCCTCAGGCAGGATGCCGCGGCTGCTGTACTTTTTGGGGTCTATTCTCCCCATGATAAATGAGCTTAACTTCAAAGATAAGTTACAATAATTCTCGGAGGGGAAACCCTTATTACTGTTAATATACGTTACTCTCTATCATTGCATTTCAAATACGGTTGCATGGAAAAGAAACCATACAAGACTGCTCACATCTTGCGTTGTCAATAGAGTCAGGGTATGCATATGTAAGAATTTAATTGGAAAATTGGATAATTATCCCCTCACCCAAGTTATGGTATTTTTCTTTGTGTGTTGGAAAATGGGTATATTGAATAAAATAGTCTAGTGATACCACTCATACATATATGTGAGCAAATCCCAAAGTCATGATGGTAACAGTATTATTTATTATCTGATTCAATTGCTATCATGCCAACTTGACCCACCTGAGATTCCTTAAAACGAGATTTTTTAAAAAATTTCAGTCAAATGCTACATGATCTCTAAAAGGATGTGTGATTTTAATGTGATTTTGATCATTTCAAATTTAAGAGTGCATTTCTGCCTTTCGGAGCCCTTAAATCCAGACTTCTAATACTCTAGCCCTTTTTCTTTAAAGTATGCTTCCTGAAGTTGTTTACAGATGAGAATCAGGAGTAAAAGTGAAACTTGAAGGTGTTTTGCAGTTTGGTTTTACTGAGTTAGTAATACCCTCAGACCCCACCCCCCATCATTTCACTGTGCTCCTCAGCTGAGAGTGGATTTTGTCTCCGGGCTAATGAATTTTGGCTCTTCTTCCTGGGTTGTTCTCAAAGCAACACATAGATGGATGGGTGTGGGCAGATTGGAGCCTGGTCCTTTCTCCTTTGAAAGGGTTAAGTGGAAAGGGGGCCTGTTGAAAGTAGGGAGTCAGGAGGGTGGGGGCATGAGGGAAAAGGGAAAAGGAAAAAGAAAAGGTTAGTGTTTTCTGTCCATTAAAGAGAGTATTCTGTTCTGAAACCAAATTGGTCATGCATTCCAGAAGCGTTTCCTGGTAGAGTGGGGTCTGACCGGAGCACCTGCCTCACTATTGTGCTGGTCTGCGCTGCTCTCCTCTGGCCCTTTCCTTTAGGGAAGGCAGAATCTGTCACTTATTATAGACAGATTGCTCGTGGGCGCAGAACGGCTGTGTGCCACCGTGGGGATGGGGAAACACTGTGACGGCCTGTATCTCCACCCAAGCCAGCGGGTGCACAGATCTTTGTTTTTCCTCTTAGAGCCCTTAAAGAGCAACAATGTGAATTCCTAATGACATCATGTTGAAGTTCACCAAACAAATGACACCATCTGAACCCAAGACACAGATGGGGTAGTATCCCAAACTAAAGAGTAAGAAATACAAAAAAAGGGTGAGACCTAGGGGTTCGACATTTCAGGACCCTGGAGGAAAAGGGGTGTCATGGCCAGCGTGCGGCAGGTGGAATACATTAGCTCCGTTAACACTGTAGGTAAATGATCGGACTTGCTTTGTGGATCCTGGGGGGAATTCCCCAGGGTCCCAGCTGTGTTTTTCCTGTTCCACACAGACTACCTCTGTGGATTTATGCCCTGGACAACCTCAGCATGGAGGAAGAACACCTTATCCAGAAATGATGTCATAGCCTTACCCCCTCGTGTTTCAACTCGTTATTTTCTTTAGGCGTGTTGCTTAAGAGGTAAACACACTGCAAACATTTTTTTAACGCATACTGGAAGGGATAAGTTGGTTCCTCTTTCATCTAATCATTTTATTTTTCTCTTCATTCAGGAACTGCATAATGAACAGAAGAGGGGAAAAAAAAAGAAGGTTATTATTATTACTATTATTGCATTCTTTTTAATGTGCGCACATCCAAAGGAACTTGGTGTGATAAAATCCAGTCATGGAGGATTCACATTGCCCTGTGGCTATCTGTTTGGATTAATGAAAGGTGGCCTTTGTAACCAGATCTCCTAACCCTATGGTCACCATCTCTGTCCTCTCTACAACTGTCCTGCTGAACAGTAGACAGAAAGACAGACCCTAAGTATGTTGGACACTGACGTCTTTGCTGATGTCTCTGGACCTATGTTAATTATAAGAAAAAAAAAATGTGAGTAGAAGTGTGTATGGTATAGAAAAAACCTACTAAAATTCAATTTTTATAAATCATAGTTTGAGTCAAAAGTTTTGGTTAGGGAGAATGCCTGGCGAAGCTTTACACAGAGCACCCCTACCCCCTTGTGGCACAGTGGCGCTTGCAAAATGGAAATTTCATCCCTTTGTAGAAGTGTTGAGACTTTTGAACTCAGAAGCACCTGAACGGGGCCTTGAAGCACTGCCAGTTCTGTTGAAGATCAGAACACTGGAAAAAAGGGTGACTGTTGAACTCTCGGGGAGAGGGGAAAGGGTCTGAGGGATTGTGCTTTTAGATTATTTTGATTTTTATTTTGGTTCCAGGTTATAACGCATTAAAATCTGTGTGGCCCATGGAATCATCACCATTCTGGCTTAAGCTACGTCATTTATTTATATACATCATCATTTATTTAGTTAAATACTTAATTGTCCTCATCAAAATAAAGAAGACTTCATAGTTTATAAAAAGCTCTGACAACCTTTCACTAATTTGTTGCCTCCAGTCGCTTCAGGAAACATGGCTGTTCTCCTTTTGCAAATGAGGAAACTAGAACTCAGAAAATTAAGTGCCTAGCCCGAGTTCACATCATGCTGAACAGAAGTATCATAGGGTAACATTCCTGGTCAAAGAGGAAGCCAGGACTTACGTCCAGGTTTTCAAATACTAAAGCTAGGAGTCTGTGGCATACCACCCTATATCTCATAATTTTAGAAATTTCCCAATGCATTTAGCTCAAAGAGCTCTCCTAGATGGTCTTCCGCCCCTCCTCAACTTCAAGATCTTCATCTACTTCTCTGTCCAAACTTCTGCTCCTCCTTGAAAACTCGGTTGAAATGTTACCTCCTCCGTGAAGCCTTTTCTGGTTCCCATAAGGAGTCATTCATTTTCTCTTCGGTTCTCTCTACATTCCACTCTTTCCTCCATTTTAGCAGTTATGTGTTGTATTGGCATTATCATTTTACTCATCTGTATCTCCCCCTTAGAATGTTAATTCCCTTCTGGAGAGGTCTTGACTCATTCATGCTTGTGTTTCAACATTTATGGTGGAACCTGGCACATACTATCTATCAGGAGACGTGTGAGACTCCATATGACAGGTTGAATCCCCCTTACTTGTCCCTTGTCAATAATGTTGGTGTCCAGGAACTCTAAAACGGCCTTCCTGTGAATAAGTTCCAGGACTCTTTCTCAGTCCCCACCTGGCTTTCCCTTGTTTATCTGTCCTTAGTAGCAGACACCAGAATGGCTCTGGTTTCAATTCATTTGTTTATGTATTTAACATTTACATATTAATGCAACAAATATTGAGTACTTGCTCCAGGGTAGGTGCTTTTCTGGGTGCTGGGAGGACAGAGCTTAAAAAGATAAAGGAAAGAAATAGCTTCTGACCCCAAAGAAACCCAAAACATAAAGGGAAAGACAACAAGCAAACATCATAATGGAAGTAAGTCGGGCACAGATTGCCGTGAAGCCAATTCTAAGGGACAGAAGATAAGTAGGAAGACAAATCTATAAAGTTTCCCGGGAGAGGTCATGTCTAAGTAGTGTTTTGATGCATGAGTACATATTAACTGGACAGAGAGTAAGAGCAGAGTAGGAAGATTTGGGCACAGTGCCATAATCAGAATGATTAGAGCAGGATAATCGCAGAGATTCTGAGAAAATACAGCACATTCAAGATACTACAAGATGTTCAGTATGGCAGTTCTGGCGTTAAGGGAGACAGCAAATGATGAAGCTGGTGAAGACAGCAAGAAACCCACCGTGCAATACTGAAAACTTGAGCCATACAAAAATTATTATTCTGGAAATATGAAAGCAACGAGGAGCCATTGATGGACATTAAGGAGGTGAGTATTGTGATCACGTTTCCTTTTTTTAGAAAATTCACTTCAGTAGAAATGCGGAGCACACCAGAAGGGGTAAAACTTAGAGGAAGATTATCTTGCAGGAAAAGATGAGATTGAAGGCAAGGAAACAATTGGGAAGTTACACCAACTTGGGTAACAATTCAGAAAATAAATTGATGAGGGAAAGAACCAAGAGCATAGGAGTTCCAAAATGGATTTAAAAGATCTCATTTTATAATAGGGGATAAAGAGGGGACTTCTGGGGGAGAAAACTAGCAGAAGAAAGTAGTTTAGAGGGAGAAGAGTGGGAATGAGAAGACATGCCACTCAAAATAAGCCTGCAAACTAAAGTTCCCAAACTTGGAAAATCAAGTACAAATAAACAGAAAAGTTAAATCCAGATAAATTCATGTTTGGAATTTTCAAAGACATAAATGAAAGTATAAGTTCCATTAAAAAAGAAAGGAACAAGGGACTTCTGGCTGGCTCAGTTTATAGAACATGCAGCTCTTGATCTCAGAATTAATGAGTTCAAGCCCCACATTGGCTGTAGAGCTTATTTAAAAATAAATAAATAAATAAATAAATAAGCAAGAAATGAACTGGAAATAGGTAGAAATTAAATAAAATCAGTTATGAAAAGGGAACAATTGAAATCTTACAAATGAAAAATGTAAGTAGTAAAATAGAAAATAAAATTTAATAAATAAAATGAAATCTGGGTTGGAATAAAGAAAAGGTAACTATACCAAAGTTAACACAGAACTAACGCAGAACTAACACAGAAACTGACACCAAGAGATCAGAAGATAAAAATATGAATGTCAGTTACTGTTTACTGAGTAAAGATTGAATGGCTCCAACAATTGCTTAAGACCTCCCATAGGAGAAATGCCAAGAGTGACTGAGAAGTGATAAATACGATGGAATATTCCAAAATAAAAAAAATATACATCAAAATCAAAAGTGCATTGCAGTCATTGAATAGGATAAATAAAAATAAAACTACATCTAGACATATTGCAGTGGAAGTGTAGTCTATCAAAGACAAAGAAAACTCCTCAGAAGCTACCAGAAAACGTATATTGCTTAAAAATGAATAAAGATTAGGGTAACTGAAGACATCCTATAAGCGACAATAAATGTTAAAGCCACCGGAATAATGTCTCCAAGCCACTGAGGGAAAGCATTCTATATTCAAATATATCATCATTTAAGTTTGAGGACAGAAAAAAAAAATCTTAAAACAGAAAAACTGGGAAAGTTTTACCACAAACTCACTCAAACCACCCTTAAATGATATTCTTAAGCAGGAAAAAAAGAGGTCAGGTAGAAGGCAAAGTTTATAATAACACCTAAAAGTTACTACCTATTTATTCTCTGTCAAGCACAGTTCTGAGTGATTGATTACATTATCAATTGTTTAAAAATATTTATTTATTTATTCATTTATTTATTTATTTATCTGAGAGAGAGTACGAGTGGGAGAAGGGCAGATGGGGAGGGAGAGGCAGAGGGAAAAAATATCAAACAGACTCCTGAATGCAGAGCCCCACATGGGGTTTGATTTCAGGACCCTGAGACCATGACCTGACACAAAACCAAGAGTCAGACGCTTCACTAACTGACCCTAACCAGGCGACCCTAGTTTAATACATTTTAATAAAAATCGAAGTTAGGTACTATTATTACCCTCTATTTTATGGTTGAGAAAACTGATTCACAAGAAAGATACATTAACTTTCCCAGCGCTAGAAACCTGGAGACCTGGGGTTTGAACCCCAGCAGACTGGCTCTAGGAGGCTCACACTCAACTACTACACTCAGTGCCCCAACAGAAGACAAAGATGAGCAAGACATCCATGCGGCGTATTGCTAAGTGTAATTGTTAGACGTGAAAGTAGCCATTTTTATGTGTGTAAAAATACCTGGAAGTGGCAAAGAAATGGCAACTGAAGATGGCTCTTGCTGTATAGAGAACGGTGAAGGGGAGATACAGAACAGAAGCCTCGACTTCGGTATTCGTGTGTGGAGTGGTTCTTAATAGGGGAGCAGGCTGAGGTGGAGAAAAGAATGTAGATGGAGCAAGGCATCAGAGGCAGCAGGAGGAAGGGAGACCACCGCATAGGAAATTTTCCTTGATTATTCCTCCACTTTGATCTTTCCTCTTTGGATTTCTAGAACCTTTAGGGCCTTAATCGCTCACACTGGCAGGTCATTATAGACTGAACATTCTATCCTCTTCTTCTTCTTCTTTTTAAAAAAAATCTTTTTATTTATTTATTTCTCTCTCTCTCTCTCTCTCTCTCACACACACACACACACACACACACACATCACAAGGCTCCCCACGGAGCAGAGAGCCCGATGCGGGGCTTGATCCCAGGACCCTGAGATCATGACCTGAACCAAAGGCAGAGGCTTAACCCACTGAGCCACCTAGGTGCCCCCTATCCTCTTCTTATTCCCAAGTAAACACTAAGCTTCTTGAGGTGAGGAATTATGTTTTATAGTTCCTTTAGCCCTTCAATCATCTAGAACAATTCAGTGAGCGGAAAAAGAAATCATTACAACTGAATGATTCATTGATCAATTATAAAGTTATAGTCCATAGATGGGAATTGCATATTTATCTGCTTATTAAATACAGCAAGTAAGGAAAGCAATATTTTCCAAATTACTTATGTTTTTATAAACACTATGTATATTTCAAGAAACTTAACAGTGGAAGCCTTGGAAATACTTATATTGAGTCTCTAAGACCAACAGTTCTTAATTCTTTGGGGTTAAAGAATTTATTTCCTCTGATAAATGTCTCCACAAGCTATAAAATATGCAGTAGAGCTTGCTTAAGACATAACACCGTTTCATTCGTGGACATTCTTCCACTCCTGAGTAGCTTCCATTGACTATAATAAACCTAAACTTTGAGATCCCAGAAATGAGCCTGTTGGTGGGGGGGATTCCATTTTTAAGAAGAAGGTGGGTACTTCTTTCAGTTGAATCACTTAAAGAATCATCTGAGAATTGTTCTGAGCTAATAGTCTCTTATTCACTCTGCATTCCCCGGCTCAGGCAGCACTCCCTTACTCTCTAACATATAGTCCTAAAATATTACTGTTGAGTTTGAGGTCAAGAGAATCTGCTCTGGAGGCTTCAATCAAACCTCTTGGTCTCTTTCCCTTTTTACTAACTTTGGCAAGATTACCTCTAGAGGGGATCTACTTCAGTCTCTAAGGTCTCTTTTGAGGCTCCGAACAAGATCCCAAATGGTTGATGTGTTCCTTTCCTTTTCCCTTTTCTCTGAAGTTTTAGCTTGTGCTCCTATCCCACAGTTGTTTATTGGTGCCTTGGACCTGCTTGGAGTTACTCAGTTCACAGGAGCCCCACTGACCATCTCCGTCCCACTATCAGAGAGCCCTACACAATGGCAAGGAAAGAAACGATTTCCTTCACTTTCTCCAAACTCCGTTGGATCTCTCATCTGACCTACCAAATGCGTTCAGGTGGGGAGTTGGGGCCAAAAGGGAGGACCAGTGATATGTCTCAGAACTAAAAAGCTTGTTTCTACAACCCACTAGCACACATGAATAATGCCCCAAAGTTTCTTTCTGAGATCCAAAGACATGGTGGCAAAGTGTCTCTCAGGATCCACTGGCACTTCCCAAGACCCACTGGTGAGTACCCCACAGGACTTCAGACTCTTGGATACGATATGCCACAGCCCTCTAGATGTCCCGTGGACTCTACTAGCATTTCCCAAAGGTGCCTGTGGGATTCTCAGGCTTTTTGTTTTTTCCAGAATGGCACTGTGCCTAACCAACTATTCTGATCATTGTGCCAATTTGTCAGGAGCTCAGCTGAGCTGGAGAGAGCTGAACTACCAGGTGTCAGAGTAGCTGATTACTACAAAAAGCCAGAATGAAAGTAATAATGAAGACTTTAATCACTCACTACAATAGCATAAACAAGAGGTTAAACCAGACAAAGTACCGACTCATCCATATTTCATCACTCCCCCAACTCCACCTCCCGCCATTGAATGTCATCTCTAAAATATCAGGTGTATTAGTACAGACATGGAGATAGTCTGGCAGCCAAAAGATCCTCAAACTAAAGGCTTCTGTGGACCTGGAACAGAATTAAGAACTCTACATAGGCCTAAGACTATGGCTAGCCAGAGGAAGGAGTCCTTGACTGTAACTCCCTTCAGACTGCCATCCATTGGCTGTGCACCAACTCTGGTGCAGAATGACAGCATTCTCCATGAGGTCTGCTAGGTAGAGCCTTTGTCATTGTCTTTGATAGAGCCTGAAAAATCATACATAGGCTTTAGTCAGGATCTGGACTCCTCACCTAGCACACTGTCCTTTGGAGAAGGACATCTCCTCTCCATGGGGCCCTGGGGAATTTGTCAGTCACCATCATCATCTCCTTTCTCTGTCCTCTACTCCTGCAAGTGGCCAATTCTGGATCAGTTATGGTATTTCACTTCCCAGAGTATAGTGACTGGTCCGAGGTTGGAAATGGAGTCCCAGCTCAGCACACGGGAGTCCTTATCCAGACTTTTCAAAAGTTTGTATGGGAGAGAAGGTATGGGAGAGAGTAATTAACTCTTCTTCTCAGGTCGTGAGTTCCTAGGGTTGCCAGAGCCAAGCAATCCTGCCAGTGTAGAGATCTTGCCTGGGAATAAAGTCAACATACAGTGAGAAGACAAGCCAAGTGATGGAAAGAGAGATAAAGTTCTAGTTTGAATGGCCCTTGAACTTTCCAGTCATAGGAAACCATAAATCCCTTTTGTTTTTTGTTTAAAGTGTGGGGGGGGAGGTGGTTTTTCTGTCACTTAAAACTAAGCAGCCCTCACCACTGCTTTACATTTTGGTGGTCCCTTTAACCATCAGTGCCTGCTCCTGCTTGCACTCCCAAGCTCTCCTCCAACACCATTCCACACGCCATCCTCTCGTTCATCCCAGGCACAGACTTGTGTCCATATACCTAAGACCCACTTTAAATCTGTTGTCAACCAGTGCAGGGCAAGGCATCTGTTCATGTGAAGTATCAGCTTCGAAACCCAAAGGAATATAGGCTCAATCCCGCTCTTGGACTGGAAGGATTATTTTGAGGACAAGAGAAGTAGATTGACTTTGTAGATGAAAAAAAAACCTGTCATTTTGAGGGGAGGGAGTAAATGTCTTCCTATCAATTTTTTCATTTGATTCTTAAAGTAGCGCTATACGATGGGTTTTGAAAGGTGATCCACAATGCAATTATCACATAGAATTAGGCATTCCATGAAAGTAAGTGTATAGACACCCAACAAAGTAGTGACAGGTTTGACTTGCATTAAGTTCCAGGACTATTACATATTAGCATACACTAAACCATGAAGATGTGAGGATTATATGGATATTATGATCTACATTATGAATCGCTAGAGTCCCTGTGAGTGGAAAGTTACTCTCAGATTTAAATTTTCCACCTACTGGGCTTGCTTTGGCAGCCCATATACCAAGTTTTCCACCTACTGAGTTTTGCTGGATTATTTAAGTATAATAACGTTCAAAGTTAATCTAGTATTTCTTGTGTCATTTTTGAGCAAATCTTTAACTGGCTTTTATACCTCTCTAGGAATAACCTTTCAAATGAATACCATTATTAAACTTATACTATGTGGTAAACTATGCAGAAAATGAAAAACATCACATGCGCTGTTGCTAATCCGTCACCCGTGAGATAATGGGCTGTATACTTTTCTGACTTAAGTAACGAAATGCCATTTATTGACAAGGGATATCACAGGGGCATTCCTAGGAACCCCGGTAGGTTAGGACAGTGACTTGAGCTGAAGGGTCTGCCTCCCCCAGGGACAGTTGAGGACACCTGAATTTTGATAGGCTCATCTCTTTCTCCTGCTTTCCAACCCAGCCATTCACCAAAAGCAATTTCTGTCTGCTAGAAGGTAATTTGGGGGTCCCTGAGAATGATACCATGCCCTAAAGCCACTTCCCTCAAGTCCAGGATAGGGGTACCTCCTTAGAAAGTTCTGGGGCTACTACATCAGGGTCTGGGCTCTGCACTCGGTGGGGGAGTCTGCTTCTCTCTCTCTCTCTCTCTCCTCCTATCCCCCCCATACTCTCTCCCAGGTTCTCTCTCTCTCAAATAAATAAGTAAGTCTTAAAATGGTATTTTTTAGAAAAGCTCAGTGGCTCTAAGTATGGTAACTGTATTGTTGAACACCTACTTGGGAATCTGTTCTGATATGTGTACTTATCACGTATCAATTTAGCAATTTACAAACTGCCCCTGAAATTCGTGATCATAGGCTTCCTAACATTCATTTTATCTGTGGTCGATAAAACATTTATTTTATCAGTGGTCGATTTAATGCACTGCTCATCCAATTTATTCAAGTCCTGAACTGTTTTCCCATCACACAGGTGACTATTTAATAAACTGATGGGCAGTGGAGAACACACTTTGGTTTATGTGGTGCTAGATGATCTCTACAAGACACCCACCCCTGTTTAGTTGAGAGGGCAATCATATGAGGTTAGTACTTTCATTACACGGCTTTTAGAACTGAAACTGAAGCATCAGGAGTGTTAGCGCAGGGCAAGGTCATGCGGCTAGAGCAGGGCATGTTTGGCTGTAGACCTAGGAAGTCTGACTCCACAGATCACATTCTCAATTACTACACTGTGTGCCCTCTACTATTTCCTGACTGCTGCTTATGCATTGAACACTCACCATGATGACCCACATAGAAATGCTTGAACGTAAATAACCATACCGTTTTGGATATTTTTACAGAGCCGATATCCTGCTGCAGAGCTCATTGGTCAGGCCACCACTAACATAACACCATTAGGTGTGACTCCCGAGATCATCAGGTCAGTATCCTGCTCTGTAAACTGGCTATCGAGAGAAGCAGTCCCTTGCAGAGGATAATGGCAGAGTGAATCAGGTTTACCGGCCTCATAAGCTCTTCTCTGGCAGTAATCCAAGTGCTTTGAGGAAGCTGAATGGTCCCTTTAGTCGATGAGGACAATCTGGGGTGTTATCACTCCTCTGTCCTCAACGTTGGCCTAGCAGACGCAAAGCCTGACACCCGCCCCTTCCAGGTAACACTCCAAGCCTCTGCCCTCCTCACCTCTGTGATAACAATGATAACTGTGATAACGGTTTCCACACGGGAGCTCACGCCTAATAAAAACCCCCTAATCAGGGGGGGTTTTGTTTTGTTTTGTATTGCTGTTAACTTCTTAAACATTAAAAACAGTCTAAGAGTAAAGCAAGTCTGTGTTAGGATCTGCCGGTTTTGTTCTAAATCTGACTTGCATTTTTGAATACTGCAACACATTTTGTACTTGGTTCATCCACTCATTCACGAAATATACACCGAGAGTGCACCGTGTGCGTGAATCTGACAGCTACCTTGAGACACGGGGACCTCTGACTTGGAATTTTTAGGGAGGAAAAACCTAAACCCGTTCATTTTGCAGGAGTTACGAAACACCCAGTGTGTGTGTGGTTTTTAAGATTTATTTATTTATTTTAGAGAGACAGAAAGTGCTCAAGAGCGGGAGCAGGGGAGGGTTGGAGGAAGAGAATCCCCAGCAGACCCCTACGGAGCATGGAGCCCAACACGGGGCTCCATCTCAGGACCCTGAGATCACCACCTGAGCCAAAATCAAGAGTCCTACACTTAACCGACTGAGCCAACCAGGTGCTCCAACACTCAGCATATATTTTATTTGAATTTTGTTTTATTTTTTTTTATTTGAGTATAGCTGATAGTCCGTGCTACATTAGTTTCGGAGGTACAACACAGTCATCCAGTAACTTTGTACCTTATGCGACAATGACCACAAGTGTACCTTCCGTCTGTCACCATACAAAGTTATCATAATACCATTGACTTTAGTCCTTATGCTCTACCTTTCTTCCCCATGACTTATTCATTCCATAACTGGAAGCCTGTTCTACCCTTTACCTATATTGCCCATTCCCCACCCTGTCCCTCCAGTATATCTCCCCCCCCCAGTATATCTTTTAACTTATTTTTAATAGTATAGAAAAGAACTTACAGTCAAAGAGAAATGACTGGGTTAGGCTAGTAAATCCTTTACGTATAGCAAACCCATAAACAAGGAAATGAAAGCTCAGAAATTAAGAAGGTAAACACAAAGTCACATGGGTAAGAAAGGATGAGCAATCTGTCTCCAGAAGCTCATGTTCCTGTCTATAACTCCTCTTCATTCCAGTAATTCTGAGGACAGGTTGTTCGTAATAATTGTCAAAAAGAGCCACTGAGGAAGTGGTAATCTGGAACCCTAATACAAAAAACCAGGGGATCACCATTCAGAGAACAGGCTGTGGAGCTGTTATGTTTTAACTTCGTCCTTGGAGAATACATTTATCATGACTTAGCCTTGCCCAACACTGAATTCGTTTCCCAGCCAGAATTCACAAGATGAGGTTGCCCGAAAGAGAGAGAGAATGGTGTCAGAGAGCTGTGGGAAGCCATGGGAGGAGAAAGACATGATTAAATTCGGGAAAATAATTGGATGTTTAGACCTAGACATGATTTGGAAGGTTCACGCACTGAACCTCCCTGAATAGCCCACATTCTCCAGGACGCGCCGGCCCAGGGAGAGGACAGAGCAGTAGTCATCTGCTCTCTTAGCACCTGCGTTTGTTATGGGGAAAACACCCGTTCCGCTGTTTCTGGAAGGCTCATACATATCTCACCCTTATTACCAGAAGTCTCCTTCAGAAACTGTCAGCCTCCATGGATTCCAAGGGGTCCACCCTCCATGAAGCCCCATGACGTCCCACCCCCCAAACACGGCTACCCTTGCCAACCCCAAACTCAGGCTGCCTCTTGAGACCCCATCCCAGGCAGAGGAGCAAGAATAGCTCGTTGCCCAGGGAGAGCAAGAATAGCTCGTTGCCCTCGAGAGAGGGCACTCGATTTCTGAAGCCACAGTCCCCAGGAGTCGAGAGACTTCTAAGAAACGTGTCCGGCCATTCCCAAGATCGCACAACGAGCTTCTTTACTTGTCTTTGACAAACAACTGTGTGTGTTTAGGGAGAAGCTAAGGGTCACAGAGAATACCAATATTAGAGCAGACATCAGAACACTGAAAGTCAATGTTTACCAGGCATGGGATGTTTAGTCTCTACGACACACACATTAACTCCTGCGGGACAGGGCCTGTGTCCTGTGCTGGTATTTGCATACCCAGGGCCTAGTACCTGTTCACGCGTGCTATGTGTCCAGCAGAGTCTGGCGTTCCTCAAGACACTTTTCTCTATAGCCCGCCTTGCTTGTCAGTCATCAACATCCTATGCCTTATTTCCAATAATTTTCTTCTTGTTGACTTTCAGAGTGACAACCGTGTCTCCTTTTTATCATTTGGCCAAGAAATTTGTAAAGCCTCATGCGAGTGTTTTCTGCCGCTTCTGGAACTCGGAGGATCCTCTTGGAACGTTTCACTCATGGCGCCGTGAGAAGCTGATGGCACCTAGGAGGCAGGAAAAGGAGGAGAAGCTGCAGGTACAAGGATCAGTCCATGAGCCCCCAAATCCTTCAGGCCAAGGCATACCAAGTCAGGTGAGGATAAACATGGGGAGGAGACAGGACAGTCCATGTGCTGATTTTGTCAAAGCTCTAAGGGAGAAAGGTCCTCTAGGCAAGAAACCACAAGTCAGCAAATCTGGAGAAAGACTTGGAATTATCAGGCTCATGGACACCACACCTTCTATAGGATGTCATTTCATCTGTTTTTTTAATAGCCAATAACTACTTGTAAGTTAAGTGGGAAAATACAAGCTTTGACATCTGAACACAAGTGTTTGACTCCCCCGTCTTTTCCACTGCATCTATAAAAGCAGACTCCCTGGGGGGGCAGATCAGTTACAATGGGATCTACAGTATAACAATTTGTGTAACAGATTGTATATATATTGGGAAGTGGTACCCTGGACAACCATGGGTGGCAACATTTCATTCCAATGTGTGGTATCGTCCTCCCTGGCTTCTAGGTTCTTTCCATAGCACCGGGCAGCTTGGGAAGCCCCAATATTACATTAGTTAAAATTGTAACTGGGATCCCTGTTTTTAAACTAGCCTGGTTAATACTTGACAGGTGGCAGTGTTTGAAGGCTGCCTTCTGAGAGTGGGTTTACAAGAGCACCCCAGGCACCCTCTGCAGAAGTATTTGTGCTAAATTCACAATCACTTTATTATTTTTTTTTTCCTTTGGAGTCGGCTGTAGTTTACATCTGTTTGCCCCATGAGTCCACTCGTAAAACAAGAGTAGAATTAACAGTTTGTAAGGATTCTTAGGGACTTTATATGTTTGTGAAAATGAAACTAATTCAGCCTAACTCCAACATAACTGCCGCTACACGCCGCGCACAGTGCCCTGCATCCCAGTGGATTCTGCTAATGGTTGTTGACTGACTGATAAACAAGTTCCAGGGTTCTAATTGGCCATGGCCTCCCTGGCTGCTCGGATGATACATGGCTTTGGGTGGAAGATCCAGCCTATATCACTCAGAAACGAGCAAAACAAAACTAAACAAAAAAGATGGGATTGCATGGGTGAAACTTACCAGATGTTGTAGCCTACGCCAGCTCCTGACTCCCTCTCCTTCCTTAGGCAGCCCCGGGCTGGAGGCTGTGGGCACTGGACGATGCCCTCAGACCCAGTGAGGATGAGTTAGTAATGCAAGCCCAGCCAGAGGAGCGGGAGCCACTGGGGGAGTCCCCAGAGGGCAGAGTTAGTTCCTACAAAGGAGAGTGTGCAAACTCACCAAACTCATCAAGTAACTTCGGGCCAAGTCAGACACTGGAAATAGGGCTTTAAAAAGCACATTCAAAAAAAATTTTTTTTTTCAGTAGGGTAGTAAACAAATATATAATTATGAGACCGTGTGCTAAGTGCTATTTGAGAATTACATATAGGAAAATGCCTTGGAGGGTCACCGAGTACACTGGGTGGTAGGGGTAGGGAGGGGAATTCAGGAAAGCTTTCCTGAGCTGAGATTTATGTGTAAAATAGAAAGGATCCTGGCAAAGGGTGCCTGGGTGGCTGAGGCATTAAACTTCTGGCTTTAGTTCAGGTCATGATCCCAGAGTTCTGGGATTGAATCCCATGTCAAGCTCCCTGCTCAGCGGAGAGCCTGCTTCTCCCTCTCCCAATCCACCTGCTTATGCTCCCTCTTTTGCTATGTCCTTCCCTGTCAAATGAATTTTAAAAATCTTGAAAATATAAAAAAAATCTAAAAAAGGAAGGATGGATGGATCCTGGTAAAGATGCCAGGAGAGCCCAAGCAGGAGGGCAAGAGGACAGGTATAGGAGAAAGCCAGGATAGCGTGACTGGCCGCGTAAAAACTAACTCACATGTGTGCTTGTTGTGTGGTTTGTGAAGGGCCTATAGAAACTGCACAACCTCTGCAGTATCTGGAGTAGACTGTCACATTCACCTTGAGACTCTCTCTTCTCTGGGTCTGTGCACCACCTGCTCTTTCCAGGTCTACCCCCTCTGTGAGATTTGCCACAGTAACTCTTCTGTGGGCTGGTTCCTCATTCCCTATACCTCTGTCAGGCTTGGGGTACCCCCACATATCCTCCTAGCCCTCTTCTCCATTTATGCCTTTTCCTCTGTGGTCTCATTCAGAGCCCTATCTTATAATTTTATTTTACTTAATTTATTTGAGAGAGAGAGCACAAACAATGGGGAGGGACAGAGGGAGAAGCAGACTCCCTGCCGAGCAGAGAGCCCAATGTGGGACTCCATCCCAGGACCCTGGGATCAAGACCCGAGTGGAAGGCAGACACTTAACCGACTGAGTCACCCAGGCACCACCAGGGCCCTATCTTTTAAAGCTATGTTTAGGTAGATGAATTCTCAGTCCTTCCAGCCTGACTTCTCCTCTGAATTCCACATGTTGGAAGGTGGAGGAGAGACAGTAAAGTATCCCCCAAATTGATATGGCTCTTCGAGACCAGAAAACAAAACAGGCTATCCCACTGAGTTTACACAGAGTTTTACTCAGGGTAACTTACTGACCAGGGGATTGGATCGGGCAGAGGACAGTCCATAGCTATGCTCTGTAAAATCCAGACCTTATCCCCAGATTTTAAAGAGCAAGGGTCACGGAGAAGGACACTGTAGTGAAATCAAAGGGCTTGCATATTACCTCAGTAACAGCTAATCTTCAGTTAGATCTTGTGGTACCACCTTGTACATCGGGAAGGGGAAAGACCATGCTATCTCTAACATTCAAGGGAAGCCAACACAACCCTCTCCCCATCCCAGCCCTGGCAGGCATATCTAAGGTATGTATGTTCATCTCCAAGGTGCCTGGAACATGTAGCCCAGGAGAGGTCACTGAGCAAACGTGAACAAGATGAAGGGCCAAAGACGGAGTCGCTATTGGACTGACTGTGTTCGCATGTCCTGCTGCAGAATTCACATCTCTACTCAGACCGCAAGCTTAGTGTGGTGAATACAGAATTCTTACTGCCCTTGAGTCTCCCAGCCGTGCTTCTCCAAGTCTTCCCATTTCAATAAACAGCACCACTAACCACTCAGCGGCTTAAATAAAAAACCTGTTTCTCCCTTACCCTCGCATTCCTCATCTGAACCAGAAACAGTTGTCTCGACTCAGCTCCAAAATACATCGTTATTTATTTATTTATTTTTAAATAGTTTATTTATTTACTTATTTGTGAGAGAGAAAGAGAGAGAACAAGAGAGTGTGAGTGAAGGGGGTAAGTAGGGAAAGGGAGAAGCAAGCTCCCCACTGAGCTGGGAGCTTGATCCCAGGACCTGGGGATCATGACCTGAGCTGAAGGGAGATGCTTAACCGACTGAGCCACCCAGGCACCCCTAAATCATCATCTTAAATGCTTCTTAGTGTCTCAACTTCTAAAACGCTGGTTGGAGAACTATCATTTCTTGTTTGATCCACTGCAATAGCTTACTTTGGTAGTTATTCCTAATCTTTGGAAATCTTTTTTCATATTTTGCTCATCTTTTCAAAGCGAAATCAAATGAAAATCTTTCCTCCTTAAATGACTCAATGACTTCCCATTGCAATGAGCCTAAAATCCAAACTTCTTGTCACAGCCTGCAAGCCCCTTGTCACTTCTCTGCCTTGTCTGCCCCCTTCACTCTCTCCTCAATTTCTAATGTTGCAGACCCCTCGATCTTCCTTCTGTCCTCAGTCACACCAACCCTTTCCGGTCTCAGAGCCTCTGCACTCACTGTTGTCTTGGCTTAAAGTGCCCTTCCTCATTACCCTGGGATGGTACCTCCCCTCCTTTGGGGTTCAGTTCAAATGCACCCCTAAGAAAGTTTTTTTCTGATCTGAGAATCAGCAGTCACCTCCAACCCCCTCTCCTCTCTATCCCCCCCATTTTTTTAAAAGAATTTATTTATTTATTTGACAGATGGAGATCACAAGTAGACATAGAGACAGGCAGAGGGGGGGTGGGGGGGGAGCAGGCTCCTTGCTGATCAGAGAGCCCAATGCAGGACTCAATCCCAGAACCCTGAGATCATAACCTGAGCTGAAGGCAGAGGTTTAACCAGGCACCCCTCGATCCCTTTTTTAAATTCCTCACAAATTGTGTTGCTGTCTAAAACTGTCTTACTGGTTTGTCTACTCACTTATTGTCTCTCTTCCTGTTGAGAGAACAGGGACTTCGATTTGCTCACCTCTGAATCCCTAGTGCCTAAAATGGAGTGTGACATGTAGCATGGACCCACTAAATACTTGCCAGTGACCTCGTGAATATCTGAACCAAGGGTGATGGGGTGTGAGCAGCCCCCAGCGAGAGCTCACCTGGTCCAGGACTGTCATCACTGTATTGTGATGGGCTGGACCCACCAATCGACCAATCAGATTGTTTCATTGTGGATTGGAGACACCAGGAGTAAGGCTGTCAGTTAGCACCAGGGGCAGTGGAAGCACAGATAGAAGTGATATTGCTCTACTGGCGGCCCATCAGAGTGGTGGGAAGTGGAAATGAACTGCTGGGAAGACAGCAAAATTATCAGAATGCCAAAATGCTGCAGGGTCTGGAACTTCCCATGATTTCCTGGGAGGCCTCACCTGGCAGCTTGCAAGGTGGTTGCCTGCTCTTCCATATGTCATCATTAACTATGTTGGCCTGAATGTGTCTCTGTTCCTTACACCTTGCAAGTGACTGACTAATGGATGTTCCTTATTGTATCTTCACTTCAGCTGAAAGCATGCTGGGATATAGAGGGAGGGACGGAGGAAGAGACTTGCCCAAGATTGCAGGGCTGAATCGGGGCTTGAACTTTTCCACAGTATCAGCTGCATCCAGCTGTCCTAGGAGATAGGAAGGAAATAAACTACCCCGAGAAAGAATCTCTTATCTCTTGGAAGCTGGATGACCACCTATATGGAATGCCTTAGGGAGGTCCACGCTTTGGATTCACAGGAACTAGACTCCATTGGCTCCTGAGAAAAATTCAAATCCTGGGACGCCTCCATGGCTCCGTCGGTTAAGCGTTTGCCTTTGGCTCAGGTCATGATCCTGGAATTGAGCCCCGCGCTGGGCTCCCTGCCCCACAAATAAATAAATAAAATCTTAAAAAAAAAAAAAAAGGAAAATTCAAATCCGGAGAATCCCCAATTGCCATATTAGAGGATAGGGAAAACATGGGTATGACTCGAGGGGTCTCACCCACACTGGGTTTTCCTTTCCACAGTCCTGTGGAAGGTTTGTTCATTTGAAGATCTTGGTAGGGTAATTCCTCTTCAGGAGTTTCAGGCACCAAAACATTCCCCTAGTTAAATTTCCATTCAGGTCTAAACTCTCCAGATTTCTTTATCATCTGGATTTTCTGCTGTGACCCTCCTGGTCAATGAAGCTTTGAGCTTCTGATCCATTATACCCTTAGTGACAAGAAGCAGCTACAATTCCTGGGACTTACCTTCCCCATTAACAAGGCAACAGTCCTTTGAAAAGGATGCAGCCACTACAGCACCAGTAGGGTCCCTCCTTGTGAGGGAATTCTGTGTTTTTAGAAGGGCAGTGACCCAACACCACGAGAAAGGCCACTCTCAGCCTAGAGTTCAACCTAAATCTTAAAGTGCTGTGAGTTCAGCTTTCCTCAGAAAGGGTAATCATGTCTGACCTGATCTAACCCTACCATTGTCCAAAGATCTCCATCGTGACACACAGTATCCCTTTCCTCATAGTAAGCTATAAAATCTGGAGTGCAAGAAGTCAGAAAGATTTGTTCCTAGATTTATTTGTTTTTTGTTTTTTGTTTTTTTGTCCCCCCCCCCCATTGAGTCATTGAGAATCATAGACAAAAGATTTGGAACTCACTATGATGTATTTCCAAGTATCCGCTGCTGGCTGGGAAGGACTGTATCCTAGATATACCTCTGCTGTTTGGAGGATTAGTGGTGCCCAGAGGTTGGCATCCCACCAAACGCAACAAAGCATCTGGAGGGTTCTTATTTGCAAGGCTTTGAACATGTAGACACATATTCCTGGGAAATTTCCACAAGCAAACCATCACACACCAACCTGTGGAAAGCCCGAGTGGGGTCTACTGACCATTAGTCGGTCTAGTCAATTTCTCAGATAGGAGAAATTAGAGCCATGGACCTGGATATTCTCTATTTCTCTGACACCTACACAAGAAGAAATGGGCAAACCAGGTCATAGCAAAAATGCAGGCTTTCAGACCAGCTTTCTTATGGAGGTGTTACACCTTACAGGGTTATATAAGAACACTGAATAAATCACATCATCCATGAAATTGTTAAAAAAAAAAACAAAAAACTGGATCTTAAAGAAACCAAGTACAACAATGTAATATTAATTAAAAAATGCGAAGATAGAACATGGGCCTTACTGCACTGGAAATGTACTTCAAATTAATGGTACTACTACATGAATCAAATTCTTTTGATGGCAAACATATTTACTGCCTTGAAGACTTTTTGAACTAGTTTATACACCTAATAGGTGCTGGTCTACCCGGAAATTTGGGGGTCTGTTTTGCCCAAAGGGACAGAATGAGGGACTTAGAATATCGGTCTCCCTGGGGTTCTTTCTAGACATACATGAAGCCACTAAATTCAAAACGAAAGCAAGAGACAAATACCAATTGTGTACATTCCATTAATCTGTACTGATCGAGGACCTCCAAGACATTAGCCAAAAAGGAAGCCAAATATGCCATGCCCGCCCAATATTCCTGCCCCACCCCCACAGTGCGTTAGGAAAAAAAAAAAAAAAGTCCCCCAAATAAGCAAAGGGTAGAGACCATGAATGCTGTGCAGTAGTCATTCAGTGAAAAACCAAATTAACACTAATTATATTCTGGCTTGCTGTGGTGCAGCCAGTGTGACTTCACAAGGGAAAATGGCATCCAGGGCACTAGGTGGCATCATTCTGACACATTTACAGACCATTAGCCAGAGCTAATATCATTTCAAAGGGCTGGCGTCAGAGTGGGGAGGGCACCCGAGGAGTGCCATTCAGTCCTGTGTGATCTGTGAGTGAAAACTGGGGGCACCCAGTAGAGAGGAAGGGCTTACACTAAGGGCTGGGGATCCCTGCCTAGCTCACCTGGCTCCCTTAATGTAGGTCACTCAGGGCAGGTTGTGTCCTCAGGCATATAAAGAGCTTCTAGAAACTTCTCCACTTTGGGAGGGGGGGCGGGATGAGGGTCTTGACAGTAAACACTCTTGCCTCATTAACTCATAGAAAGATGGAAGTGTTTCCTCGGTGCCTGAGACAAATGGCCACATGATTCAGATGCTTCCTGGGCGAAAGTGGTAGTTTGTTCCTGTAACTGGAGTTTCAGAAGTAGGTCCCCTTTCGCCTAGCAGGCTTCTACCAGGGGGAGGTGGGCGGGTTGACTGTGACCTAAAGGCTAGTGGGGAATTCAGAAAACATGCATGGGTTTCAGAGAACTAGGGCAGGAGAACCTGCCACTCACAGCATGGTCCATGACCAGTAAGCAGGGCATCCCTGGGGACCTGTTAGAAGTGCAGAGTGTCAAGCCATGGCTCTTCTAAGTCAGAATCTACATTTCAATAAGATCCCAGGGTGAGTCTCCTGTGCATATTAGCATTTAAAAAGCACTGGTCTGGTCTATACCCGTGCCCCCAAGGATGCTTTTTAAGAGAAGGGGATTTTTTTTTTTTATGAATTTCTGCACTCAAAGCTCTTGGACTTTCTTAGACCCAAACAGACCTCTACCAAATCTCTTCTATCTGCCTTATGTCCTCTTTTAAATCAATCCCTCTACCTCCCTCTACACTCTCAGCTCATACGCGCTGCCTTCATGGCCATCTGAATCTTGCCAGCAGCAGACCCATTTTGTAGTGAAAGTGGTTGAAAAGTAGAAAAAGCGCCCCATGTAGATCACAAAAACTGAATCCAGACCTTAGTTCTGCAGAATCCTGAAAACTGAGTCTTTCCACTCCTCTAATAACACCCTGGATGTTTTCCTGGATGCAGAGATGAAATCGTGTATGCAAAAGAAATTTATGAGCTGTAAAGCATTAAAGATAAACCTAAGGTCATGTTCCCCAAGGGGCTATTTTTGCACATACGCTATTATAAAGGGGGCAATATTGTATAAAGGTTAAGGGCGTGGGCTCAGAGCAGATAGCTGGGGCTCTAATCCTAGAGTCACCACTTCCTGGTTTGAACACATTTGACTCTGTTTCCTTATTTGTCATGGTACCTACTTATTACCATGATAGGGCCCTTGTGGTGAGTGAAAGAATTAATGTCCATGACATACCTAACATGACTTATAAATGTCAGCTATGATTACTATTTGTCCCTAAATGCCCATAATATTTGTAAATATCAGCAATGATTACTGCTGAGTGCGAGTAACTTTATGTCTAGAAACTTTATATATGTATCATCTGTAAGGGAAACAGGGAGACATGGAATAAATAAACAGAAAACAAAAACTCACAGGCATCTGGGAGTGGTGTTTAGAGAAGGACAGAGGCAGACAAACAGAAATCCAGAACTATGAGAGTGTTCAGGAATACATTGACTAAGCAAGAAGCAGTCCTAGGTAGGTAAAAGGGTAGACTTTATATTAGTCCAGAAAAATAAGCATGGGGGGGTGGATATCACTGCAAACAATCGTTTGTCATAGTCCAGAGCCAACAGAGACTAGAGTCCTGTTGGGTGCTTGACTACCTGCAGGGCCAGAACTGACACGACTGTGCATGGAGACTAATTCTGCATATTGCACGAATACATCATCATACCAGGCCCTCACTTAAATAAGCCCAAGTTAAGGAGAGCATGGTTTTACTCAACGCAATAAGATTATGGAAATGCGTTGAAATGCACTTCCTGTAGATCTCCAGAAAAAGCTTTACATGCCTTAGATCTCCAGAAAGAGTTTCACTTTTGGTCACTAAACCAGAGCCCTGCCCTTAACAGTTCCCTCCCTGGCACATAAAAGACCCCAGGATTCTGTTATATCCTTCCATGGCCCTTTTCCTATGGCCCTGGGAGCTCCTATTCCAGCTACTGCTCACATCTGCTCTTTCCTGGGAAATTTTTCTGTCTAGTCTCCTTGGAGGGAGAGTTCATGGGTCCCTGGATCGCTGTTTTCTAGGCAGCTCGCTCTCCCTCTGCTTCCTCATGCTCTTTAGGCTCGTTGCCACCTGTGCTGGTATCCTGACCTGGTCCAGATATGGGGCTTCCCCTCTGGGGCTTGGGACAGCCTCCCTCCAGTTCCTTGTGCAATTGCCCTGGGCTCATGGGCATCACGTTAAAGACTGTGCTCTTGAATGATCCTTCTTGAGCACAGAGCTCTTCACTTTCAGGTTCTCTTCCCTTCTGCCAATGTCCTCGTGGTGTCCTCTGTTGAGCCCAACGCCCCACCGTGGTATTCGTCGGACTTGCTGTCTGAAATCCTGCCATCGGATAGTCTCAATGTAAATGCCTCTCAGCGGAGTACCCCTAATTAAGCCTTAATGAACATGTAGGGGATGTTTGTGAATGGGGATCCAACACCTTAAAGTGTTTAAAATTTGACCAGATGGAACAAAATGGTACAGTGTGAGGAAGTTCTTCTTGGAACAAATGTCACTTCGACATGAGAGAAGGTAAGGGGGCTCTCGCGTCAGGGCGTAATTCTTGGGAGGGGGCTTTTTGCATTAAATGAGATATAATAAGACGGTGTTCTGAGAAACATCACTCTGTCTCTGTTATTCTCAGATGTTAATTATACCAGCAAGATCATTTCCAGAGTTCTTTAAAAATAATTATACATATGAAATTCCATGAATTTGTGTTCGAAGTATTCAGATCTTCCTGGAGTCCAGAAGACTTCACAGCTCCATTGAAAATTCAGTTATCATCCTTGCCCACTGACAACAGAGTGCTGGATCGAGTGGTATTAAAACATGTGCTTTGGGGCACCTGGGTGGTTCAGTCCCTTAAGCATCTGACTTCAGCTCAGGTCCTGATCTGAGGGTCCCCCAAACTGAGTCCCCTGTCCTTGAGTTCCCAGCTCAGTGGGGAGTCAGCTTGTCTCTCTCCCTTTGCCCCTCCCCCTGCTTGTGTGCTCTCACTCTCAAATAAATAAATAAAATCTTCAAATAAACAAAAACATGTGCTTTGGCAAGGAGTAATTTAGTTACTTCTGCCTACATTTTCCTACAAAAGTTCTGGGAGACAGTTTCAGATCTGCTGGTCCAAGATGTGCAGTATTGTGCCCAGAGGGAACTTAAAATAATCAGCTAATAAAAATGATTGGGATAAATGATTCTTTTTCTTCCTCCCATTCATGAAAATCCTTTCTCTGAGTGGACTCAGTGTATGTAGAGTACAGACTCACGAATGAGAAGAAAGGAACAGAGGATGAAACTGTTGAGAAGCTTGTCCTTTGATTCTTAAACAATCTCCAATATCCATTGATTACAAGCAATTTCACACGTACATGTCAAGGTATCAGTGTGGTTTTTTATTTCGTTCACATGCGTGCCCTCCCTGTCTCTCTGCTACTCCCCATCTCTGACTCTCTTGAATTATTTAATGTTTTTCCCCAGTTAATCTAAATTAGAGGGTTTTTTAAAGTGGGGGGATGGGAAGACACTAAAAATAGTCACTGAAGCCAGGATATATTACAGCAACTGCTTTTGCCTCTGGTGGTTACTGGAGTTTCCTTTGTTGTCTTGTTTGATTGTTTCATTTATATGGTAGGTTAGACAGCAACAGACTTCTGTTATTGCCTTTTCTCAGTGGTGGATTTTTTAGGCTCAGATCCCCCTGAGGCAGCCACTCCCCATCCACAGCTGGTGACAAGAGGTGCTGTTGCTCTCGGTACTTACACCTACTGAAGAAAGATCAACAGAGATGCTATTAAGTGGCATAGAGTGTCTCCATTTTTAACTGCTTAGGCTTTTGTTGAGAGACACATGCGTGCACACACACACATACACACATACACAGAAATTGGCAAAAAAAGCTAAGAGAGAGAGATCACTGGACCAGTTGCACCTTCTGGATTCTTTCTGTCCTGCTTCTGCAGCTGTTCGATTGCATTTTTCTTTGTTCTTGTCTTCCCATCCCCAACCTCCATTCTCTCCTTTAAGGACATCCCAATGTCTGCTGCCATTTTTCAATAAACAAATAATTTTCTAAGCTAATTGGGACAGAAATACATTAAAGTGAAGAAGACATTTGTAGGGCCAGGGCTTCAAAACACAGTGAGAGCACCAGGATCAGAAATTCAGACCTTGGGGCTATCTTTTAAAGTTCTCCCAGGAAACTTGGAGTTGTTAGTTCCTCTCTAACTTTCCATTACTCTTTTAGTTAATGCAGTCACAGAGTCATCCTTGGCCTAAAACTGGGAAGGAGGAAATTTATGGAGAAAAAGGAAGTGAAAGTTTATGAAATTAAACAGATTAGATGGTTCTGGTAATACTTCGGGCAATAAACTAGCACTACAAATTGCCAAGAGACCCAAAGGAATCTTCACAGTTAGGAGAGGGTTCCTGCCCCCCAGTCTTCAGGCATGTTGGCTGCCTTCTTATTCCCACTGAAGTCCATCCAGCAGGGAGCCAGGGTGCAGAGTCTCCAAGTACCTACTGTTGTTTTGGTGGTAGTTTTTATTTTCTGTTACAGGCACTATAAGCAAGGTGAGGTAAGGAAACATAGGATTAGTCTAGTCTAGTCTTCAGCGGATGGCTGAAACCACCTTGATCACCTATACTATGTACATAGCACTGATACATGACCATTCTCCAAAGGAAACATTCAAAAACTGTTGAAAAGGAGGGAGACCCCAGAGCAGGCACCTAAATTTAAAACCATAATAAAAAGGATGGGAAATGTCTTTTTTTTCTTTTTTTTAAGAGAGAGAGTACTGATGTGAGTGGGTGCCTACACGGGGGTGGGGGAGATGCAGAGGGAGAGGGAGAGAGTCTTAAGCAGATTGAGCGGACCCCTGCGTGGGGCTGGATCTCACGAACCTGAGATCATGACCTGAAGCAAAATCCAGAGTTGGATACTTAAGCAACTGATGTGCCCCCAGGATGGCAAACGTCTTGAAGGAGAGATAGACAGTAGTCTCTGCTTTAACAACAATGCAAGTCACCAGGTGACTAAGAGGCCAGGTTAAGAAGATCAAGGAGGCTAGAGTAATCAGAAATAGCCGGGCCGTGGTGAAATTGTCATTGGGATTTGAAAAAATGAGTAGTATTTGGACAAGAAGAATGAGTAGGATTTGGACAAGAAGAAGCTATTTTAAAATGTCTCCCTTCTTCCAGAACCACAAACTTGGGAGCTAACTTGGCTGTCTTTTAGAAAATGCCCAGAGTCCTACCTATTTTCCCATTGGAATAAACATGATAGGCTCCTATAGATATCATGAACCCACCCCCTGAGCAAACCGAGTGAAAATTTGGTGATGTCATGTCATAGGAGAGCAGCATGAGGAAGACCTTCAACATTCTGTGACTTCAATCTCTTTTCTATTCTTCATTAGTCTAGAAAGGGATTTCATTTAAAAACTGGGAATCCTTTTCACAAAAACATAATCCTGAGAACACCCTGAGTAGTTTATAAACCATTTCATAAATGTTGCGTGGCACAGGAGAAGGAAATTTTAAAATTAAGATATATTTTATTTAAGGACAGTCTATAATTCAAAATTGTCTGAAACATTCCAATATACTATTTAATAATATTTATGACATATAAGAGTTAATTTTTACTTTCCCCATTGAACACATTTGCACTATTTAACTTACTATTTAATTATGTAAGAAAGAGCATTTTTTGTGTATAAATTAATTTTTAAAAAATGTGTTGAATTTGGTTTGGGGGCATCTGTATTAAAATATGCATTAAAAATTAACTATTTTACAAGATTAAAATCTGTAACAAATGCTATTATAACTTCTTGTTTGGAATTTGTGCACTTTGTTCTAAAGTAATTGCTATTTTTAAGATTTTTTTTCTTGTGTTTCTGAAGGAAATGATAATGGAGAAGGATTTGGGCTACTATTTGCACTGTGTCTTTGTAAATTATACATCTTAGATATGGATGCTTTTATTTCCAAAGAATGAACAGCCAAATTGATCATAAGTGCTATGTTTTCAATATGTGTTTTGCAGAGCTGGAGACAAGGTAATAGAGGAACTCTGATCAGATAAATGTACACTGTAGGTTCTGAGGAGCCTTTTCAGGGAGAGCTAGCACAATGTGATATTGGGAAGAGGACCCTGGAGTCAGGCACCTGAGTTTAAATCCATCTTTCCCATGTTCTAGCTGTGTGACCTTGAGCAAGTGACTTAACCTTTCTGTGCATCAGTTTCCTCATCTGTAAAATTGGGATAATAATAGTGTCCACCCACCCTATGAGATTATTAAGAAAACTAAATTAATTAGTATTTTTTTTACTATTTTAAAAAATATTTATTTATTTATTTTAGAGAGAGGAGGGGGGGGGGAAGGGAAGAGGGAGAGGGAGAGAATTCCAAGCAGACTTCCCACTGAGCATGGAGGCTGCTGATAGAGAGCTGGATTTCATGACCATGAGATCATGACCCAAGCCCAAATCAAGAGTCAGTTGCTCAACCGAGCCACCCAGGTGCCCCTAATTAGTATCTTTAAAGAAATTAGAACAGTGTCCAGTATATGGTGCACACTATTCAGATATTAAATAATTTATATTCTCCTCACTAAGCTGTATTACAATTAAAGTGCCAGTGTTTTCTTTATGTTTATTACTTGTATAAATTATATCCCAATGTCTAAGAGTAAAAATGATTTTAAAGTGTGTAACGGTTCACATATAAAATGTGGCTGGATCACATACAGACTCATAGAATCAATCAGTCAGCTTGAAAATTATGTCCTTTTTTGCATATGTTCAAGATCCTCCTTCTTTAAGGGAAAACATTTGGATAATTATTTTTTAATTGAAATTGAAACTGACATCATTACCACCTTTTAAAACAGAAATTTCCCAGAACATCTTTACAAACCCCATGATTTGGAAAACCAAGCCAACAGTATATCTCTAGATCTGAAGGCAGCTCATAGTATCTTTGTAAAGCTTGCTTTGATTTTTGGCTCAATATAGGAAGAAGTTTTAAGCTTATACACTCTTAGGGTTGCTTGTACAGATGTGCAGGCTGTAGACTGCACATCTTCAGGGCTCCTGAGCCATTTCCGTGTGAGCTGCCTTGGGCGCCCTACTCCCTGTGTGATCTGTTGTGCCATTTAGGACCTATGTTGTCCCTCTGTCACATGGCAACCTCCCTTCAAATACTTGGAGATAGTGATCATATTATTCCAAGTCTTTTCTTTTCCAAGTTAAATACAGTAACTTTCATCAGCCCTGCTTCACATGGCACGTTTTCAAATTCTAAATGTGTTCATTCAACATTGACTGGGTCTTGACTCTGTCAGATGGTATGTTAGGCTGCAGTGATATCACTCTGAATAAGGTAGAGCCTCTCCCCTCAAAGACCACATATTCCGTGCTTTATTCTTGTCCATGCTGAATTTCATACTCTGAGACTTAGTCCATTAAGCCCCAGTTATCAACATGTAAAAAATATTTGATATGTTCATTATCATTCTAAGTAAAATGACATTTAAAAATGTTAGACAAGGCAGAGATCCTGATGGAGCCCTGTCGCCCAGTTCCATTCCTACCTGATAATCAGCTCCCCATGGCATCTGCTGTTTGCATGCTGATGGTTTATGCTGCGGGTCCTCAAACTTGTCCACAAAGCTCTCATGCGAGGCTTTTTCAACTTTTTCCCCTGAAATCTTGCTTTTATGTCGATTACATTTCCCTCATTCTTGGTCTCAGGATCCTATCAAAGGAAGCACTAGAGACTATAGAAACTGCTTGTTTTGGGTGACCCCGTGTTGGTTCTTCATGATGACTACTACATTCCCCAGGATGCTTAAGCCAGCCCTTTAGCAAGAAGTCCTGATGCTTCTGGAAGGAGTAATTCTAGAATTAAGAGCCTCAGCAGGTTGTTTGCCAAATTTTCCTTTATTCCTCTCAAAAATTACCCTGGCAACTCCTGGTCATCCATTCTGGCATCCCTCTTGTTCTCTAAGATTCTTCTAAGATCAAGGATTACAAATTCAGCCATCTGAATTGCAAATCCTCTCTGCAGAGCTAAAGGCCATGGTAGAACTCTCCGAAGCTGGCAGGAAACATCCCTTGCCTCAGACAGGATCATCCTAATTAATAATAATCACAATAATATTGTGCTTTGCATTTTATCCAGGGACACCTGAACAGCCGAATGCTTTATGAACACTATTTAATTAAGCCTTATGACAATCCCGTGAGGGGAACCTGGAAACTGAAAGATTGGTTTAATCTCTGCATAGGTAAGGAGACCCGTCAGGAGGAGCAGGGCACTAGTGCAGGAGGAGACAGGCTGGGAGGTTAAATAGAGAGGGGGATTGATGGCAGATGTGCCCTGAAACCTTCCTAACCAGCCACCAGCCACACACCTGGAGGAAATTCACACCACCGTGTCTTTCGGAAATGCTCTGGTGGAGTTTTACGTTTGTCCCTCCAAAATAATAACAATGCTCTATGTGATTCACTCTTTTGATGCGAGTTTAAATTTATGGGAGAAAATGCTAATTAAACAATGTTTGTATTTCCTCTCACTCTCTTGCTATACTTCCCCTCTTTCTCTCCTTGGTCACCTCTCGGGGGCTCAGATTTGCCAGCCGCAAGACTAAGGCCGCATTAAGGAAAGCAGATGACCACATTAACTGTCAATACCCAGCCCAGACCCTGTTCCAGCCTATCGCAGTGGGCGGAGTCTCAAGGTCTAGCTGGTGAAAGCTATCCCAGATTCGTCAAGGGCAATTCCACTCTTGCCCAAGAGGTGCGGATGAGTGCACAGGTGCACAGCCCCGGGCATGGGTCGGTGTCTGCTCTGCCCTGGGAAGCCAGACTCTTTAAAAAACTTTCCTAGTCACCTCAAACAAAACCAGAATAAACAGTTCAACCTCTTCTTTGTGAAGCTTCCCTGAGAAGTAAAGTCTGTGTGATATTGAGTAATGGAAAAAAAAATAATAACTTGAGACTTCCTATCTTGACTTAAACATAACACGCAGGGACTATTTTTTTTTTTTTTTTAAATACTGGGCAAATTTTAAATAAAACTTTTACCTCTCTAAGAAGTACTTGCTAAGTTAAATTGTCTAAACTTTGCACCCAACCACAAAACCAAGATGTGCTGAGTTGAATTAAAATACATTTAACTGAATGCTCTTTTCCATCTGAGTTTATTGTTTTCCTTCACACCGTGTCACCCCTCAGTACTCACATTGCTGAGAAGTCTCTCCGTAGGCTCCCCTGGCTACGGTTTCCTCCCCGGAGTCACAGCTCACAGTACCCCGCCCCCCCCGCCCCGCCCCGGATGGACAAAATGATGGCAAGAAGAAAGCAGAGTCATAAATAACTGGTTGCTGAGATAAGCATCAACCACTGATCATTTAGGTTACTCTGCTTCTCTGTTGAAAATCAGTCTGGGCTGCCATTGCCTGCACTCTGTGGAAAGTTGCCCTAATTTTCATGTCACTTTTCTGTTAGGGAATGAAGCCAGTACAGCAGCCATCACTGGATTCGGCACAGTTAGAATCGCTCACACCTATTACTGTTATTTACTCTGTGTGTCTGTGTGTTTGTGTGTGTCTGCTTCTCTGTCTCTGTCTCTCTCTCAATATCTATAAATGTATATACACATACACAGACATGGACAGAGAAAATATGCACCCGCTCAAATACGCACGAATAGGAGACAGAGATATTTATTTATGTATCTATACATCTATATATTCTTTTCCTGTCCATTCACTGCCGACACCAATTGCTTCAGAGATGAGGAAATGAAATGCTATTTTTAGAGAAAAGACTGATCTTTCATGGGGATTGTCCAGAAAATGACGCAGCCTGCCACCCATTCAGACCTCAAGGCATTCAAGTGCTGCTTTGTTCCAATGCTCACTTCTATTCAAAGTTCATAGTCTAAGATTAAATGAGCCTCCCTCAGCCAAAAGAAAAGGCCCCACCAGCATGGCTACTGATGCCCTTCTTTCTGTGTCTGCCCTACACGGGAGAAAGAATGAACTCAGGCTTTTCAAAACTAGCTGCCCAATTATATTTTTTAAAAAGATGTTTTGCTGACATCTAGAGGCATTGGGTAATAACACTTATTAATAATGATTCTTTCCACTTCTAGGGTGTCTCGCGTCGTGCAAGCCCCCAGCTCTTTACACACATTAATTAATTACGCATCACAGCACCCCTGTGAGGTAGAGTAGGTAAGCATTATTATGTGCAAAGGATTTATTGATTTTTCAAAGCAATATATAGCTGAGGCACAGAGGGGAAAACCATAGGAGCATGAATTAAGGAAGGAGAAAAGAGAGATACAATGAATGCAAAAGAAAACAAATAAAACGAAGAATTACCCCCACTGTGCTCCTTGGAAAGGAATGATTACTTCACAAGTTGCCAGGGCCTGAGCGTTAACTAATTTGGTTTGTTAGCAACTTATGCAAAAGGCAATAGAAAAGTGGAGGGAGGGAATCGTCAATAAAATGTCCAAGTCTTCTTTTCCAACCCCATTCTCAGTGCTCCCTGCTATGGGTGCTCCTCGCCTGGGTGCTTCCACTAGTTTGTAGAGGGCTATGGTAGTGGGACAGCCCTCTGACTTCCGATGGAGGCATTTTGCTTGTGGCGGTGGAAGGTGGGGTGCAGGATGGGGTGCATGGAGGAGGAGGGAAGAGAAAGTACAACCAAGTTTCTATGCAAAAATATGCTTGGAGGCTCTGGAATTTAAACTATGCCATGGAGCCCAGCTACAAATTGACAACTTTTTGGAATTCTTCTAGTCTTGTTTTATGGTAGTGGCTCAGCTGCTCTTTTTTAAAAGTGATAACGATTTTAGGTTCTTATTTTAGGCATGATTCTTATTTATTTCCATGGAGCAAAAACTTCTGGGGCTTCCTATTCATTTCCAAGCTGAAAGGTAATATTCTACTTAAAAAGAAAAGTGTCATAAAATCACTAGCTTGCAGACACCGAGACATGATAGAAGACGCAAGAGAGGTTTATATTCTTCATATAAGTTATTGTAATGCTTTGTTTTTATGAGGATAACAATAAGTTGCCTTTAAAAGAGCTTATTTCGTTCAAAACTCATACTCATCAGGCTTGAAAAAAACACAACAACAAAGTAAAGTGAACGAAAGTGAGCATAAATGGCTCTCAGGGACTTGGGGGTGCTTAGCCTTGAAGTTGACACTGAAATTAAAAATTTCCACCTTTCCATCCACCTCTCAACCTCTCGTGCTCTTTCCCCATATTCCCAGGCACTTGGAACCCACATCTATCGCCATAAATACTGCCTCCTCTGTTGCATCTTTGTGGAAAACTGAACCCTAGAGCGAGGCTCAAAATTAGAGAGCGAAGATATTCTGGGGAAAGCGAGGCCCATCAGGAAAACATCACTTCCGGGCACAACTTTCCGGTGGACTTCCTTCTTCCTTTCTTTACAAATGTGAGATTGTTTTTTTCCCTTCATGTGGCCATACTGACAGAAATTCTACCAACCCTAAATTTAGTAACATAAATTCTTTTCTTTTCTTTAGACTTCATACATGACTGCTTTATCAATCATTCGTTCATTGGAATGAAGTCGTTTGATCACCGTGCCTCCCAATGTGTTATTTCCACCAGCTATCTTGAAAAAGGTGGAGTTTTGTTTGAGGGGGAGGTGAGATGAGTCATTTGACATTGGGGCTCACATCCAGGAGAGGCAGGTGAGAGAGGGTGACATGATATTAGACAGGGGGGAGGGCTGCTGGGTAAGAGAAAGAGGTGTCTATCAAAAGACAGGGAGGTACCTGACAGATCAATCTCTAAAAGTTGCCTGGGTTTCTCTCAGTGACTGAAAGGGGGAAGAAACCCTTCTTCTTCGTCTTCTTTCTCCTCCCTCCTGCCCTTTGCCTGACTTAGGATTCCCAGACCTCACATCTTTGCTATAATCTAACCACCTTCTGGGCCAAGAAGGCTTGGAGCTCATCTGGGAATTCAAACACCATCAATAATCTTGTTTTTCAGGGAAAAGGTCTTTAAAGTTCCAAATTATGGGATGAAAAGACACTTTGGGAAACCATCCCCTTCAAAAATCAGAGCGTGCTTTCCTGTCATCACACAAATAGTGGTAAGAGAGTGGAGGAGTCCCCATAGTCACCTCTATGACAACATGTTTCTTTTAGTTTCAGGACCTGGTTGAGTTCATACGTTCCATGCTTTACTATCAACCTTTCTGTGCACACTCTTGTCCTACAAGGAGATATGCAGCCACTTGCCCAAGAGAGCAACAATTTATACCAAGTGAATATTAGCCAATAGTCACTTCTTTCTTATGGTTAGATGCCTCCTGGGTGATCAGCAAGCTGGGTTGTGAAAACATTGCCATGCACTAGTAACATATGCCCATTTGTGAAGCAGCTAGTGACACGAAAGAGAACATGCTTGGGTTCTAAAAATCAAGGGGTCTGTGAAGAAAGAGTTTTATTTTTAGGAACTGGGGCTTCTTGGAGGGTCATTTTCAGGCCTGTATTCTTTTAAGCAAAGTGTTATTTCAATAAAACATTTGCAGTTCGCAGAATCAGTGAATGGAGGTTGATAAGGATTTTTTGCTGTCTGGGTTCATCTTAAATTCTGGATGATTTAGGGAGGGAGTTAAGAGATAAGGAGGAGAGATGTGTTATTGGTTATACTGGATCATCGGTATTAATTGCAGGGAGCAGGAAGGTCTCTGCCTTATTATCACTGCCTCTCACCACTCTCAAGACCTTCATTTTCTTTTTATGATCACAGTAGCAGCTGCTTGGTTCATTCTTCTGACTGTATGTACTGATCTCTGGTTCAAATGATTAAAATACACTCAGAAGCATCTCTCCTTTGTCTGAAACCCCCTATCTCCTATATAGCAAAAGCCAAAATCCTGACCACAGCTGACATGTTCCTAACTAGTCTGTTTACCCTTACCCCTCTGATCTCATCTCCTAGTTACTTATGCCACTCAGGCATCTTTGCTGTTTCTTAAGCACTTCAGAAACTCTCCTGCCCCTGGGCCTTTGCACTTGACATTTTTTTCTATCTTCTGTTTCCCTGGATATTTACATGGCTCCCTTTTTCATTTCCTTTAGGTCTTGGTTTCAGTTTCATCTCAGGGAGGTCTTCCTTGGCCTTTATCAACCTTTTCAAATCTCTTTTCCCTTCTCAGACTATGTATTATCTCCATCCTTTACCTCTGCCCTATTCTTCTTATAGACATTTTGATAAGCACAAAATTATTTGTAATTTCCTTCTTTATCATTGGTATCCTCAAGCAGAACAAAAGCACATAAGGTCACATATTGTAGCCTTAGTACTGAGAATCATACCCACCACTTAGTAGGTGCTTAATACACATGTGTTTAAATGAATCTAGGGGGAGAGTCCTAGGGATCAAAGGCAGAACTTGTCCATAGAAATCTGATGTGTAAATGTGGGAGCACCAGGCAGTAAATGTAAACATGCAGAGAAATTAACTTTCTTTAAAGTGGCCAGTTGAACAAATTGAAATCACAGACCAAATGATGCCAGCAAGCCTCTAATGAAACTGCCACAAGTTCATTCAGGGCCGCTGAGATGATTTCAAAAGCAACGTGGCAGAGTGTGCCTATTTCAGAGTGATAAACGCACGTTCCACTGCTAATGTTTCTTTCAGAAATCTTGTGTAGCTTCAGTGAAGCTAATTTATAAACCTTAACTACTGTAGCTAATTTAACTCGCTAATTTTAGACATTGTATTGAATTAAAATCTGCATTTTATTGTGTATCATTCTGTCTACTGCTAACATTAATATGCATTTTGTAATGTGGAACTACAAATGTCTTAAATACATATTTATGCGTTAAGAAGCACTTGTGTTAACTAGATTTTTTTTCTTTTGTGTATTTTAAAGGCTGTCCTATCAGATCATACATCCTCCAGACAAGGCCTCACATGCTTAGGCCCAGATGGAACGAGTCAGGAGGGGATCCCAGACTGGAAGGCCTAATAGGAATTCGGTAAATTCTTCCTTTTGTTTCTCTTTCCCTATTGGAATAGCAAGAAAATGCGGTCTGGGGAAAGATGCCGAAAATATTGCAATTGATATCCACATGTAACCACTCAGATGGGGCAGCTGTATTGCCAAAAAACAAAACAAAACAGAAAAGGATGTTATTGGCAAATAGACTCAAGGCGATCCAATGTAACTCAGAGGGTCTATACACATTTTGAAGAGTGAATATGCATTGTAATCCCTTTCTTTACTCTTTACTGTCCTGTAACCTAAGTTGATAAAATGTTAAAAAAATGTTATAAATAAAATGTTAAAATGTTATAAATAAAATGTTAAAAAAAAATTTCCACCTGTATTCAGTGCATGCTCATTCTTTCTCCCTTGCGAGCTTGTCAAATTCAGATCAGAACTTTATTTATGATTCTTGCCTCCTCCCACTATCCCCAAGACACATCATCCCTTCCCACACTGACACCTTCTGGTACATAAAGCAGTTCTATGTATGTAGAAATAATCTGAACAAATCACTGTTTATAGAAACAAAATAAATCTTAGCTCTATGCCTATGTGTGTGTGTGCACACCCATTCATTCTGGCCTCTGTAGAGAGACATAAGCACACTCTTATCTCTACAAGATTACCATATCCCCGGAGTGGAGACGGACCATTCTTTCTCAGGCAGCTTTAGAACTATTAAGTTACACACGTTTTCAGGGAAAGGCCGTACGTTTTTACAACTTATCCTGCTTGTGAGATTGCAAGTATGCATTTACACTACTAGTAATATGGGCTTGTGCTATGCCATGCATGATCACAGAAGATTTAGAATAAATGTTGGGAAAGAATGGTTCTGTTCTTTGCAGGGAAGTGTGCTTCCCCATTTTGAAAACAAGAAGGATGAGGAGTAACATTCCTTTTCCCTCTTAAGCGTAATTGGCATTTCCTTTGAGTTAATATTTATAAAGTACCTTTAAGGGATTGGTCCAAGTTTTAGTAAAAGTAATGAATACATGAAAGAAAAAAACTTGCATGTAAGATGTGACTCACAGCAGATCTTGCTGGAAGACAGCAAGAGATAGTAGAAAGAGTGTGGACGTTGGTAAATCGTGGGTTCCCCACTTACAAACTGTGTGCCAACTTTAGGATAGTAGCACTGACTTTTATTATTATTATTTTTAAAGATTTTATTTATTTATTTGACAGACAGAGATCACAAGTAGACAGAGAGGCAAGCAGAAAGAAAGGGAGGAAGCAGGCTCCCTGCTGAGCAGAGAGCCCGATGGTGTGGGGCTCGATCCCAGGACCATGAGATCATGACCTGAGCCAAAGGCAGAGGCTTTAACCCACTGAGCCACCCAGGAGCCCCAGACTCTTATTATTTTTTAAGATTTTATTTATTTGAGAGAGAGAGATTGAGAGAAAGAAAACATGAATTGCGGGGAGGAAGGAGCAGAGGGAAAAGAAGAAGCAGAAGTCCTGCTCAGCAGGGAGCTTAACACGGGGGCTTGATCCCAGGGTTCTGGGATGATGAGCTGAGCAGAAAGCAGATGCTTAACTGCTTAACCACTTAACCGACTGAGCCAGCCAGGTGCTCCAGCATTTACTAATGTTTAAGTAAGTACTACCATCCTTATTTTATAGATGAGGAAACAAAGGCTCAGAGGGTTTGCAAAAGAAAAGTATCTAAGTAAAGTGCTTAATATGCAGGAGAAACATGATGCATATTAACTCACTAACAGTAACAATAAAAACATTACCTGCATTTATGAAGCCTTATGATGTCCGGGATCACTTTGTATCATTTCATTTAATTGTCACAACATCTTCTGACCCTTTTTGTAAGTGGAGAAACTGAGGCACAGGAGGTATACACACACGTGAGCACTATGGCTTTCCCTGGGGAAAGACCATAGCCACCAAGCATTTGCCAAGACCCTTTTGCAGCACAAATGGTGAGACTTAGCTTTCCCAACTTGTTTTTTTTTTTTTTTTTTTTTTTTTTTTAATCACAGTACAAATGCAACCCTTAAATTCTCTTTGTACTACAAAGGGTAATTACACACTGTGTCATCTTTTCAGATATTTCAAAATAAATCACACGTTTTCCTGAGCTAAAATGCACCACTTTTAGTTTTGAAGAGTCTAATCTTAGGTAGTTGCCTACATTGGCAAGTTCATTTTCTGCAGCTGTGGACATTTTCCCTAAGTTCTGTCTTTTCTGAAGTAGTAAAGGAGTAAGATACTTGGCCTTATAGAAGGGTGTGTTTAGCTCGTGTTAAGCTAAGACTACTCGAGAGAGAGCACTAATGGTAATTATGAGTTTCATAGTAGCTAACAGTTGGTTAGCACTTTGTAGTTGACATAGGATTGTCCCAACTATCACTTTCGAGCCTCAGCAAAACCCAACGAGATATCAGGGATCCTTGCTCTACTTCACCGATGTGGAGGCTGAAAGCTCCAAGTTGAGAGAATCCAAGAGGGGTTTGGAGCTTCAGGCAGGCCAACTGCAGATACCACCTCCAACCATCAGGACAACCCTGCACGGTCCAATATCGCATCCCCACTGCTGTACTGATACGGAGAAAGAAGTCAAGCAAGTTGGCTGAAACTCGAGCTGACCAGTGGCAGAAAGGGAATTTGAGCTCAGACTCTTGGTCTGGCTTCCAGGCCGTTGCAGCAAGTCATACTGACTTCCCCAGGCCTTACCTTCCGCTCTTTACTTAGCTTCTAGTTATGTCTTTTTGGTTTCTGCACACTGTAAGCCAATCCCAGCAGAGCTTTGCTAAGGATCACACGTGGGAACCGTCATTTAAGGTCCTTAGATAGGTATCATCTTGGGTTCCTAGAAGGGCTGAAAATGTGTGGAGACAAAACATCAGTGGTCGCTGTTGGTAAGGAATTTCTCACAGACAACAGTAAAGTGGAATCTGGCTAAAATACCTGATGAAAGTCCATAAAATTCAAGGCAGGAGCAAGAAGATTAGCACACTTTATAAAACACGTCAGCAAGACCAAAAAGCACATATGTCAGAAGAGCTTCTGGACTCGCTGCCTCAGATGACCATTGCATTATTCTGTGTTTTGTGTGTTCCTCTTCCCCACGTGTGACATATAGGCCTTTTGTCATATCTGAACAACAGATGTTTATTGAGAACCTACTATACAAAGCATAAGGAAATTGAGGTATGATACAAAAAATTGTGTTTCCAGTTCCCCTTGAACCTCAACAGTGATCTCAAATCGCTTACAAATCATATTTTGTTCCATTTTCTTAAGCTTCCTAATTTAATGAAATTTAATGAAAATCAGCTCAAGATTATTAAGACCCTTAGCCCATGAACTGGAGTGGAGTGTGGCTGTGTATCTACTTGTGTGTCTCTCCACATTTCTATGCATCTGTCTGTATGTCCTATGTACCTATCTGTGTATCTATCTATACTCACCCATACACACATATATATGTATGCATGATTAAGACTTCCTAAAAATGATAATGGCCTTGTTTTGCAGAGAGCTAGGGAAACATCCTTACAAGCCAAAAGCCTTAATTTCATTGTATCAGACAGAAGGATAGACTGTGAATACACAAACAAGTCTGCCCTTCCCTCTCATCCCACTGTGTGCTCTGCCTCACACAACTTTCCCTTTCCTTCCTCCTGTTCTTCCTGTCTCTTGTCTCTCCCTCTTTTTGCCTTTAATAGGGAGTCTTTGTGCTTTAGCCAGAAGCAAGCCTCCAGGCGATACCCCATGTTCTAATAAAGCAGCCCTTTTGTCAATGGCGGTAATGATGACCTCTTTTGCAGCTGTCCCCGGGGTTGCATTTTGTAACACAATTTGGCCTCTTTGGGCTCTGGTTCGTCCTATTTAACGTACTGCAGGGGTTCCCTGTTTGATCTCTAATTGATATAATTGACTGGGAATAATCGGGAAGGCTTTATAGATGTTTATTGATAGCTAATTTTCCTTCATCCATTGTTTAATTCGATAAGAGCATAACCTAATTTATTGTCACTCCAATAGGGATCCATTACCCCTTTGATAAATGCTTCTGGGGCCAACTTGTCAGTAACTGATTTCAAAGAGCTGTTTAGCCCACAGAGTCCATCATTAGTTAATGGCAGTTTAGAAAGCTAATGATGTTATAAATTACAATCAATAAGAACATGGAAATTACAGTTGTTGGGCAAGATAACACTCTATTATTAAACCAACACCAAACCACACCTTTGCCTACTCTATGTGTGGAGAGTTTGCGCAGCCATTTACTAATCTTCATGATTAACCCAGAAAGCCATGGATCAGGAGGGAAATTGTGGGAGTAGTGGGACTCGCTCTTACTGAACATTGCAGAAGGAGAAAGGAATGACACTGTTCCTCTATCATGGAGATGCTCCAAGGGTCAAGACAAACACACACGTGTCCTCAGCTCCCCATCTTCTCAAGTCTTTAGTATGAACCTATCGCCCTTCCTCGCAAATCATGACTTAGCAAAAGTAACACTTTGAATTTATCATCGCAGGTGCTTAATTGACTAATCCTTGGAGTTTCCAGATAATATCATCTGTTTTATTCAGTGTCTTGCTGGCAAGCAGCAGTTTTCCCCTTTTGAGAAAACTTCACTGTAGTCTTTTATCAGCTGTGTCCAGATACTTTCCTATAAATATACATGGGAAGAGGCACGCAGGCTACGCAAACATCTAGACCCGCATTTAACTTCTTCCATTAATAGCACCATCCAGGGGCGCCTGGGTGGCTCAGTGGGTTAAGCCGCTGCCTTCGGCTCAGGTCATGATCCCGGGGTCCTGGGATCGAGTCCCACATGGGGCTCTCTTCTCAGCGGGGGCCCTGCTTCCCTCTCTCTCTCTGCCTGCCTTTCTGTCTACTTGTGATCTCTGTCTGTCAAATAAACAAAATCTTTAAAAAAAAAAAAATAGCACCATCCATCAGTCTTCTAGAACTTTTGGTTCTCGAAGTTGCAAACTAGCATGAACAGCCAGAGTTGATTCAGGACACGGTGCTCTATCTCCACACTTCCCAGTGTGATGGCCGTCTTCCTTGCTGACTTCTTAATGGTCAACTTTTTTAGCAATACAGATCACTGGTGGAATTTTTTGTTTTATTCTCTGGGTCTCTTTTGTTCCTGGCAGTCACTTATCTCCCTCCACAGGTCATCTGAGTAATAGGGGAATAAGTGTTGGTTCTTCCAATTATGTGTTTCACTTTCCCTGTCTTTATTCATGGATAGCCCATCAATTCTCTGAGTGTGTGTGTGGGGGAATTGTTTCCTACTAATATAGCAGTGGGCAGAGTGAGGTCAAGACAGAGACTAAATTACCAGCAGAATCTTTTTTTTTCTTTTTTAGTAGGTTTTATTTATTTATTCATGAGAGACAGAGAGAGAGAAACAGAGAGAAGAGAGACAGAGGCAGAGGGAGAAGCAGTCTCCCCACTGAGCAGGGAGCCTGATGCAGGACTCGAACCCAGGACCCCAGAATCATGACCAGAGCCGAAGGCAGATGCTTAACTGACTGAGCCACCCAGGCACCCCAGAATCTCTTTCTATATACTAATGCTTTACTTTTCTAATTTTTTTTTTAAAGTCTTAGTTGCGTAACATAAAGTTAGAAAAACTAATGCACTATAGGTAGATAAGTCTCAGTTGAAAATGGAATTGTCAGATGGTAGAAAATAAGACTGTAATTCTGAGATATTATTCTCAATAATCAGATAAGATAAAGGATGAAAACTCCTCTCAGAATTAGGAACTTGTTACCTGAAGAATGAAAGCAGTATAAAATACCACTACTTGGGGATATGTCGTACTTTGTAAGTCTTTATTTCTTAAGAATCTATAAAACCTGAGGCTGCTAAGTTTTGCCCTTTGAATCCTTCCTAGAACTCCTTGAAGTAAATGGGGGAAATTATGTGTTAAATATAGGAAAGAGCTTCTTCTTTTACGTGAGTTATTTTTGTCTCTATATGGTCATTCTTATTCTTAAAACATTCCTAAATGTCTTCTTGTGGAAATAGCCAACTTTCAACTAAATCAATATTCTCTGTTGATATGCTATTTAGATCTCAGTAAAGCACAAACATTCATCATAAAGTTTACAAATATTTCAATGATTAAAAGTAATATTCTCCAGAGGGAAGAGGAGATGGGGAGTTACTGTTTAATAGGTACAAACTTCCAGGATAGGATGCTGGGAAAGTTTTGTAGACCATGGTGATGATTGCACACCAATATGAATGTGCCTAATGCCACAGGACCGTATACTTAAACATTGTTAAAATGTTAAATTTTCCAAAGAGGCTGCTATGGAGTATTATGCCTCCATCAGAAAGGATGAATACCCAACTTTTGTAGCAACATGGACGGGACTGGAAGAGATTATGCTGAGTGAAATAAGTCAAGCAGAGAGAGTCAATTATCATATGGTTTCACTTATTTGTGGAGCATAACAAATAGCATGGAGGACAAGGGGCGTTAGAGAGGAGTAGGGAATTTGGGTAAATTGGAAGGGGAGGTGAACCATGAGAGACTATGGACTCTGAAAAACAGTCTGAGGGGTTTGAAGTGGCGGGGGGGGTGGGAGGTTGGGGTACCAGGTGGTGGGTATTATAGAGGGCACGGCTTGCATGGAGCACTGGGTGTGGTGAAAAAATAATGAATACTGTTTTTCTGAAAATAAATAAATTGGAAAAAAAATGTTAAATTTTACCATACATCCATTTTACCACAATATAAAAGTAATACTCCCTAAAGCAAAGCTTACCTTTTACATTGCTATGATAGTTGGGATATATTAACACTCAATAATCAGAAATTTAATGCAGACAGGAAACAAGAAAAAAAAAGTCCTGTCATTTGGAGAAGGCTTAAAATGCAGGTGATTCAATCTGTGTTCAATCATCTGCCCCATTCCTATGGGGTACCTCAGAGAATTTAACAAACCACATGATTCTTCCTTCGGTTTTTGGTTCTACAGCAGAAAAGAGAAGGGCCAGCAGGACTAAGCGATTCTTGGTATACATGGAATGATAGCAGTTTAATCAATAGTTCTCATGGAAATTTTCAGAAGGCGGACCCAAACTTCAGGACTTCATTTCTTTGTCTGTTTGTGCATTTAACAAGAATGTATTGAGTGATTATCATGGGCCTAGTATGGGAGCAGGTATGAAAATATTTTTCCTGAGCCAATCTAATTCTGATTGCAGAGTGAAAACACAAAGTGCAAGTAAAGGGTAAAAACAAAATTGAACTAATGATACGAATGCCAGCGTGAGATTATCCTAAGCAGACTCAGACTATTTGCCACATGAGCTATAAACTTAGGGCCATGAAAGGTCATCTGATGCTTGGATCAGAGACAGCTTTTAAAAGAAGGCAGTGCACCAAGGGAGCGTGGATGCGTGAGCCCATTCAAAGAGAAGGAGTACAGGGAGGGGAGGGTGGGAGCATGAGCAAAGCTAAGGAGGCAGCAAGGGATACGGTACATCTAGCAGGCGGTGGGAGAGCTCCTTCAGCCAGGATGGACCTTAGGGAGATGCACAGTCACACCACAGTAAGTGTCTGCTTCTCAGACGACAAATCCATGAAAGTAAATGGGGTGAGCTAGGATAGAAAGGAGGGACTCTCAACACCATTTAGAGTGGAAGAATTGAGATTAGGTAGATTACAGGATGGGGTTAAGCAAGGAAGAACTCAATGCTATAGTGACAGTTGAGGATCTTTGTTAACTATGAGAACATACACGTGTACGTACATGTACACATATATGCACATATATAATATTGTATTCTCATATATATTCATGTATAAGCATATATTCCATATAAGTATACAAGCTTTCTTATATCTAGTACTGCTTTAAGAAAGTTGAAATGGCAAAAATGATTGGCTCCAAAAGATAACATCAATATCTAAGAGAGGGGTTTATGTAAATATGTAACAAAATACCACTTGCGATTTGAACATCTTCCTTATTTTATTCACTCCATAAAAATGCAAGGGTGAGTCTGTGTCTGTCTTATTCACTACTGTATCCTCAGCACTTGGAGCTGAGCACCTAACACATAATAGATGCTCAGGAAATAAGTTATGGACATGTTTGTTAAAGGACGTCTTGCAAAAATACAGATTTAAAGCAACCTTCTACACTATCCCTGTCTCAACAAGGTGGAATAGTTTTTTTTTTTCATTCATTTATTCAACATCTATTTAACACTTAGTATGTGCTCAATGAGGGTACAATGATGAAAAACCCTAAAATAGTCTCTGCTCCCTGAACAATATATTCTAATTGGGAAGACAGATATTAAGGAAATAAACAAACAAACAAAATAAAATGTCAAACTGTGTAGTAAGAACTATGAAGGAAAAGTTTAAGGTTCTTTGAGTGTACGATGAGATGTGGGTCCTTATGGTGACCTCAGGAACTTAAAGAATCATAATTATCTTAGATTTTTTTCCTTAAGATTTTTTTAAAAAGATTTTATTTATTTATTTGACAGAAGAGATCACAAGTAGGTAGAGAGACAGGCAGAGAGAGGGGGAAACAAGCTTCTTGCCAAACAGAGAGCCGGATGCGGGGCTCCATCCCAGGACCATGGAGTCATGACCTGAACTGAAGGCAGAGGCTTTGACCTACTGAGCCACCCATGCGCCCCTGAATCTTAATTTTCTTAAATCCCAAAAAGCAGGACTTGCTTATTTTTGTTTTTGTTTTTGGCATAGCATTTAGGTTAAGTTTCTGTACATAGTAATCAATAGATATGTGATCAATAGATCTATTGATCAACAATAGATCTGTAGATCTATTGTAGATCTGTCAATAGAGCAATAGATCTATAGATATATATTGAACTGAGTTATTTTCAAATGGGTGGTCCAACTATTTCACTCATTAATGAAAAGAGTCAATTAGCCAATTACCTAATCTTTCTAGATAAACAGATAACTTATTTAGTTTTCCCTGAAAAAAAAAAAAGGAAGAAAAAATTACATGCACAATTCCCCTCATTATATAATTTACATGGTATAAAGTTAAATGCAGATCAAAAGGTATGGAAGTTAGTTATTTCCTGTTCATATTGGTTTCTTCCTCATTATGCCAATTTTAGTAATTGGAAGGATGAGGGAACTCTATTCAGAACTTGTGGAGGGGACGAGGGAACTCTACTCAGTGATCATGTGTGAGGTGTGTGTAACGTGTGATGTCTACCATTTCTAAGCTTTGGATTTTCACTGAACCATCGCATCAAAGAAACTCTTTTTAACACATTTTTACTGTACAAAGCATGAATATACTATTGTGCATATTTTATGTTTCCCTAAGGCTTCACATTCAGCCATATCATACAGAATCTCCATTTGGGGGCAGAAGGAGAATGGGGAGGAGGAGGGGGTTCCCACCAAAGCCTCTTCTCTCCCTCCCTCTCCACTCCTTCCTTGGTAGCATCAAAATCATTTTCAAAGAAGCCATTCGTAATCTTGCAAAAATGAATTGTGATATTGGGGATGGGGATACACAGCAGAGCAGATGAAATCTTAAAAAATAAATGAAATATTCTACATCCAGACATGGGCCATTAACAATAAGCAAGGGAAGCACCGTGCCAGTCCCAGAGAGGGAGGAGATCCGGGGCCGACTCCGCATCTGTCTTCTGTGAGCCATTGGCTGCCCCTGCACTGTGCTCCCTTTGCTACTCCGAAGACCCCGCAGAGGGGGAGCGAGGCGAGGGAGCTGCTTGCAGATTGATTTCCTTGCTTCAATAGCTACTTGACATGGCAAAGTTTGGCTCCATTCTGTTTTCAAATTGAAAATTTATACAGAAATGAGAAAAACCACCACACCCAACAATGAATTAATAAGAGCTGCCAACTAGCTGCAAGGCCCATTATATTCATGATGCTTCCCGATGCCGTTCTCATTGCCTGCGAAAGAGAATTTGTCCTTAAGCTGCTTATTTCCAAACTACATGTGAAGACAACAAATTGTATGGCATGTTTATCCAATAAGGCATAGCGAGGAAACGAAAGAATCAGATGGGAGGGAGTGAAAAGAAATAGAAATTGAGCAGCTAGCCAGCCTGAAATAAAGCAGGCAAGATTACAAGACACATGTACATTCTCCACGGTCCCTAAAGTCTCTAGCGGAAAGGTAGAAATGAACTAATTTATTAGTAAAATCACATCAGGGGCAGTAATTTCATGTTAGTGAATTTACATGTAATAACATTAGGCTCCCCACCTCCATTTCACCAGTGTGGCCCTATCCGATGATGAATGAGGTGCCTAAAGAAAGATGATAGTTTGATTGTTTTCACAGCAAACAGATCAGCATTTTAATTTCTTGCCTCTGTGTTTATTGCTTATTTGGCCCCTTGCTCGGCTTGTAAAAACTTGGCTAAATGGAAATGAATAAATGTAATTACTGCGGGTGACAGTGGTAATCTGTGTGGGTTTTTCATATTGGCTTTGCCAGCGTTAATCTAATCACCGGAGAATATGTGTCACCGCACAAATGCACTGACAGAAAGCAGAGCTCTCAGTCAGTGCCGAGTACACACACAGGCTGGGAAGCACAGATGCAGAGGGCTGCTTCTGTCCCCACCGCCTGTTTCCCCTCTGCTGAAAGGGCAGAGGCTTCCCAAGTACCCTGCAAGGTGGATGTGTGTATGTATGTATATAAACGCCCCGTACCTCATAGTTGGGGGGGAACCCCAAAGGAGGCTGCCACCGTGATCTTGAAGCCAAAACAAATGGCGACCCATGTTTCAGTGTCCTGGGGCACGGGGCTAAAGGAAGACTGAAATTTTCCATTTCTCCCCAGCACTAAATGGCTGGGAGGGCTGGTTAATAAGTGGCTTCACCTTTCAGGGTTTTGTTCTCCATCCAGAAGAGGGACATGGGGCAAGTCAGATTGTTTGATGTTTGCATCACGGGAGAAACAGCAGGGGGTGAACCAGGCAATCAGTGTGGGGTAGGAAGGATGAAATGAGATAATGTATGTTCAAGTGTCTTGAGAACTACAAAGCAAAGCTAAATGGAGCAGAAGAGAGTCCTTCAAAACAGACTTTATTTTATATACAAGATTTATTTTATCAAAGCAGCAGGGAAGCGAGGGATTATTCAGTAAATGGTAGTTGAATGGCTGCTTAGCATTTCAGGAAAAAAATAAAAAAAAGTCAAGACTTGAAACTCTGCATACTGGTCAAAAGTAATTCCAAGTTGGATAAAATAATTAAATATGAAAATAAAATGTTAGAGAAACCAGATGAGGAATTTAATATGCCCTGGGTTTGGGAGATTTGAGAGAGGACTGAAAAATAGTAAAAGAAATCATGAAGGAAGAATAAACAAGTTTGATGCCATGAAAGCTACAAACTTCTGCAGTTGAAATAAGGTATCCCAATTGAGAAAGTACACAATATTTTCAGCAAATAAGGCAAGTGCCAATAATTATGTTATATGAAAAGCTCCCGCATATTTATTGAGAAAAAGAAGACCCTATAGATAGCTATCAGAAAGGAAATAGATGGGAATTGTCCAAAGAGAAATACAACTAACAGATGTGAGAGGGAAAATGTTCCAACTTGCCAAGAAAAGCACATTCAAGCAAATTAGTAAAAAGGGATAATGCCTGGTTCTTTCCAAGGTGTGGACAGACTGAAAATTTCTAGACTACCAATAGAATGTGAAGGAAGTGTAAACTTTTTGGAAACTAAGAAACATAAAAACTGTCTTGTTTTGACCTAGTAGTTCCACTTCTGGGAATATAATTTAAATACTACTTTAAAGATCAACAAGACCGTAAACAACAAGTGTTGGAGAGGATGTGGAGAAAGGGGAACCCTCTTAGACTGTTGGTGGGAATGCAAGTTGGTTGCATTTTCAGCCACTTTGGAAAACAGTGTGGCGATTCCTTAAGAAATTAAATGTAGAACTACCTATGACCCTGCAATTGCAGTACTTGGTATTTACCTCAAAGATACAGATGTAGTGAAAAGAAGGGCCATCTGTACCCCAATGTTCATAGCAGCAATCGCCACGGTCGCCAAACTGTGGAAAGAGCCAAGACGCCCTTCAACAGACGAATGGATAAATAAGATATGGCCCATATATATACAATGGAATATTATGCCTCTATCAGAAAGGATGAATACCCAACTTTTGTATCAACATGGACAGGACTGGAGGAGATTTAGCTGAGTGAAATAAGTCAAGCAGAGAGAGTCAATTATCAAAGGATTTCACTTACTTGTGGAGCATAAGGAATAACACAAAGGACATTGGGAGATGGAGAGAAGTGAGTTGGGGGAAATCGGAGGGGAAGATGAACCATGAGAGACTGTGGACTCTGAGAAACAAACTGAGGGTTTTGGAGAAAAGGGGGGTGGGATTTGGGTGAGCTTGGTGATGGATATTAAGGAGGGCACGTATTGCATGGAGCACTGGGTGTGGTGCATAAACAGCGAATCTTGGAACACTGAAAAAAAAATTACAAAAAATTTTTAAAAAACAATAAAAGCCTATCCTTTAAAAATATGTATAGTCTCGAAAAATTAGAAGTAATTAAATGGTGCAGTTTATTGCTCAACATTCAAGTAATTAAGCAAATTAGCTACTCTTCCTATACAAATATCTTTTTTCTTTCTTTCTTTCTTTTTTTTTTTTTTGTAAATAAAAATGATGAAGTCTTTTCCAAAGTATTATTTGGTAGACAGTTAAGTGAAAAAGAAATTCTGCAAAATTGTGCTTCCCAGAAGCCCCTATTGGACTTCTCGAATTTCATAGGCCAGTACAAGGTCACATGCCCATTTCTAAACCAATCATTAGCAAACAACAACAATAACAACAAAAACCTGGAATAACCATGACTGACTTAGAATAATCACTTTGGAGAATGGATATTGGGCAATACTATAGAAAGGAAAGGAATAAAGACTACCAAATTATATTCTCCAGGCAAAATAGACACTAGACATGTGGGGGTAGAGGAAGAAAGACATGGTATATAAGTAGATATTACTTGTATGTGAAAAATTGAAAGGTTAGGGGAATAACTGTGGTTTCTTCCTTTTTTTTTTTTTTTTCCCAAGCATTGTATTTACTTATTTGACAGAGAGAGAGTGCCCATGCACAAGTAGACAGGGCGGTAAGCAGAGGGAGAGGGGGACTCAGCAAGAAGTCTGATGTGGGGTTAGATCCCAGGACCCTGGGATCATGACCTGAGCTGAAGGCAGAGGCTTAACTAACTGACTGAGCCACCCATGTGTCCCATAACTGTGATTTCTTAAGTGAGATATCAAAAATAATCTTGTTCCAAATTTTAGAAAGAAGGAATAAAGGAAGGAAGGAAGGAAGGGGAGAGAGAGAAAGAAAGAAAAAGAAAAAAAAGGCAAACAGACAAAGAGGAGAGAGATGGGTGGGGGGAGTAGAGAGAGAGAATGGGAGGAAGGGAGAGAGAAAGGAAAAAAAGAAGAAAATAAGATAAAGAAAGGAAGGAAGGAGTAAGAATAGAGAAAGAGAGAAAATCCCTTCTATAGAACATCAGTCTTGGGAAAAGAAACCCAGTTACCTAACCCTTCTATGTAAAACAAAGACTTTTATCATCCTGCTTTAAACCTGCAGTTGGTATCAGGGATGTAAGGCCTCAGGCAATCTGCTAGGGAGGTGGCTGAAAGGCTTAGAACTTTTTTATGAAGCCTAAGAAGTGTGATGAAACCAAAGCAAGGCCCTCTCTGAGGAAGGCAATACAAGGTTGAATCTGACCCAAAGTAGAGCAGGTTGACCCTTCACTCTTTTACAACACAGTGTGTGAACCAAGTCATGATAACAGACAGCAAACCGGGAAGTGTAGCAGTCAGTCAGACCTCTCAACAAACAGCATCTTCACTCAAGAGAGTTAAAGTTAAAAACAACAACAACAACAACAACAACAACAACAACAACAAAAAACCCTCAAGGAATCTCAGGTCACAACTGCTACCCCGCAGAGACAGAACATCAGAGACCCGGACAGACATGTTTGCAAAGTGCCTCTTGTTGGCAGTCTATTCACAGATGATAATTCATGTTAAGGTCCTTCCACTAGCCCACATCTCTAGGCTGCACTGAAATGAGTTTAAATAGGAGAGCACTACAGGTGAGGTGATCAGTAGGAGAAAGAGTCTAGATCCGGGAGTCCTTCTCCCCTGGCTTCAGGGAGGCTGTGGAGCCATCTTTCCCAGAAGAGAGTTTATAGCTATTTTTTATAGAGAATCTACATAATTCTTTCCAGATCAGGGAAAAACAGGCATTGAACCTTTCAGAAACTGGATTTTCTGGTTCTGTAAGTCAGTGATTTGGATTCTCATTTTGTCTGGCAATCAGAGATGGTTTTCCTCCATTGACACCCAGGAAGCTGGAACCAGTGATCCCAGGGGCGAGATTTCAGAGCTCTGGCTTTATACCTTCAGTGTCTCAACTTCACTACAAGGGAAAGGAAATCAAGTGGCCCCACTGCCCTGAGTTGGGGAAGCGAGAACTAAAGTACAAACGCAGTACTCTCACTTGACAAAAAATAAAGATGGGGAAAAGTTTCTTTTATGTTTCAGGAAATTATTACATTTTGGTGAAGTGCTTAGAGGTATAATATGAGCTGGATAATTTTCACAGCATTTGATGTAGCGAATGTTGTGGGGCTTTTCTATGACACATAATCAGTATTAAGCCAACATTTATAAAATAAAAAATGAAACCAAGTTTCTCACCAGGAAAATTGGTTTCCCTTCAACAAGATGTCCTACGGCAGCCTTATAATTTTTAGGTTTCGGTTTTCAGTACTTACTTTTACCACAAGGGATGACAGTTAGAAAATAAAGAATCCTAGGTGTCCCCTAAAAGGAAGTGTACCAAAATATTAGGAGAGTATCTGACCCCAAGTAAATCAATATTTAATTATATCCATTAGTTTGAAACTTCTTCCTGCCCTCTCGCTATCATAAAAACCACCAATATTGCTGCTTTCTTTATGTTTCTCTTTTGAATAACTTTACAGATCAACCCTCTTCCTAATATTGCGCTTAGCATAAAAAATTATTTTGACATGTCTAAGGGGAACTACATAAACAAATTAGTTCTATTATCTTTTTTTTTTCTTTTTTTAAATTTAGGCTCAATGCCTAGCATGGAGTCTAGTGTAGGGCTTTAACGCATGACCCTGAGATCGAGACCTGGGCTGAGATCAAGAGTGAGTGCTTAATTGACTGAGCCACCCAGGTGCCCCTAAATTAGTGCTATTAATATTGATTAATATTGTTTAAATTTAAGACATTCTATAACCTAAATAGCAGTATAAGATACAATCCCTGCCCTTTAATAGCATATCATTGAACAGGGAAATAAAACATACACACTTATAAAACTAACAAATACATAAAACGTCACATTGAAACTTCTCAACACACAATCTATATCAGACACATTTAGTATGCTTGTTAAAATGCACATGCCAGAGGCCCATCCCAGATTTACTGAGTCAGAAATTCATGGGAATAAGGCCTTGGGAGCTGAATTGTACAGCACTCCAAAGTTTGAGACTATTTGCATTATATGAAACTCCCAGAAAAGACTAAGTTATCTAAGCAAGCAGCAGAAAGGGGAGATTATATCTAGTTGAAGTGGTCAGGAAAGGTAACTGAGAATGCAAGATTTAGACTTGGCGTTGAACAATGAGATGTATTTTTCAGTGGTGGGAAGACAATATGAAAGATAAGGAGGTAACATTTGAAAAATGCTGAAGGAGAAAGAAAGCCAACTGGTTTAGGTAACATTGAAAAGTATTTGGAGAGAAGCTAGAAAGATAATTTAAGAGTTCTTGAATGTCTAGCCAAGATCTCTGGACTTTCCCAATTTTTTTTTAAATAGTAAGGTAAATATTTAGTTACAAATTATGCAATTACACTAATAAAATGCTGTCTACTTTTAAAAGTACACACATTTCTGAGTTGTTGAGATAAAGATGACCTCAACAGAACATCCACTATCTTAAAAACAAAATAACAAATGTGAAAAATCCATTAGTCATATATATATATATATATATATATATATATATATATATGGCAGTGGGGTTTAACTTACAACGTTGAGAATATTTCTGTGCAGTGCTTTCTTCCTATTAAGGTGAAGCATGAGAACAGAGAAGCACTCAAAGTGACTTGGTACCTGATACAAAATTAGAGGCTCAAAATTAAAGTCAAAGAGGCAAATGAGGTAAAGAATAGGAATGGGCAGGAACTTAAGATACTAAGGGAGAGGGACTTAGTAAAAACTGAGGGTGGGTGGGAAGGACAGTGGGGAATCAGGAGATTTCCTAGTAACAGGTTGAAGCATACTGAGGGAAATACAGAAAATGCTGATGAAGAAAACAGCCAAGAAAAGAAAGAAAGAAAGAAAAAAAGAAAGAAAGAAAGAGAGAGAGAGAGAGAATGACAGAAAGAAAGAAAGAAAGAAAGAAAGAAAGAAAGAAAAGAAAAGAAAAGAAAAGAAAAGAAAAGAAAAGAAAAGAAAAAAAGAAAAGAAAAGAAAGAAAGAATTTTCCTTGTGCTGGAACACATGGGCATCCGGCTGGCAGTGTCTTCTCCTTCCGCAGCCCCCACTGTGAATCCAGCCCCATCTTCTGCTGCCTTGTCTTTCCTCACATCCTCTGAGATCTATTTGCAGACCTTCTGACCGTCATTCTCACCTGCAGAGCCAGGGATGGTGGGAGCAAGGGCTCCTAGCAGACCTTCTGTGCGTTGTTTTTCAGACCTACATGTTCTGCAGAATCGTCTTCACACTTAACATTTCTTGATTGATATGTATTTCAGATACTACATCGTGTAGATTTAATGTGTACAGGTTAATTTGATACCTTTAAATAGTAAAATTATGAACGCCTACAGCAACAATTAGCACCTTTACCACCGTACATAATTGTCATTTCTTTCTAGTGGTTGGACATCATTATACTTTTTATTGGAGCATGTTACTCACAAATAAGGGGCAGGTTGAGAATGACAATTCTTTGTCCTGGACTTCTGTGTGCTGTTTTGTTCCTCTGCATATTTAAACTTGAGTCTTTTCTTCCACAAAAGAAATAAGCAAACAAAATGCTCTTGAATTTGCTCTCATTTTCTCTGTGGGACACAATGTAGATGAGACTTTTAGTAATAGTGAGTCATTATATCCTGAATCTTCAAATACTAGAATCATTATTATATTATGTTTATATTATGCAAGTCAAGTAAAATGATTACAAAAACAATAGGTAATCATTTTTAGATCTCACTATGAGCCAGGCACTGCTGAAGGTACTTTTCATGTATTAGCACTTTAAATCATCAAAATAAAAGTAGGAGGTAGATGCGACCATTATCCTCATTTTATAGATGTGAAGACTGGATCATAAAGAAGTTAAGTGGTTTGCTCAAGATGACACAAGTAGGAAGAGGTGAAGCAATAATTCTAACGCCTGAGTTCACCAACCTTAACTCATAATAACTTCAAATGACTTCTTAACTTTTAAAAAATAGTAAGTGGGATATATTGCCTAAACATCCCACATTCACAGGCAACAAACACATAGAAGGGTGATTTATGCAAAATGAGCATTCTGTGTGTATCCAAGTGAAAGGGTTATAGAACACAAGCCCAACATACATAATCATAAGGGACTTAATAATAGAGTCTGGAAAAGCCAAGTGCTGAAGATATGGCAATAGCAACAAAAGAATCAACAAAAAGTGTCAAGGACCGTGTTTTCTTGTGGGGTGTGTGTGTATGTGTGTGTGTGTGTGTGTGTGTGTGTGTTTAGCTGTGGCCTGGATGGAAGCTGTAGGTGTTCCTGTAGGCAAACATTAGAATGAAGGATACACTGTACAAATTCTCCAAATTGGAACATTGGAAGGGAATCCACTTGATAAAGGAGAAGCAAGTTGGTGGGGGTTCTCCTGCCTGAAATGCCTCCGAAAGGTCTTTGAAAAGAACCTTTGAGGAGGGTTCACAGAACTGGGGCTGGAGTATCACTGCAAGCCTTTTGTTCACCTGGACCCACCATTTCCTGCCCACTCCGCTGCCCCGCTGTCGGTTTCTGTGCTTTCACGTGTGAGTGGGTACAAGAGATGACCCTGGGAATAAACTCTTGCACTGATTTTCTATGTCCATTGGCAGTTGTCTCAAGCCTTCCTCCCTAAGGTTTCAATTACAGAAGATAGTGTTAACTTTTCACTGGCTTCAATTTAACATCTGCTCCTGCCAGGTTTATTTCATCTGGCCTGGGAGAAACAACGGAGGGAACACTTCCCTTCTCTCCTGCTCTGCCTGATGAAATGGGACATAAAACATGTTCCTCTACCTTTGTCAGATTAAGTCTTCAGAAATTTAGGAGAGTATTAAAAAAGACTTAGGTGGTAGAGGAAAGGATATCAGATGGTTAAAGAATATGGGTTCCATGTCACTATGTAACCATCATTAGCTCCCTAGTGGATAACTGTACTAAAGAGGCTACATTAAGAGGGCTTGACACAAGAAATAAAAATAGTAACTAGAAATAATTCTAACAGATGCAAAACTTTAGTATCAAAAGACAGAAACTCTATACTATTTCTTTAATCCTTATTTCTATTTCCGGTAAACATGATAGGAAGTTTTATTATGCATCCTTTAGAGATACATGGTAGCACCCCATGGATGTCAGACAGAGGCGCATAGAAGGGACTCTTGCTGATTTTACTGTCTAGACTAGGGCTTACATTGATTAGTTTATATAAAAATAATGAAAGAACTGGCCAATAAAAACAGAATTAGCTAAAGAAAGGCTTCTGGACCCAAGTGTAAGTCAAATGCCTGCAGCTCTAGGAAGAGAATGGGTTATTGGTTATTTGATTTTTTTGTTGTTGCCTGCCCATAAGTAAAAGAAGTTAGTTTGGGTACATCCTTTGACTTTAAGCCACCAAGGTTTCCCCCAAATATTATCTCTCAAATTGTATTTGTTGAGACAACACAAAGGCTTTCTATTTTTCTTTGTTGGTATATGGCTGCAAGGACAGGAAGTAAAAGCAGAGGTGGTAAACGAAGAATGGACATCTGACATTTTCTAGAAAACATACTAATTGGACTTTTTTTTAAAGTCCTTTAACAAATGCAAAGAAGAATAAAGTTTTAGATCAGAAAAGAGTTTAGCATTTTAAAGAACCTTTTCCCTTGGTTCTGGAGTCATTCCCTACAATAAAAATGTCAAGCCAGAAAAATCACACTGTCTTGTGAAATTCAAGTACACTTGCTCTGAAGGAGAGGCTATGTAATTATGTGAGACACTGACTTAAATTGTTATGCAAGTTACCATAAAAAACATAACCCCAATGAATTAATTCACTGTATTTGTTAAAATATATCAGTAATAGCTCCCATATGTCACTACATGTAAGACATTCATATAAGAATTTGGTTCTAAGCTGGGATGCAAAATAAAAAGAGAATAGTTTGTAAAAGGGTTGCACTAGTGAGAGGCACTCTGGATAAAAACAAAATTTTGATACCTATAGTACAGGTGAACAGCCTGGTGAATATCACCCAAAGATGAGAGAGAATCTTATAATGTCAACATTATTTTTAAGGTAGATAATAAATACATAAAATTACCACAAGGTGAAAACTGATTACCTGCTGTATAATCAAGAGATTATAAGCTGTACATTGTTTTTTCCCATATACTTAGGTAATTCCCATATAATCAGAAAATGTTACATGGTAATTATATTACTAATTATGTAGTAATTATATTTACTTACTCATTTTGAGAAAGAGAGAGTAAGAGGAGTGGCAGAAGGAAAGAATCTTATCCCCATTGAGCGAGGAGCCTGATGTGGGGCTTGATTCCACAACCCTAAGATCATTACCAGAGCATAAACTTAGTCAGACACTTAACCAGCTGAGCCACCCAGGTGTCCCATAGTAATTACATTTCTTTAGATCAGTAACAATTGGAAAAATTTATTATAATTTGTATCATATGTAATGGTATTCCAAGAATAACATACCTAAAAATCTTAAAAATCTATAAAAATATATGTAAAACTTTTTTAATGTGAAATCTTATATACTTTATTGAAAAGCATTTTTAAACATCTAAATAAATGGAGACACACACTATGTCCATGAATACAAAAGCTCAATATCATAAAGTCAAGTTTTCTCAAACTGATGCACAATTTTAGTGACATTGCAGTGAAAATGCTAGAGTTTCTTTAAAATAATAATTGACTAGATGCTTCCTTATAAAATTTAAATGGAAGAGAAAAGCATTAAAAAAAAAAAAAAGCCAAACCCTCCTAAAGAAGAAAAAGAACTAATGTATGGCATGAGAGGAATAAGATACACACTAACAATGAGAAACTACTTTTTCTAAGAATATTTTAATATTGGCTTAGGAATATATAATTAAAAGGGACCAAGGAAATAGAAGTTAAGCCACAAAACAGATCCGTGCATATTTGGAATCTTGATTTATGACAAAGTTCACATTGCATATATCATTGAGCAAAAGATGGGCTACTTAAAACAAGGTGTGGAAGAAAAATCCAAATATTGGGGGGGAAAATTAAATTAAACTCCTAGCTTATACATCACAAAAACCAATTCCAAATAGATTAAAGACAGTTTCACTCAATTTGAGACTATTTAACAAAAGATACCATTGGGACGCCTGGGTGGCTCAGTTGGTTAAGCAGCTGCCTTCGGTTCAGGTCATGATCCCAGGGTCCTGGGATCGAGTCCCACATCGGGCTCCTTGCTCGGCAGGGAGCCTGCTTCTCCCTCTGACTCTGCCTGCCTCTCTGTCTGCCTGTGCTCACTCGGTCTCTCCCTCTGTCTCTGACAAATAAATAAATAAAATCTTTAAAAAAAAAAAAAGATAGCATTAAGGCAAACAAAATACTTGGAATATGTGTAACAAAAGGATTAGTATATAGAACATAGAAAGAACTCCTATAAATCAGTAAGAAAAAAAATGTATAATAGCCAGGAGCAGGCATTTGACTTATAAGGACACACAATTGAACAATAAACATAAATAGAGATCAATCTCATTAATTATAAATGAAGAACAAATTAAAGCCCAAGTGCACTAGCATTTCATGTCTTTTAAATTAGAACACAAATAGAAAAGCATAGAAATGCCTTAGCAAGGATTAATGCAATAAACATTCTCATCTTTTGCTAGTGTCATTAAGGAGCCAAGTTGAATAAATAAATACACTCTCCAACACTCATTAACTCTACTCCTAGGTATACACTTGGAAAAGTACGGAATGAATGTTCATGGTGATATTATCTGTGTAGCAAAACCTGTAAACTATCTAAGTGATGGTCGGTGTAAAATGAGTAAATTGTGGTTTATTTATTCCAAAATGCAATATCAATAACAATGAATGCTTATTGATAAAATGAAATATTAATGAAATGAATAAATGAATAGAGTCAACTACAAGTTTCAATATGGAAAAATCACAAAAATATGTGAGAAAATAATTTGTTTATACAAAATCAGAGAAGACAGAACCAAATAATATATTATCAAAGGATAAATATAAAAATTAAAATAAAAAATGTCTAAATGATTAACACCAATTCAGGATTGTCATTACCCAGGGATTAAGGGGGTGCAAAGGTTCATGAGTGGTTAGGAAGGGTGATGGGGAGGACACATAGCTGGCTGGCAATTTTGTATTTCTTAAGCCAAAAGGTAGATATATAGTGTTTATATTAACCTTAAAATAAATGAAAAGGTAATAATTTATATATATTTTAATTTTAAAAATTGTTCACACATAGTAGAGTTTCAAAATGAGTCTAAAATACATTCATCGCTGGGATTAAGGTAAGTTTAGAAATTTCTGGTAAACTTATTTATAGGGAGTGCAGAGGTCTTTGGGAGATAATGCAACCTTAAAGGAGCTAGCTGTGTTATCTCAATACTAGGAAATATTAGAAAATATAAAGGATGGATCCTTAACAGAAGCTGGAGCTCCTATTACAGTTGAGAGTTAACAGAAAATTTTAGGATATCCACATGTATCTTACCTAATCCTGTAAGAACTCTTTAAGGTAGGTATAATTTTCTCCATGTTGGGAAATTGGTCTTCTGATGCAATCCACAGAGAAATGGATACAATGGTGTAATTTGTCCTACGGTCACATCTGAGTCAAGAGATCTGAATTCTAATCCAGGAGTCCAGTATCTTTTTTCCTTAAGCCTAGTATTTCTCAACTTTTACACTATCAACATTTTGCAATAGATACTTCCTTACCATGGGGCCTGTCCTGTATCCTATGGGATGTTCAGTTACCTCTCTGGTCTCAGCCCTCTAGATATTAGTAGTACTCTGTTCCCCCACCTCTCCTCAGACTTGTTATAACCAAAAATGTCTCCAGATATTGCCAAATGTCCCTTGGGTGGCAAAACCTTCTTGACCTCATCTTCTGATTGGGAATAGTTCAAATGAGACCATGATTTTAAATTTGTATGCTTCTATCTCTATACATTCTTATAATAGTGATTTACTTTTTCTTTGTTTTTTTTTTTTTAAAACTTATTTATGTATTTGAGAGAGAAAGAGAGAAAGAGAGAGCACAGTCAGGAGCAGCATAGGGAAAAGGAGAGGGAATCTTAAGTAGCCTGAGCCTGAGTGTGGACCCTGACTAGGGGCTAGATATCATGACCCTGAGATCACCGCCAAGTGTAGGTTGCTTAACCACCTGTGCCACCCAGGTGCCCCAGTAGTGTGTTTCTGAAAGCAATTTGTCTTATTAAACCTGTGTCTCTAGAGTTCACAAAAAATACTTGTAGATAGTATTTATTAATTTTGAAAATCTAAGTAAATGTGCAGAGAAATACATCTGTATAGATAATCATAAATATAGGAAAAATACCAGATCATGTCATTTTTAAATGCTGAGATAGGGAGTCCTTTTTAAAAAAAAGATTTTATTTATTTATCTGACAGAGAGAGAGAGAGAGAGGCAGAAAGAGTAGCAAGCTCCCCACTGAGCAAAAATGTGATGTGGGACTTGATCCCAGGACTGTAGGATCATGAACTGAGCTGAAGGCAGATGCTTAACCAACTGAGCCACCCAGGTGCCCTGAGAGTCCCATTTTTTTTTTTTTATTTCTGTCTCAAAAATTTTAGATCAATTAAATTCAAATCACTTGAAAGAACTCCTGACAATATGAAGGCAAAACTAAGGAAATAAAAGTGATGGCTGATGCATACATTTACTATGTCAATAAATTGGTCATTTATTGATTGTTTGATTTATTATGACAGTAATTATTTACATACCAATCTGGAGATGTTCTGTTATCTGTATCTATGGTAACATCATTAACAGATTCAAGGTGTCTTGTAATTTGTTAAATTGCAAATTAGAAAATTCATCTCCCTAAAATTCCATGGAAGGAGGTAATCAGAAAAATTATCTGAAAATTGAGAATATAGTCTTTTCAATTGTTAAAAAATATTAACACCTATTTAATACTAGGAACTATACTAGATATAAGTAGATGTGTGATGAAGATATTTTAAGATTAATTCAACGATGCTTATGAAACTGTTCAATCCATGGGTAGGAAAAATAGCAGAGAAATTTGGTTAGTTTTGTTATGGAGTAAAAGACTGGCTTCTTGGGAAATTACAATAGCATACATGTGTTTTGAAGCCTAGAGGAAAAGAGACTTTGAAATCTGTTAATGATCTCTTTATACACTGTGCTTAATTAAGACTTCAGTATTGTCATTAAAAACAGAGGAAATATTACTCTTTCATCTAGTCTCTACAGAAGAACAATTTTTATCCCACTGAAAGGAGAAGACTGAGAAAGACATCAAGTGTACTGACAATACTTTCATGCAGTGATTTCTCTTCATCTGACATATCTTCAATATGACTTACCTATATTTTTATTTTATTAGTGTATACACATGACAGAATTTTCTGAAGGAGTCAGAAAGATAAGAAAAGCCTCTTATCTGGGGTTTATTATATCTTTTATTTTAAATTCCTTTTTAAGTAAATCATTTTTCATTGAGATAAAATGGACATATAACATTATATTAGTTTCAGGTAATAATTTGATTTTTGTATGTACTACAAAGTGGTCACCACAATAAGTCTAGTTACCATCTCTCTTCATATAATTAATCATCTTCAGCTGTTTCAACCACCACTAACCCCTTTCCCCTCTGAAAACCACTAATCTGTTCCTGTATCTATGAATTTTATTTTGTTTACTCATTTGTTTTGTTTTTGGATTCCACATGTAAATGAAATCATATGATATCTTTCTTTGAGTTATTTCACTTAGCAGAATGGCAAGATTTTTTTCTTTCCATCCAAAAAATGGCAAGATTTTTTCTTTTTTATGTATGGGTAGTATTCCAGTGAGTGTGTGTGTGTGTGTAACATCTTCTTTACCTATTAATCTATCAAGGAACACTTCTGTTGCTTCCATATATTGGTTATCGTAAATAATGCTGTAGTGAACTTAGGGATGTATGTATCTTTTCAAATGAATGTTTTCACTTTCTTAGGATAAATACCCAGGAGTGGAATAGCTGGATCATATGGTAGTTCTATTTTTATTTTTTTTAAGGAGTCTTCATACTATTTTCCATAGTGGTTGAACGAGTTTACATTCCTATCAACAATGTACAAGAGTTTCCTTTTCTCTACATCCTCTCCAACACTTGTTTCTTGTCTTCTGATAATAGCCATTCTGACAGATGTGAGGTGATATCACATTGTGGTTGGGTTTGCTTTTCCCTGATGATTAGCAGTGTTGGACACCTTTTCATGTGCCTATCAGCCATCTGTATGCTTCTTTGGGAAAATGTCTATTTAGATTTTTTGCCCTTTTTTTAATTGAACTTTTTGTTTGCTTTGTTTTCATTTTGTGATTGAGTTGTTTGAGTTCTTTATATATTGTGGTTGTTAATCCCTGGTTACATAAAAGGTGTACAAATATTTTCTTCCATTCTGTAGGTTGCCTTTTCATTTAAAGAACAATTTTTTTTTTAATTTTTTTTTGAGAGAGAGAGTATGAGTGTTGGAACAGGGGCAGAGGGAGAGGGAGAGAGAGAATCTTAAGTAGGCTTCATGCTCAGCACAGAGGCTGATGCAGGGCTTGATCTTACCAACATGAGATCACAATCTGAGCTGCAATCGAGAGTTGGACCCTGGGACACCTGGGTGGCTCAGTCAGTTAAGCCACTGCCTTTGGCTCAGGTCATGATCCCAGGGTCCTGGGATCGAGTCCTGGCTCCTTGCTCAGTTGGAAGCCTGCTTCTCTCTCTGCTACTGCCTGACACTCTACCTGCATTTGCCTGCTTACTCTCTCTCTCTGACAAATAGACAAATAAAATCTTAAAAAAAAAAAAAAAGAGTTGAACCCTTAACTCACTGAGCCAACCAGGCACCCCTTGTTACCTTTCACTTTGTTAATGATGTCCTTTCTATGAAAATGGTTTTCAGTTGATGTATTTTCATTTGTCTATTTTTGCCATTGCTTTTGAAGTCTCATCCAAAAGTTTGACACCAAGATGTATATCAATAAGATTATTGCTTCTATTTTCTTCTGGGAGTTTTATGACCTTAGATCTCACAATCAAACTTTAATCCATTTTGAGTTAGTTATATGGTGTTAGATAGTGTTTTAGTTTCTTTCTTTCTTTCTTTCTTTTTTTTTTTTTTTGCATGTGGCTATCCAGCTTTCCCAACAATTTTTATTGAAGAGACTGCCCTTTACTGCCTCTTGACTCCTATGTCACAAATTTATTTACCTTCTGTGTGTGGATTTATTTCTGTGTTCTCACAATTCTGTTCCACTGATCTATGTGTCTATATCATACCATACCATTTTGATTACTATAGCTTTGTGGTGTAGTTTGAAATCAATGGGTTTGATACTTCCAACTTTGATCCTCTTTCTCAAGATTGCTTTGACTATTCAGGGTCTTTTGCGGTTCCAAACAAATTTTAGAATTATTTGTTCTAGTCCTGTGAAAAAATGCCATTGGGATTTTGGTAGGGATTGCATTAAATCTATAGATTGTTTGGGTAGTATGGACATTTTGATAATATTGATTCTTCCAAACCATGAGCATGAGTATCTTTCTTTTTCTTTCTTTTCAATTTCTTTCATCAATGTCTTATATTTTTCAATATGCAGATCTTTTGACCCCTTGGTCAAATTTATTTGTAGATATTTTAGTCTTTTTGATGAATTATAAATGGAATTGTTTCTTAATTTCTCTCTTTGATAGTTCATTATTAGTGTGTAGAAATGCCATAGATTTATGCATATTGGTTTTGTTTCCTGCTACTTTACGGAGTTCATTTATTAATTCAAACAGTTTTCTGGTGGAATCGCTAGGATTTTCTATATATAGAATCATGTCATCTGCAAATAGTGATAGTTTTACTTCTTCCTTTCTGATTTGAATGACTTTATTTCTTTTTCTTGTTTGATTTCTTTGTCTAGGACTTCCAATTCTATGTTGAGTAAAAGTGGTGAGAGTGGGCATCTTTGTACTGTTCTGGTGTTGAGTATGATTTCATCTATGGGTTTGTCACATATGGCCTTCATTATGTTGAGGTACTTTCGCTCTATACTCACTTTGTTAAGAGTTTTTATTATAAGCGGGCACTGAATTTTGTCAAATGCTTTTCCTGCATCCATTGCAATGATCCTTGCATCACTGGGATAAATCCCACTTCATCATGCTGTATGATCCTTTCACTGCATTGTTGAATTTGGTTTTCTAATATTTTGTTGAAAATTATTGCACCTATATTTAACAGGGATAAACCTCTATGTTTGTTTTTGCTTTTTCTTTTTCTTTTTTTTCTTTCTTTCTTTTTTTTTTTTTTTTTTTTTTGGTGGTGTCCTTGTCTGGTTTTTGTATAAGGGTAATGCTGGCTTTGTCAAATGAGTTTAAAAGTATTCCTTTCTCTTCAATTTTTTGGAAGAGTTTGAGAAAGATAGGCATTACTTTAAATGTTTGATTGAATTCACCAGTAAAGCCATCTGATCCTAGGCTTTTGTTTGGTGGGAATTTTTTGATTACTGATTCAATCCTCTTACAAGTAATCAGTGCATTCAAATTTTTATTTTTATTTGGTCTTGGAAAATTGTATGTTTCTAGGAATGTATCCATTTCTTCTAGGTGTCCAATATGTTAACATATCATTGTTCATGGTGGCATCTTATGATACCTTGTATTTCTGTAAATTCTATTTTTGTAAATTCTCATTTATTTATTCTATTTGAGCCCTCTTTTTTTTTAGTGAGTGTGGCTACAGGTTTGTCAATTTTATCTTTTCAAAGAAACAACTCTGGTTTCATTGGTCTTTTCTATTGTGTTTTAGTCTCTATTTCATTGATTTTTTCTCTAATCTTTATTATTTCCCCCCTTTTTCTAACTTTTACTTTGTTCTTCTTCTCCTAGTTTTTTTTTTAAGGTGTAAAGTTAAATTGTTTATTTGATATTTTTCTTATTTCTCAAGGCAGTGCTCTATCATTATGAATTGCCTTATTGGAACAGTTTTTGTTGCATATCATAGATCTTGAAAAGTTCTATTTCAATTTTTATTTTTCTCAAAATATTTTTTATTTCCCCTTCTATTTCTTTGTTGACCTATTGGTTGTTTAGTAGGATGTTGTTTAATCTACAAATATTTGTTACTTTTTTCCAGTTTTCTTCTTGTAATTTATTTTTAGTTTTTTTATTATTGTAGTTGGAAAAGATGTTTGGTATGATTTCAGTATTCTCAAGTTTATTGAAACTTATTCTGTGGCCTACCATAATCTGTCTTTTAAAATATCCCATGTGCTCTTGAAAAGATTGTGTATTGTGCTGACTTTCCATGGGATGTTCTGTACATATCTATTAAGTTATCTGGTACAATGTGTCATTTAAGACCAGTGTTTCCTTATTGATTTTCTGTCTAGATGATCTATTATTGTGTTGATATCAATTTCTCCCTTATGTTTATTAACTATTTGCTTTATATACCTAGCTGCTCCTATGTTGGGTTCACAAATATTTACAAAATGTTATATGCTCTTATTGGATTTGCCACCTATCATTATATAATACATTTTAGTGATGATGAACTCGTTTAGCTTTTGCTTACCTGGAAAACTACCTTTCCTTCAATTCTGAATGATAGCATTAGCAGGTAGAGTATTCTTGGTTGGAAGGTTTTTGTTTTGTTTTTCTTTTAGCACTTTAAATATATCATGCTACTCTTTTGGCCTAAAAATTTTCTTAAAAATCTGCTGATAGCCTTATGGGGGTTCCCTTGTATGTAGCAAATTGTTTTTCTCTCACTGCTTTTAAGGATCTGCATGAAAGCCTTTTAAGAGTAGACTTCCTATTCCCTACAGCCTTTTGAGTCTTCTGGATGTAAGCTCTGTTGCTTTTCACAGGGTGATATTTTGGGGACCTCGTTCTCTAGTGTAGGTCTCAAGTACTAGGGGCCTCATATGGAGTATGAATCTCTCACTCCTCAGGGAAAACTTTGTTTGATCCCTCCAGATTATGGGTCACTGCATGGAGACTGGGGTTTTTGATGAGACGGCATTACTGCCTCTCCTACCAGTCTTTTTTTTTTTTTTTTTTAAGATTTTATTTATTTATTTACTTGACAGAGACCCCAGGTAGGCAGAGAGGCAGGCAGAGAGAGAGAGGGGGAAGTAGGCTCCCCCCTGAGCAGAGAGCCCGATGTGGGGCTCGATCCCAGGACCCTGGGATCATGACCTGAGCTGAAGGCAGAGGCTTTAACCCACTGAGCCACCCAGATGCCCCTCCTACCAGTCTTAATGTGCCCCTTTTATCCTTTGTTATGGAAAAGCTCTCCAACTAGTTTTCAGGTCTTTTTAAGAGGGAATTGACCCATATGTAGCCATAGATTTGGTAGATCTGAGGTGAGTTCAGGATCTTCCTGTGTCACTGTCTTGAACCACCCTCCTCTTTTATTTTTTTTTTTTTCTTAAAGATTGTATTTATTTATTTGGTAGAGAGAGAGAGAGAGAGCAAGAGAGTGCACAAGCACAGGGAGCAGCAGGCAGAAGGAGAGGGAGAAGCAGGCCCCCCATCAAGCAGGGATCCTGACATGGGAGTCAATTCCAGGACCCCAGGATCATGACCTCAGCTGATGGCAGAGACTCAACTAACTGAGCCACCTAGGCATCCCAAACCACTCTCCTTTTATCCAGGTTGTAAAAATAATAATTACCTTTATTTCCTGCCTAAACTTGATTAATGTATTCATTTGATTCATAAATGTGTGACTGTGTGAATCAATACTGTGAAGAGAGATGGATTATCTGGTTGACAAATTCGTTTGTTACACAATCTTATAATTACTAACATGAATACAATTCCCCCCTTTCAAAAATCTCAACACTCAGAAAGTGAGGGAGATTCCTCATTTTTCCAATCTTCTAAAGATTAAAGACCTAGATTTAATTTCAAAAATTATTCTGGATCCTTAATTGACAGTAAGTATTTTAAATGTATCTATTAACTGGGAAAACATACTTTAAAAACTATAGTTCTATGAAGTAATGATTTAAATAAATTTACATTTTATTTATTCTAACATCTTGAAAACAGTAACTATATGTGACACAAAGTGTTAAGTTTATAGAAAATGTCTGGCATGCAAAAGGAGTTCCTACTTTGCAGTTGTTCAGATATCAACAAATATAAGATGGAAAATACTGGAAGAGATAAAGGACGTGCAATGAATTATTCTCCTGGATCTTGGGAAAGACAAAGCCAATCAGACACAGAACCAACAGAGTCCTTAGAGACTTTCAAGGTGTGAGTTTCCTTATCTGTAGACTGGGGACAATATTTGTCTTCATTCATTTCAAGAAAAGTTTGGCAAGTTGATATTGAATAATTATAGACTAAGAAATCATTGCATGATAAAGGAAATCTTATTCTTTTAAATTATTTTAGCCTAATTTAATTTAGGCTAAATTAAACTAAATTAGCCTAAATTTAGATGCTTTTATAGAAATCCATGTAAAGTACTATTTTCCAGCAGTCTGTGACTTACCACCTCCAATTAGATTAAAAATTTCTTTGTTTCTGTTTTAATATAAAATCCACACTGAATGTGAATCCCAACAAGGGGCTTGAATTCATGACCCCAAGATTGAGACCTGAGCTGAGATCAAGAGCCAGATGCCTAACCAAATAAGCCACTCATGCACTCCTAGACTAACAATTTCTAAAAGAATTTTCAGTATCTCTACATAGCCCTTTTGTTCATAATCCTCCAAGTACATACTATTTGTAAACTAGATGTCAAGCAGAGTCTTCTTGCCCCGTGAGATCTTGGTTCAGACTTTATCTGTCTTGTGAAAGTTCAAAAACCTCGGAAAGGGTCCTGTAAGTTCTTAGGGAATTTAATGATATTTCTCTCCATTTTAGCGTGGGTATGTGTGTGTGTGTGCACGTGTGTGCATACATGCATGCTTATTGTTCTGTACTACAGCCACTTCTCTAGTTTTTATAGAATAATTCATTCATACAACACATTCATGCATAAAAAAGGCTTTTGCAAGAGGTACTGGTGTGGAGAGGGAATAGCGTTGGGCTTATAGCTCAACCATAAATAACTATAAATGGAATATTAGGCTTTGTTGTTTGTGTAATATCCATTGGCTACCCTGTTATTGGGGAACTGTCACTGGTCTGACACTGTCACTTTCCCAGCTTTTTTTAATTGGTGAATTTCTCTTTTCTTCCTCTTATCTATGGTTTGGAGATGGCCCTATTTGTTGCCAACACAACATTCACTTCCCTGTTTTTCCTACAAAAAGAACCTTATTTTGATTAAGTATCCATACCTCTCTTAACAAGCATGTTTCAAGAAAGAAAGACCACATCTAGCACAGACATTCCCCTACAGCACACTGTGGTCCATTGTAAGTCATTTAAGTGGAAAGGAAGGATGCTTGAAGGGAAGATGCTCTTTCCCCTGTTAGTCAGAAACAAGTTCTGAGGATGCCAGCTGCCATCAAAAAGAAACTGTGAGTGGCAGAGCAAAGAGACAGAAAACACCTGGTTTAATCTCTAGCACCTGTACCATGCTCTGTGTTTCTTGGGGTACAAGATACTGCTATTTACATTTACTTGAATCAGATTCTTGTTACTAAGAGGAAGAGATATCCTAACTGATTACAATCCTCTTTTTGATTGCCCTTCTTCTTGGGAATAAAACAACCTACTTTTTCTTCCTTTTTAAAAATTCATATAAAACACTTTAGTGACCGTTTCTTGTTTAGATCTGTGTGAATTTTCATAAGCATGGAGCCTCACACTGTTCCAAGTGGATTATCAAGATATTTTTCCAAAGACAGTTTCTATTCCAAGAATATGACAATATTTGTTAAGAACATTACCATTTCCTTATTATACATCCATCAACTACTGTTTCTTCTCAGGTCTGCCACAGACATCAAGGGTCTTTCTACTCCCAGTGAAAATACCACTATGCACCCTCCCTGAGGACTACTTCATGATCTTGCTATCAGAGAGCCTAGGAGAGGGCGTCTATTTACTCCTAGCTTCTAAGAAAGAAATCTCCTGAAAATACTTCACTCTCTTCTTGACTGCCTTACCACCTGCAGCTTCAGAGAGAGTAGATAACCAGTCACCCCATTTAATTCAGCCAGAGGGGGTTACCCACTGTAATGCATGCTGCATCCTGTTACCCAGATATCCCTCTGGATTGAAGGACCTGCAGAAGTACAAGTTCACCATTCAGCCCTCTGCTTTCTGCTCTTTCCAGGAATTGCCCTCCACTGAAGAAAGCTGCTTGACCCAAAGTTTTACCTTTTCTAGGGCGTATCCTAGATCCGATGATGGACAACAAGGGACTAGTCAAACCTGGTCAAACCTGAAGGACCATTTTGGCTACAGAGCTCCCCAGGAATTGCCTGAGACCACTGTCATCACTGTGTCTGCACTATAGCTCAACTTCTCACCCACTTGTACTGCTTTTCTTTCTCCCACAGGTGTGCAATCCAAGAGCACTCTCTAAGAAACCTTCTGTAGACAAATCACCCCCAAGGGGTCTGTTTTTACTTCCTGGGGAATCTGACGGTTAACAGTTGGTACCAGGAATCAGAAAACCCAGATTCTGACATGAGATTCTGGAGCTGGCTCACCTGCCTGCCAGTGGGCATGAGTTCCCTATCACTGGTGGAAGGTGGAGCATGCATAACTTGGCACAAGGCAGCGGTGAAGTTAAAACTTCCATCTGAGGTGAATTGCAATGGTACACTGGTGGAAGGAAACATGCTAGTGGTTGTAGTGTATTAAGTGTTTGAGAAATACAGAGATAATAATAACTACAGGAACAATGAAACAGAGTAGGTTTGCTAAGGATATTTGACGCTTTGGAAAACAAATCATGGAAAGCTTGGAGTGATTAATCAGAAATTAAAGGCTAGTGATGAAAGCCAGAAGATCCCCTTGGCAGCATATAAAGTTAGATCTACCTTGCACAGTGAAAAGCAGCACAACCTAAAGACCAGCCCTATTTAATCATAAAAATGGCAGAATTCCAGAGAACCTGAGCTGGTCTTCTATGCCAAGATCAGGGAGCTGGTTAGGAAGAATGAGACCCTGAGATAAGTGATGAGCTATCAAGCATTATGTGTTGAAAACCACAAAACTCCAAGTTCCCTTAAATTGGGATTTCTCAACCTCTGCTTCCCCCTGCCCCCCACCCAACCTCTGCTTTAATGGCATATCTGACCAAATAGTTTTTTGTTGTTGGGAGGGGTCAGAGAGGTTGTCCTGTGCATCATAGGGTATCTAGCAGTAACCCTGGTCTCCAACCACCAGAAGACAGCAGCCAGTAGCTTTCCCCTTGCATTTGTGACAATCATTGCCAAATGTCTCCTGGTGGTGGGGGGCAAATCCCCACGTTGGTAACTGGTGCTGTAAATTCTCAGTGCTAGCAGGAGTGACCTAATCCTCCCTATTAGAGACTAGGGCATATCTTTGCTTAGAGAGAGTGCAGAGACTTTGACTTCTCAAATCAAATAGTGCCCCACTCAGGGCATACTCTCACCTTTCCTCATAGCCCTTAAGCCAATGGTTAGGTTTAAGTCACATACTAACCCATTTGGGTTATGGCAATGTTGTGCCGCCAAGAGGGAGTGGGTAGAGGACTATACCATAAAGAAGCTCTAGGACCTAGCCATCAGACTCCAACAGGACCCTGGAGAGCTCACGTAGAACTGGATCCTGAAAATGTTGTATTAAAGCTGACAGGATATGATGATGGATAAGGAAGAGCAATCTCCCACAACACAGGATTTAATATCCTGGCAAAGACCCCAGGAAATAGTGCCAACGTGCTGCTAGAATGGCTTACAGAAGCTTTGTACAAGGTCAAGTGTAAAATCCATAATTTCCGTGTCTGATGGTGGAAGAAGGAATCAAAAAGCTCCGAGAAAGGGCCACCTGGGTGGCTCAGTTGTTAAGCATTTGCCTTTGGCTCAGGTCATGATCCCAGGGTCCTGGGAGGGAGCCCAACTTTGGGCTCCCTGCTCAGTGAGAAGCCTGCTTCTCCCTCTCCCACACCTCCTGCTTGTGTTTCCTCTCTTGCTGTCTTTCTCTCTGTCAAATAAATAAGTAAATACATAAAATATTCATTTAAAAAAATAAGCTCAGAGAAGTAAGTATACCTGTGTGGATGTACTGTGTAAGGCTTCAAAATGTACTAGAAGATTATAATCCTATAGGGGGGTCTGGCAGATGCTTCATTTGGTAAAATAATGGAAAACATGCTGATGAGTTGGGCACCAGAATCACTGAGGGCCTTACAGTAGGAGATGGGGGATATTCCTCTAGAACTGGGCTCATAGGTAATGGTGGGGATGACTGGGTCCAGCATTAACAGAGGCCTGATCACAATGAGAATTGGATGGCTTGGATATCCCATAGAACATCACACTGGTCTACTTCATTGATGGCATCCTGCTTATTGGACCATAGGAGCAGGAGGTAGTGTATGCAGTAGTACACATATACTCCAAAGGGTGAGACATAAAGTCTGGGTACTCAGGGGTCCCCTGCATCACTGAAATATTCACGGAGGTGGTGGTTCAGAACATGCAGGAACAGCTCATCTAAAGTGAAGCACAGGTATTACATTCACAATGCCCACCTTGAAAAATAAAGCAGAATGCTTGGTAGGCCTCATCAGGTTTTGGAGGCAGCATATTCTATACCTGGGAATACTTCTGAGATGATACACTGATGACACGGTTTGAGGTGAACACTGAACAGGAATGGCTCTGCATGTGCCCATGCTCCTTGGGCCACATGATCCAGTAGGTCCTATGAGCTTGGAAATGTATATCGTGGGAAGGATATCATGTTGTGTTTGCTAGAATCCTTAATGGAATCACAATATAGACCCCTAGGTTTCTGAACAAGGCAATGCATCGTGCATTGGAAAATTATGCACCTTTTAAAAATCAGCTTCTAGTGTGCTACTGGAGCCTGGTTGAGATGAGCCCACAAGCCACAGACTACCCAGTGACCATGCAGGTAGCATCGCCCATCATGAGTTGGGGCCTTTCAGGACCACTAAGTCATATGGTTGTCCAGGCTCAGCAGCAATCCCAGATAATGAGAGTGGCTTATCTAGGATAACACGTAAGCAGGACCAGAGGGTCCAAGTGAGCTGTACAAGTAGGCAGCCCAGACTCTCCTATTATCTGTCACTGTTGCATCACACAACATGGTTCATACCTGTGGCCACATGGGGGCATACTCCCTCATAACCAGCTGTCAGAAAAGAGAAACAACAAGCTTGGTTCATGAATGATTTGGCTTAGTATTAGGATATAAACTGAAAGTGGACTGCCCTATACTACAGCTTAGGTAAGTCCTCATATTGAAGGGTCCACTTGGCCATCTACTTCTTGTGGACTCCAATGGGAACAAGAACTTTGTCTGTCTCCTTCAACTCTGTCTTTTGAGTACCTAAAAGTTTGCTCAGAGAGAAAGAGGTATTCAGTATATTTTTGTTGAGTCAACTCAATATTCATTGAGCATAGACTTGGACCCAGGAACATAATAATGGTTGGGGGCTTATGAATTAAGACCCTTGTTGATGTTGTGCCTGGCACAGCAGATCACCTACATGGAAACTAGGATTTGTGCAGAACCAATTTTTAAAGAACAAGGGTTAGCTGTTGAGTCTTTACTGAAGAGAGATTTCATGCCTGAATAGCCAAGACCGGGGAGAAAACACAAGTAGAGACAGAAACATGGGGCAAGGGGCAGGTATTATCTAATACTATTTTCCACTCACATCTCCCTCATTCTGAAAGTTAAAAAGTGTCTCACTTATTTTAAGCTAGATGCACATAGTGTTCTTGCACTTTTTTGGAAGGAAGATTACCATTCCCAGTCATTATTCCATGTTCTATGATAACCCTAGCGTTTATAGATTCCTGCTGAAATGGGTTGAATTTAGTTTGACAAATATGCAGAAAAGACAATGAAACAAGGAATAGTTTGAAGAGTGGTAAAATGTAATCGATTAGATTGATTAACATGTGGCAAATGTGTGCAATGGTTGACACCCTGCCCATGGTCTGTAATATGAATAATGTGCACACATATGGGTACTGTCCAGGCTCTTCCAAAACTTCTGTTCAAAATTCTATATGTAGAAATAACACTATGATCCAGCAAGCATGCTGCTTGGAATTTCCCCAAATGAGCCCATGAACAAAGAAGAGAGCCCAATGATGTGAGCTGTTATTAATTTATTTAGGCATGGTGAATTTAACCACAGCATCTGACTCTCCTAATCACATCTAATACACATGCACGAACATAACTATGCCCGGTGACTTATGTTCTCCTGAGCAGGGAACTATTCTGGGTGAAAATAACTTTTTTGGAAATTGAGTTGAAATTAAATATGCATATAGCAGGGTCCTTGATTTAGCATCAGTTTTTCAGAGTTTTGGAGTACATGTATATGTGTTTTAATTTATACCTAAGTGGGAGCTGAATTAAGTCAGGGTACTGTCTATACTATCTACCCTTCAGATATGTACCACTGATATGCAAAGATTTGAAGATACTAGCCACATGGGACATGGTATCTGTACTTTGGTACTTTTCATTTACCCAGGCAGGCAGACTGAAGACATGAAAGCAATTAATAAGGCAAATTTCCAGTTCTTCCTCCCCAAATATGTGATTTAGATCATGGTAATTATAAGATGTCAGAGAAAGAAGAGAAAATGGCCTCTTACCATTAAAATTTGTTTGAAAATGGTGCCTGGGTGGCTCAGCTGGTTGAGTGACTGCCTTCAGCTTAGGTCATAATCCTGGAGTCCCAGGATCAAGTTTTGCATCGGGCTCCCAACTCCATGGGGAGTCTGCTTCTCCCTCTGATCTTCTTCCTTCTCATGCTCTCTTCATTTTCTCTCTCTATTTTAAATTTTAAATAAATTTAAAAATAAATTTTTAAAAATCTTTTAAAAAATAAAATAAAATTTGTTTGAAAAATGGTGAAGTTCTATCTCAAGTTTAAGCATATAGTATCATTAGACAAAAATGAAATGTGAACTTTCTCCATTCAACTACACAATAAGTGCTTGACAGGACACATTAAATTACCTGCAAACATAAAAAGGAGTAACTTGCTAAAATCTTCTTTTTTAAAAAATTATTTATTCACTTGACAGAGAGAGAGCCACAGAGAGAGAGGGAGCAGCAAACCCTTGCTGAACAAGAAGCCCTTGTGGGACTCGATCCCAGGGTTCTGCAATCACGACCTGATCCAAAAGCAGATGCTTAACCCGCAGAGTCACCCAGACGCCCTCATCAAAATCTTCTGCAGCACAGAGTGAAATGGCACCTGGTAATCTGCAACTCTTTGATACCTCTATACATAAGTATAGACTTGACAACATAAACTTGTTGACTGTTTATGAATCTGTTGAACAAAACAAATCCCATGTCAGATGTACTTCCTAATATCTGGCTCTCTTGGAATTATTGTGATGTCTATTTTTTATCTTTGGTGTTAAATGTTACAATGGTAGCTACTTGACACCTCATTTTAATATATTTTTAAAGATACATCGTCTTTCTTTAGTCAAAATTTTGACTGATATTATGGAAGAATCACTGTCTAAAATTTGTAATATTCTTCACTATTAAAACCCTGGTCACTCAGTCATATTTTGTTCTTATAATCAGTAAATATTTACTGAGTCCTTAATAAATAGTAGATATAATACTCATCCCTCCAAATCTGGTAGGGAATAAGACAAATACAAATTAATGAGAAAGACTGGCATTAACTAAATCATTCCAAATGTGAACAATGTTATGAAAGAAAACCTGTATAGACTTTGTGAGAGCGACCTAAAGCTAGTTTGGTGGGAAGGCATGTGCTAAAGGTTTCTGTCCTTTCTCCATAATTCAAATGTGAAGTGTTAGATTATCAACCTTTGAAACTCTCTTTAGTCAGGATAAGATCAGAAAACACTAAGTTCCAAAAGCATTCCATTCTGGGGGCTGGTAGTTTGCGCCTTTGCCAACCTCACACCAAAAAGAAATGAGCAACGAGACCCATCTATATGCAGCTGTATTGAAAATTGTATTCCATATGTGACAACATATTATTAAAACAGCAAAATCATAGCTTCCATCTGCCTGTTGAGATGCACGGCGTCACTCCTTACCCTGTAATGTTACACTTTATTGCATTTGTCAGCAGCATATTCCATTTTAATATTTGATAAATAGATACAGAAGGGATTGTTTCAAGCCACGATCCTGTATGGCTTCAGCTGTTCACCTCCTTTTGGAAGCAAACTCTCTATCCCCAAACTAATATTCCCCCAAAAGAAAAATCAATTTAAAATGACTGTGAAAATGTGTTTATTTTTCTACCCTCAGGATTAAAAAGCTGAGAAATGATTAATAATAATTTGCTAGAAAGATAATGCAGGCCTTTTAAGGGGGGTAGTGATTTTGCATCTTTAATTTTCATCAGTTCTCACATTTTATCATTAAAACTGCATGAATATATAGAGAGTGAGATAAAAGCAAACGAGAGAGGTAGTAATACTTTATATCTCTTAGGCGGTGTTTCCTACGTTTCAGATTTCTACGTTGTCTGACCCCATTTCAGTCAATTTTCCATAGCCTGCCTGTCTCATATCCGCTGAGGGAACACACTAGTGCTGTGTTTATGCTAATTTTATGCTCTCTGAGTTGTGTCTGTTATTCAAAGCAGTTGAAGCAGTTATTGCCAGTAATCTTATTTCTGTGGGAGCCCCAGGGCAGACGAGGCCTCAAAATCAGGCGTGCAGACCGAGGCAAAGCCATCACAGCCTGCTGGTAAATGGCAGTTCTTTCCCTCCGAATCTGATATCAGTTACTTCGCAAACACAGTAATAAAATGAAACAAATCAGATTTTCAAGTAAATAAACCAGACTTCAGTGAGAAGCAACAATGGTCAGGGCAACAGGAGTTTAATAAGTGATACATAGGGGGAAATACAAAAGCACTGTGGCCTGTTCCTCTACTCTCTTTATTTTAAAGCAACCTCCCCACCCTCCTTGACACTGAAAAAAAGGAGGTCGTTTAAACCCAAAAGCAAGAAAAGGGAAGGAGAGTCAAGTAAAACAAGCAGTAAAATTGATATGGCCTTCCTCTTATCTAAAATCAAGCAAAAATACTGAAAATTGTATTATTTACTACTGAAGAGTTGTTAGGGATGTATCCACAAAAGACTCTCAAAGACAAATGGATTTGTCTGTTCTTCTCACCCACAACCACTAACAGCCTTTTAGAAATCTCAACAAAATGGAGACAAAGTTAATCATTACAGTCTCCTGATGAAGGAACATTTGTCCTCCAGGAACACAAAGCAATGTGGGAACTATGACGTAGCAAGAACAGTCACCGAGGTGTCTTTGCTAGATCAAATAATCATGAACTCTGGGAATCATTTATTTTTGGCAACTTCTTGTTTTCCAATATGTTCTTAATTCTATTCATTCTAAGCTACTTCCCTGCTCAAGCCCCATCTATCTTTATCACTTGTTTATTGTAAATAATTCAAGTGTTTCCCCAATAATAAAGAATAAAATGAGGAGTGTCTAAATCGAAGTTAGTAGAGTGATAGAATTTTCCAGAAACCAGCAGTGAATATCTTTGATGAATTTAGATTGTGTTGTGTTAATAAACTTTATTTCCATATTTTTTCTTTAGTCTCTAATAATGTTTGCCAATCCTGCCCAATAGCCATCTCATTCATTAGTTCATTCATTCCGCAAACATTTATCTTCCTATTTTATGCCAGGAACTGTAATTGGAACATGGAATATAGACTCAGATTCCAGTGAAGAAGGAATTATAAAGTATTGTAACTCTTCTCATTCACCTAACTGCTGTGAGTGAGCCATGTAAAAGACACTGGTTGGAGATGGGCTTCTTGAGAAGGTGACTTCTGAGTTGAATTTTGTTAGAAGACTAGACATTTACAAGTCAGGGAGAAAGAATACAGTACATTCTAAGTGGAGAACTGAGTAAATTCACTTGGAGAGTATCAAGGAGATCAATACAAATGGGGCAATTTCAAGGAAATGATCCAGAAAAAGTCTAGGAAACTAGATTCATGAGACACTTACTATATCAATTATAAATTTCCTACTGCTAATGAACTTAAGAGTTTTAAACAAGGAAGTTACATTTTCAGAATTTGTTTTTGTAATGATCACTTTTCTAAGCAGTGTGGAAGATAGAAATTACTTTAGCTGGAAATAAAAAAGGTGGCAAACAAAAAAGGAAAGATAAAACATAATGGAATTAGAGGACAGAAGTAAAGGAAGGGATGGATTGATGAGTTATTTGTGTTGAAGATGTTTTGTTTAATATAGCATATCAAGCACATGATTTTATCTCTGCATCTCCCAGAAAGAATACTAAAATGACAATAGAAGAAGAAAATACTTAAGCATCCACATAAACAAAGATAACAGCAAATAACAAAGTTGATAAGAGAGGAGAAATGTCAAGAAAAGTTTGAAATGGAAAGTGGATTATGTGTGTAACTGAATTAGCAGAGCAAAGACGCTGAAACTAAACTCTGTGGGGATGCCAGCTGATTTAACACTTGCTTCAGAAACCCCAAAAGGTCTAGGAGTTGGAGGAGCCAGTATATCTGAAAGATGAACAATGGTATGTGGTTAGAAATGAGGAGGATTTGTTGATGGTGTGTACAGGAATAATTGAGCCCTTAGAATCTTTTCCCAACTGCAACAAAATACAGGGGGTTCACTTTCCAGAGAGACTGAGTTAGAGAAAGTTTGAATTCAGGCATGCAAGTGGATAGAGTGTAGAGCTGCATCCTAGATGCTGAGAATTTCTTAGCATTCTTTCTCTAGTCAGTTCTTAGAACAATAGCATCTCTGCTCATAAATCTCAGGTAAAGGCCAGTAGAATTTCTTTTAGAGGAACTGACCACATTCAAAATGGAAAAAAAAAAGCTACAGATGTTAATAAAATAGGAATCCAATGCAATAGTCAAATCACAGATTGATCGACCTGTAGTAAGCCTTATGAGCTCACTTGTGCATAGAGAACTTCTACAGTCACCTTTTAGTGTCTCATCTTAAATATAAATGTACAGCCAAAGATAACCAGAATTTTAAGATATCAAAATAAAAATAAAATAAAAATTAGAAATTAAAGGATAGAGAACTTTCAAAGAAAAGTGTGTGTGTGGGTGGGTGTGCGTGTGCCCATGCACCCATGTGCACATGCACGAGAGAGAGAGGAAGAGAGAGACAGAGAGAGAGAGAGTGTGTATGTGTGTAGGGGTGTGTGTCTCCTATCTTAGGAGAATGAAGAAAAGAAGGTATTATTTTTAGGCCTTCATAAAACAAGAACAGGATACTCTAAGTCAGGAATATTCTAAGAATAAGAAAGAGATCTTAGAAATGAAAAATATGAGAGGAGAATTTATTTAAAAAATAGAAGAATTGAATGGTATAATAGAGGAATGTTCTCAGAAACTAGAAAAAATACAAAAAGATGAATTTTTAAAAAGGCAATAAAATTACAGGAATGTGTGGCTCAGTAGGTTAAGCAGCTGCCTTTGGCTCAGGTCATGATCTCCAAGATCAAGCTCCATATCTGGCTCCCTGCTCAGTGGGGAATCTGCTTCTCCCTGTCCCTCTCCCTGCCTTTCTCTCTCTCTCTCTTTCAAATAAATAACTGAATAAATAAACAAACAAATAAATAAATAATTTCTTTAAAAAAAAGACAATAAAAATACAGAGTTTATATTGAACATTCAATATCTAACAAAAGGAAGTACCAAAAGGAGAGAACAGAAAAAATAGAAAAATCATTAAAGACGTAATTCAAGAAAATTCATCAGACCTGAAATTCATTAACTTCCAGACTGAAAAGGTCTACTGACTGTTGAACATAGTAAATAGGAAAAGAAGTTACACACTAACAAATTTCAAGGTAACATTGATAAAGAAATTAATTTTAAAAACCTCTGAAAAGAAAAAAAATGAGAATCAATAGCATCAACTTATGCTAACAATAAGAAATAGAAGACAATAAATATTAAAAATCCTAGGGCAAAGTGATTTCCAATCTAAAATTCTACACCCACTAAAATTATATATTAAGCATGAGTGTAGAATAAACATATTTTCAGATATATGAGATCTCAAAAAAACTGATCTCTTCATATACCCTCAGAAAGTGACTAGAGAATGTGTTATACCAAAACAAAGGATTAAACCAAGAACATGGAAGAGGCAAGGTCCAGGAAACTAGAGGTTAAACACAAGAGAAGAAATATGTATCACCACTCTGGGATAATAGTGTATATATGTCTCAAGTACTGTACCTGTGCAGGCCTATAGAATAATTAATCTTAATTGGAGAAAGAGCTTCACAAAGTATGGTTTCAAAATAATGTGGAAATAAAAGATATCTAATTGTTTGACCAGAGTGAAAGTACTTTACAATTTTACTGGAAAGTTTAGAGCTGGGTTAGTGAGAAGAGTATAAAAACTAAGCTAATAAAAAGGACAATTATTAACTTTTAGGTAAGAAATAATAGTAGAACATATATTTACTACAAATTAGAATAATAATAATTATGGCAGAGCATTAGTTTGAAGACAAGAAGTAATATAACAATGCTAATAATTAAGTTCCATTCAAGTGTCTACTATGTGCCAAATACTCTACTGAATGCTTAATTTGGATTAGTTCACATTTAATCCCTAAAGTAATTCTAAATGACTTCCATTACTGGTCTCATTCTACAGATAAGACAACTAAGGTAAAATGCCTTATCCAGATGCTATTAGAAATGAGGGTTTGGCAGAAAATGGACCAGATAAAGCAAGAGAAAATGACTTTTAGCAAAAATTACCTTCTTTGTCAACATGCCACAAAATTCCAATGTAGAGGATGGTAAATCATACCACTAAATAATTTCATTAGAAAAATTATACCAATAAGGAACACTTTGCTAACTCAGTCAGTAGAGCATACAACTCTTAATCTTGGGGTTGAGTTCAAGCCCTATGTTGGGAATAAAGATTACTTATAAATAAATAAATAAATAAATAAATAAATAAATAAATAAAATGAACAAACAAACTTCTCCTTTTCCTGCTCCTCCTACTACAAAAACTCTCCCCTCACAAAAGGATTTCCCAAATTATACATACCTATTGTGTCTATGAATATAAAATATATCTCTGAAGAATTATAATAAAAATTCCAGTTTCATGTTCATTGATTCAGAAAAATTACACCAAAATATAATCCATTCATTTACTATTCTAAGAATTAGTGTACTATTGCAATTATACTATAATTCATTATTTATAAGATAAACATATTTTCATAAAATAATAACTCAATTGTTAACCTAGTCTTAAATCAATTTTACCTCTCTACTCAGGATTATTATGCCAAATAGGATAGATTCCATAATATGTAAAATATATGTACATGTCAGAGTCTTGGCGATATTCTTTCAAATGAACAGGGCCTTAGAAGCATATATGGGCTAGGCTTGAAGACATACTGCACTAAAGACTCAACTCTGGCTTCCATACCCAAGCAAAGTGAAATTAAAAATATAGTTAATATTTACTGAGTGTTCAAGAACACTCAGTGCTGTAACAAGTATGTTACATTTATTACCTTTGTAAATGGTGGGGTTGAAAGTAGTAGAAAAGCTTCTGAAATTATGAGTTATTTATTTGGAGGCCAGTACTATTGAAGTCTTATAAAAGATGTTATGTAAATGGTAAACTTTTACCAGAAGTTGTTAACCATCCTAAATCTTCCATTTTGAAGCAGACGTGCTATTGTTCATGTGCTAATAGTCCAAAAATCTAAAAATAGATATTTTTTTGAAAATTATTTTTCTTTCTTAAGTTGGCTCCACACCGGGAAGAGAGCAAACAACATGGGGCCTGAACTCACTATCCTGAGATCAAGTCTGTGAGATTAAGATACTGCGATCAAGACCCAAGCTGAGATCCAGAGTTGGATTCTTAACTGACTGAGCCACCCAGGACCCCCAATTTAATACTGTTTTTATTATTATTTTATTATTATTACTATTTTTAATAATAAATAACAATATTATTTAATATAATCATTAATGCCGTACATATAAATATATCATGCAATATCAATAAAATATCAACAAAATAAAAATATATTTAATATTAATATTTAATCTATTGTAGTATAATATATTGTTGCTTAATAATTTGTTATATTAATCATAACAGTGATAATTAACATATAATGAATTATTTGCTTCAGGGGTACAGGTCTGTGAATCAGTCGTTTTACACAATTCACAGCACTCACCATAGCACATATCCTCCCTGATGTCCATAACCCAGTCACCCTATCCCTCTCCCACCACCCCCCAGCAACCCTCAGTTTGTTTCCTGAGATTAAGAATCCCTGGAAACATGGTTTGTGTCTCTCCCCAGAAAAAATGGTTTGTGTCCCCCTCCGGTCCCATCCTGTTTCATTTTTTCCCTTCCTTCCCCTATGATCTTCTGTCTTGTTTCTCAAATTCCTCATATCAGAGAGATCATATGATAATTGTCTTTGTCTGATTTACCCATAATACCCTCTAATTCCATCCATGTCATTGCGAATGGCAAGATTTTGTGGTTTTTTCTGATGGCTGCATAGTATTTCTATATAATATATATTATACGTTATATATAGAATCCAATATTCTATATTATATAGATTGTATATATAATATATTCTATATTATATAGATTGTATATATAATATATTCTATATTATATAGATTGTATATATAATATATTCTATATTATATAGATTATATGTACATATATCATATATATATGAAATCTCACATCTTCTTTGTCCATTCATCTTTTGATGGACATCTACATTCTTTCCATAGTTTGGCTATTGTGGACATTGCTACTATAAACATGTGGGTGCATGTGCCCCTTCGGATCAATACATTTGTATCTTTAGGGTAAATACCCAGTAGTGTGATTGCTGGGTTGTAGGGTAGTTCTATCTTCAGCTTTTTGAGGAATCTCATGCTATTTTCCAGAGTGACTGCACCAGCTTGCATTCCCCCCAACAGTGTAGGAGGGTTCCCCTTTCTCTCATCCTCACCAACACTTGTCGTTTCCTGACTGGTTGATTTTAGCCATTCTGACTGGTGTGAGGTGGGATCTCACTGTGGTTTTGATTTGTATTTCTCTGATGCCGAGTGATATGGAAAGATGCTTCTCCATCCCTTCACTTTCAGTCTGCGTGTATCTTTAGGTTCAAAATGGGTCTCTTGTAGACAACATATGGATGGGTCCTGTCGTTTTATCCAATCTGCAATAAAAATGTATCTATCAATAATCACTCTCAATGTGAATGGCCTAAATGCACCCATAAAACGGCACAGGGTTGCAGATTGGATAAAACGGCAGAGTGATATGGAGCACTTTTTCATGTGTGTTGGACATTTGGATGCCTTCTTTCCAGAAATATCTGTTCATGTCTCCTGCCCATTTCTTGATTGGATTATATGTTCTTTGGGTGTTGAGTTTGATAAGTTCTTTATAGATTTTGGGTACTAGCCCTTTATATGATATGTCATTTGCATATATCTTCTCTCATTCTGTTGGCTGTCTTTTGGTTTTGTTGACCATTTCCTTTGCTGTGCAAAAGCTTTTTATCTTGATGAAGTCCCAATAGTTCATTTTTTCCCTTGCTTCCCTTGCCTTTGGTGATGTTTCTAGGGAGAAATTGCTGCAGCTGAGGTCGAAGAGGTTGCTGCCTGTGTTCTCCTCAAGGATTTTGATGGATTCCTGTGTCACATGGAGGTCTTTCATCCATCTTTAGTCTAATTTTATGTGTGGTGTAAGGAAATGGTCCACTATCTTTCCTGGTTTTTTGAAGATCAGTTGACCACAGAGTTCAGGGTCCATTTCTGGGCTCTCTATTCTTTTCCATTGATCTATGTGTCTGTTTTTGTGGCAGTGCCATACTGTCTTAATGATTACAGCTTTGTAATAGAGCTTGAAGTCTGGAATTGTGATGTCACTAACTCTGGTTTTCTTTTTCAACATTCCTCTGGTTATTTGGGGTCTTTTCTGGTTCCATATAAATTCTAGGATTACTTGTTCCATTTCTTTGAAAAAATTGATTGGATTTTGATAGGGATTGCATTAAATATGTAGATTGCTTTGGGTATCATAGACATTTTCACAATATTTGCTCTTCCAATCCATGAGCATGGAATGCTTTTCCATTTCTTTGTGTCTTCCTCAATTTCTTTCATGAGTACTTTATAGTTTTCTGAGAACAGATACTTCACCTCTTTGGTTAGTTTATTCCTAGGTATCTTATGGTTTTGGATGCAATTATAAATGTGATGGACTCCTTAATTTCTCTTTCTTCTGTCTTATTGTTGGTAAATAGAAATGCAGCAGATTTCTGTGCATTGATTTTATATCTTGACACTTTACTGAATCCCTGCTTGAGCTCTAGCAGTTTTGGAGTGGAGTCTTTTGGGTTTACCACATAAGGTATCATATCACCTACAAAGAATGAAAGTTTGACTTCTTTGCTGTTTCAGATGCCTTTTATTTCTTCTTGTTTGATTGCTGAGACTAGGACTTCTAGTAATATGTTGAATAGAAGTGGTGATAATGGACAACCTTGCTGTGTTTCTGACCTTAGTTCTCAGTTTTTCCCCACTGAGAATGATATTCATGGTAGGGTTTTCATAGATGGCTTTGATGATATTGAGGTATGTACCCTTAATCCCTACACTTTGAAGATTTTTGATCAAGAAAAGATGCTATACTTTGTCATATGCTTTCTCAGCATCTATTGAGAGTATCATATGGTTCTTGTTCTTTCCTTTCTTTATGTATTGTATCACACTGATTGATTTACAGATGTTGAACCAACATTGCAGCCCAGGAATAAAACCCACTTGGTCATGGTGAATAATCCTTTTAATATACTGTTTGATCCTGTTGGCTAGTATTTCGGAGAGAATTTTTTGCATCCATGTTCATCAAGGATATTGGTCTGTAATTCTCCTTTTTAAAAAAGGAGAATTTATTTATTTATTTGACAGAGAGAGAGAGAGACCATGAGAGAGGGAACAGAAGCAAAGGGAGTGGGAGAAGGAGAAGGAGGCTTTTTGCCAAGTAGGGAGCCTGATGAGGGGCTTGATCCTGGACTCCAGGATCATGACCTGAGCTGAAGGCAGACACCCAATGACTAAGCCACCCATGTTCCTGTAATTCTCCTTTATGATAGGGTCTTTGTCTAGATTTGGGATCAAGGTAATGCTGGCCTGATAAAATGAGTTTGGAAGTTTTTCTTCCATTTCTATTTTTTAGAACAGTTTCAGGAGAATAGGTATTAATTCTTTAAATGTTTGGTAGAATTCACCTGGGAAACCATCTGGTCCTGGGCTCTTGTTTGTTGGGAGATTTTTTGATGACTGCTTCAACCTCCCTACTGGCTATGGGTCTGTTCAGGTTTTCTATTTCTTCCTGGTTCCGTTTTGGTAGTTTATATGTCTCTAGGAATGCATTCATTTCTTCCAGATTATCAAATTTCCTGGTGTATAGTTGCTCATAATATGTTCTTATAATTGTTTGTATTTCTTTGATGTTGGTTGTGATCTCCTCTTTCATTCATGATTTTGTTAATTTGGGTCCTTTCTCTTTTCTTTTTGATAAGTCTGGCCAGGGGTTTATCAGTCTTATTAGTTCTTTTGAAGAATAAGCTCCTAATTTCATTGATTTATTCTACTGTTCTTTGGTTTCTATTTCATTGATTACTGCTCTGATCTTTATGATTTCTCTTCTCCTGCTGCATTTAGGATTTCTTTGCTGTTCTTTCTCTAGCTCCTTTAGGTGTAGGGCTAGCTTGTGTATGTGAGACCTTTCTTGTTTCTTGAGAAAGTCTTATAAAGCTATACACTTTCCTCTCAGAACCACCTTTGCTGTGTCCCAAAGATTTTGAATAGTTGTGCTTTCACTTTCATTTGTTTCCATGAATTTTTTCAATTCTTATTTAATTTCCTGGTTGACCCATTTATTCTTTAGTAGGATTCTCTTTAGACTCCATGTATTTGAGTTCTTTCCAACTTTCCTTATGTAGTGGAGTTCTAGTTTCAAAGCATTGTGGTCTAAAAATATGCAGGGAATGATCTCAATCTTTTGGTACAGGTTGAGACCTGATCTGTGACCCCAGATGTGATCTACTCTGGAGAATGTTCCATGTGCATTAGAGAGAAGATTGTGTATTCTGTTGCTTTGGGATGGAATGTTATGAAAATATCTGTGATGTCCTTCTGGTCCAGTGTATCATTCAAAGCCTTTATTTCCTTGTTGATCTTTTGCTTAGATGATCTGTCCATTTCAGTGAAGGGGTGTTAATGTCCTGTACTATTATTGTATTATTATTGGTGTGTTTCTTTGATTTTGTTACTAACTGACTTATATAATTGACTGCTCCCATGTTAGAAGCATAGATATTTAAGATTGTTAGATTTTTTTGTTGGACAGACCCTTTAAGTATGATATAGTATTCTTCCTCATCTCTTATTATAGTCTTTGGTTTAAAATTTAATTTATCTGATATAAAGGTTGCCACCCCAGCTTTCTTTTGATGTCCATTAGCATGGTAAATTGTCTTCCACACCCTCACTTTAAATCTGGTGGTGTCTTTGGTTCTAAGATGAGTTTCTTGCAGACAGCATATTGATGGGTCTTAGTTTTTATCCATTCTGATGCCCCTTTTGATTGGGGCCATTTACATTCAAAGTAACTTGAAATTAGTGCCATTATATTGCCTCTAAGGTGACTTACTATATATTGTCTCTGATCCTTTCTGGTCTGTTACTTTCAGGCTCTCTCTTTGCTTAGAGACAGCCTATAGGGCTGGTTTGGTATTCTCAAATTCTTTTAGTTTTTTTTTTTTTTTTTTTGTCCTGGAAGCTTTTTATCTCTCCTTCTGTTTTCAATGATAGCCTAGCTGGATATAGTATTCTTGGCTGTATATTTTTCTCATTTAGTGCTCTGAATGTATCATGGCAGTCCTTTCTGGCCTGCCAGGTCTCTATGGATAGGTCTGCTGCCAATCTAATATTTCTACCATTGTATATTACAGACCTATTGTCCCAAGTTGGTTTCAGGAATTTCTTTTTCTTTTTTTGGTTACTGAGACTTGTAAGTTTTACTATTAGATGACAGGGTTTTGACCTATTTTTATTAATTTTGAGGGTTGTTCTCTGTGCCTCCTGGATCTTGATGCTTATTCCCTTCACCAAATTAGGGAAATTCTCTGCTATAATTTGCTGCAATATACCTTCTGCTCCTCTCTCTCTCTTTCTTTGTCTTCTTCCAGGATCCCATCCCAAATATTCTAATAGTGTTTCAAATTATGTCTCACTTATCTCTCAAATTCTCCCCTTGTGGTCCAGTAGTTGTTTATCTCTCTTTTTCTTAGCTTCTTTATTATCCATCATTTGGCCTTCTATATCACTAATTCTCTCTTCTGCCTCATTTATCCTAGCAGTAAGAGCATCCATTTTTTTATTGTACTTCATTAATAGCTCTTTTATTTCAACTTGATTATATTTTAGCTCTTTTATTTCTCCAGAAATGGATTTTATTTCTCCAGAAAGGGATTCTCTGTATCATCCATGCTTTTTTTGAGCCCAACTAGCACCTTGATAATTATAATCTTGAACTCTAGCTCTTACATCTTACTAATGTCCTTATTGATTAGGTCCCTAGCCATCAGTACTGCCTCTTGTTCTTTTTTCTGAGGTGAGTTTTTCTGCCTGGTCATTTTATCCAGATACAAATAGATGGATGAAAGAACATAATACTAAAAGGGTAAAAATGACCCCAGAAAAATATACACTAACTAAATTGGAAGAGACCCAAAACCTGGGGGAGAAAGGAGAGAGGGGAAAAAAAAAATATATATATATACATATGTATTAGTGAATAGAACTAATATATATACATATATATATATATGTATATGTATTGGTGAATAGAAGAGAGCTACACATTTGATTTTGAGTGTATTTTGGTCTGTTAGAAGAAACTGCTTCCCAAAATTTAAAGAAAGAAAAAAAATATATATATATATGTGTGTGTGTGTGTGTATATAAATATATATACACAAAAATAAAAAGACATATATAGAAACATATATATAACATACAAAAATTATATATAATATACATATACAAAAAATATATACAACATACAAAAATTATACACACACACACACACACACAAAATACAAAAATAATATACAAAAAGAAAAAGAGGAAATAATGTGATCAGGCAGGAGACTAGAACAAAGCCATGCACTAGATTTAGGGTATATTTTGAACTGTTAGAAGAAACTGAATCCTAAAATTTTAAAGAAAGAAAAACCTATATGTATACAAAAAATAAGGATAAATGCAATGAAGGGAAAGAATATGACTCTAACAATGAAAATTTTTAAAAAGATTTTTAAAAAGGTATTGATAAGACAAAATAGTTTAAAAAGATTAAAATAGGAAAGAAGAAAGTTAAAAAAAAAGAATAAAAAAATTTTAAAAAATTTAACTTTGAAAGACTGAAGAATCAGGGGAAAAAGCCATGAATTCTACGTGTTGCCTTCCCCTAGCTCTGGAGTTCTGCAGTTCTCATCAATCAGTGAACTTGGTCTTGGCTGGATGTTCTTGCTCAGTTCTTTTGAGGGAGAGGCCCATTGCAGTGATTCTCAAATGTCCTTGCCTGAGGCAGAATTGCACGGCCCTTGCCACGGACCAGACTAAGTAATCTGCTCAGTTTTGTTCTTGGTAGCTTTTGTTCCCTGATTATTTTCCGTAGAGCTTTGGAGGATTGGAATGAAGATGGCAGGCTCCCAATCTCTGGCCTGGAGGAGCTGAGAGCTCAGGTCCCCACTCCTCAATGTGCCCTCGGAGAAAAGCAGTGAATCCCTTCTGTTTCCCTGGTCTCCAGCTACACTCCATGCTCACCTGGCCTGTGGCTGAGCATTTCTATCTCTGGCAGTTGGCGCTGTTTGGAGTCTCCAAACCCAGTGGATTCCTGGAGTGTGCTCCTGTGCTGCTTCTCCTGGAGGAGGACAGAGGGGGTCTCCACTTGTGGGGTCCCAGCTCAAAGAACAGTGGTCCTATTGTGCCTCGGATCATGGTTTAAGGTAACCTGGAGCTGAGGGCCCCTTCCCTAGCTCCACCTCTGCAGTTAGCTTCCCCACTTGGATACCTGGGAGCTCTGCCATACTCAGACACCCCTGGTCTTTCTGTGACCCCCGCAGTCCTAAGACCACACTATCTCTGCGAGGCCTCCACCCCTCTGCTTAGCCTCTGGAGTGACATCCTTCAGTGGAGCTGACTTCTAAAAGTTCTGATTTTGTGCTCTGCTGCACTACCGCTTGCCAGGAGATGGCCCTTCCCCTGAGGTCAATCTTCCCATATGTTGCCTTGGATTAACTCTCCATACGTCCTACCTTCCAGAAAGAGGTAGCTCTCTTGTTCCTAGAATTGCTGCTCTTCTCTTTGATCTCCTGTTGAGTTTGTAGGTGTTCAGAATGGTTTTTAACTATCTAACTGAACTCCTGGGACCTGATGATATTTAGGTCTCTTATTCCTCTGCCATCTTGCTCCTCCCTGTTTAATACTGTTTTTAAATGAAATCCACTCTGTGTGTGGTGACTAACATAAAAAAATAAATCCAGTCTATTGCCTTTTAAATTTTATTTTTAAAATGATCATATCATAAAAATCAACCTTTTGTACAGTTCTTATAGAGTTCTATAAATTTTATCATGTGTATGTATTCATATAACCATCACCACACTCAGGATGAGTTCCATCACTCCACAACTTCCTCTTGTTCCATCTTTACAGTCGCATCCTCTCCCACCCCAGTCTCTGACAACTACTGATCTGTTCTCCATCACTGTTTTTCTGTCTTTTTAAGAATGTCATGTAATTGGAATCATACAGCATGTGACATTTTGAGACTGGCTTCTTTCATTCAGTGCAATGGTCTTGAAATCCTTCCATATTGCATGCATTAGTAGTTAGTTCTTTTTTATTCCTGAGCACTATTCTGTCATATGGATGTACCATAGTTTGTTTATGCATTCATTGAAGGATATTTAGAGTTCCCCCCTTCCCCAATTTGGGGCAATTATGAACAGAGTTGCTATAAACATTCATGTATAGATTTTTGTGTGAACTTAAGTTTCATTCTTTAGGGTAAATACCCAGGAGGGGAATTTTTGGATTGCATGCAAATATGTGTTTATTTTTATAGGAAACTGCCAAACCAGCTCTACAATGGCTGAGTGATATTTTTATTCCCTCCAGTAATGTATGAGATTTTCATTTCCTCCATCTTACCAGCACTTGGTATTGTGTTAGCATTTTTTTATTTTAGCTACCTGAATGGATATAGTGGTTTTAATTAGCATTTTACTAATGACTTACAATGTTGAACATGTTTGAATGTGTTTATTTATCATCTTTGGTACTTTTCTGAAGTGTCTAATCAAGCCATATGTCCATTTTTTAAATTAGGTTGTTTGTTTTACTGTTGTGAAGAGCTCTCTATTGTATTATTAATACAAGTCCTTTGTTGGGTATATAACTTGTAAATTTTTTTTGTCAATCTGTAGCTTGTATTTTAATTATGTTAGCAGGGTCTTTCACAGAAGAATTTTAAAAATTTTTTATGAAATCCAATTTATCAACCCTTTTTAATGAATTATGCCCTCAATGTCTTTTCTAAGAAATTTTCACCTAATATAGGTCATGAAGATTTTCTCTCAGTTTTTCTTTAAAAATATTGTTCTTTTACATTTCATTTTTAAGTCTGTGATCCATTTTGAGTTACATTTTATATAAGGTATGAGTTTTAGGTCAAAGTTTACTCTTTTTTAACCTATAGATGCCTAGTGATGTCAACATAATTTGTTGAAAACTCTGTTATTTCTTGATTGTCTTGTCTGAACAGAGTTCATGTTTTCACAAAAACAAATGGCTCTATTTTTATGAATCTATTTCTGTATTCTCTAAATTTTGCCATTGATTTATGTATCTATGCTTTTGATATTACCACACTGCTTTGATTTGTAATTTGTCTTGAGCTTTGTAATATAGTAGTGTAGTTTAACTTTATTCTTCTTTTTTAAAACTGTTTTATTCTATATTTTTTACTCTTCCATGTATATTTTAGAATCATCTTGTCTATATCTATACAAAGTCCTTCTGAAAATTTTTACTGATATTGTGATATATCTATAAGTTAATTTGAGGAGAGTTGATACTTTATTATGATGACTCTTCCAAACCAAGTATATCTGATGGTCTTCCATTTAATTAGGGCTTTTAAATATTACTTTCATCAACATTTTACAATTTTTGGCATACAGCCTTTGTACATGCTATGTTAGACTGATACCTAAATATTTAATTTTCTGGACATTTTTGTAAATGTTTGTTGGAGAAGGTCATTGAGAGGATGTGAGTGCTAGTTGACTTGAGAGCTGGACCCAGGCAGTTGGACCCCTCCACATCCTTGGAATAGATGTTCCTCCCTAAATAGCTGGAGCTGTTTCAAAGATGTAGCTTTGAGAGAGTAAAATGTTGTTGAGACCACCTCTATGGTGGAAATGACTAAGTCCAGTTAATACCTCTGTATAAACTTTAAAATTCTTGAGACTGGGTGTGAGGATCTACTCATCTTGCAGCTGCTCAAGACAAGCTTTGTATTTAAATTCCCTTGCTTATTAAAACTGCCTCTCACCAATCTGGAACGGTCTGCTGCTTTCTTCAGCCTCTCCTTGCCCTTGTTCACAGGGACCAGTATCAGATTTCACCTGGGAAACTCACAAGACTTCAAAGTAATAATGTTTTTGTTCTGTTAAATTTTGTTTTCAAACTGTATGTTACTAGTATGTAGAAATAATGATAGATTTTTGTGTATTGATCTTTTATCTTATGACTTTGTTAAACAGTGTTTGAAACTACCTTGAGTTTTACAACATCAGAAATCATATTTGTGTGTATAAAAACAGTTATATTTCTTCCTTTCCACTCTGTATGCCTTTTAATTCTTTTGCTTGCCTCATTTCACTGGCTAAGAGTAGTGTAGAAGCTTTAAGGGTGAAGATTCGTGCCTAGTTCTTGATATTAGGGGATAAATCACTCAGTATTTCCCCAAAAAGTGCAATGTTTCCTGCAGGTTTTTTGTAGACACCTTTATCAGGTTGAGAAAATGCCTTCTATTCCTAGTTTGAAATAAGCTTTCATCATGAATAGATATTGTATTTTATCAAATGTTTTTTTCTGCATCAAAGGATAAAGTCACATGGTTTTTCTTACTTTTATCATTGATACAGTGAAATATATTAATGTGTTTTTGAATATTCAACCAGTCTGTATTTCCAGAATAAACCCAGCTTGGTCATGGTGTATTATTTTCCTTATATATTACTTGCTGGCTTTGATTTGCTAATACCAAGGATTTCCACATTTGTATGGATGAAGGGTATTGGTCTGTATTTATCTTTTCTGGTAAAGGCCCTTATCTGGTTTTGGTATCAGATTAATGCAAGTCTTATAAAATGAATTGGAATGTGTTTTCTCTTCTTTTATTTTCTGTAAGGTATTCTCCAGTATTGCCATTATTTCTTATTTAAAGATTTGGTAGAAATATCAGTGAAACCATTTGAGCATGAAAGATTCTTATTCAGAGATTTTTAAACAAGAAATTCAAGGTTACTAATTATTTTGGATATCTAGTTGGATATTTAGGTTATCTACTTCATTTGGAGTAAGTTTTCATAGTCTGTAGATTTGGAAGAATTCATTCACTAGTCTGTGTTTTTGGAGGAACTGGTCCAATTTGCATTGAGTTATCTGTAGTTTTCTCTTACTATGCTTTATAATATAATTTGATTAATAAATACAGTACAATACAATGGAGTCTAAAGCTACATTCTGTCTTTCACTCATGATGATGCTATTTTACATTTTTCTTTTTTCTGTGTCACTCTTGTTAGAGATTTATCAATTTTACTGACCTTTCAATGAGCCAATTTTTGCTTTCATTGATTTTTCTCTATTGGTTTTTAATTATATTGTCTTCTGCTATCTTTATTGTTTCTTTCTTTCTATTTGGCTTGGCTTTATTCCTTTTGTCTTTTTCTAATTTCTTAGGATGAAAGTTTAGATTGCTGATTTGAAACATTTTCCAATTCTTTTTTAAAATTGAAGTATAATTAATATACAGTGTTATATTCATTTCAAATGTACAATATAATGATTCAACAATCCTATACATTACTAAAGTTCATCATGATAAGTGTATTCTCAATTTACTTTGTCTATTTCACCCATTACTCCACCCAACTCCCCTCTGGGAACCACCAGTATTTCTCTGTATTTAAGAGTCTGGTTTTTGCTTTTTTGTTTGTTTGTTTGTTTGTTTTCTTTCTTAAATTCCACATATGAGTGAAATCATATGGTAGTTGTCTTTCCCTGACTTATTTCACTTAGCCTTATGCCCTCTAGGTCCATCCATATTGCTGCAAATAACAAAATATTATTCTTTTTATGGCTGAATAGTATTCCTTAATAGGGATATACCACATCTTTATCCCACTTATCTATTGATGAACACTTGGGTTTTTTTTCTGTATCTTAGCTATTATAAATAATGCTATAATAAACATAGGAGTGCATATATATTTTCAAATTTTTGTTTTCATTTTCTTTAGGTAAATACCCAAAGCTATCTACAGATATAATGCAATTTCTACCAAAATACGAACACCATTTTTCACAAAACAAGAACAAATAAACCTAAAATTTGTAGGGAACACAAAAGACCCTGAATAGCCAAAGCCATCTTGAAAAAGAATAACAAAACTAGAAGTGTCACAGTCCCATATTTCAAGATATAATATAACACAGTATGGTACTGGCACAAAAATACTCACATAGATCAACAGAATGGAATAGAAAACACAGAAATAAACCCATACTTACATGGTCAATTCATCTACAACAAAGGATGCAAGAATATTCAATTGGGAAAAGGCAAGTCTCTTCAGTAAATGGTGCTGGGAAGGCTGGAGAGCTACATACAAAATGAAACTGATCACTTTCTTATAGCATACACATAAAAAATTCTCAAAATGGGTTAACAACCTAAATGTAAGACTTGAAACCATAAAACTAGAAGGGAAATTTTTTTTATTCTAATGTAAGCATCTAACTCTATAAATTTCCCCGTAAGCATTGCCTTAGCTGTATATCAGAAATTTCAGTACATTTTATATTCAATTTCAGTAAGTTCAAAATATTTCATAGTTTTCTTTGAAACTTCCTTCTTTGGCCTCTGGATTATTTAGAAGTATGTTGTTTAATGTCCAAGTGTTTGGAGATTTTCCTGTTATTTTTATATTATTTATTTCTAAGTTAATTCTATTGTGATCAGAGATCACGCTTTGACTTCAGTTTGCTCAGATATATTTTATGGATATGAATATGAATTTAAATACAAATATGAAGATGTATACTTGGAAAAGTACTGCTGCTGCTGTTGTATTTGATTTTCTATGAATGTCAGTTAGTTGATGGCATTATTCAGTTCTAGATTCTGTCTAATTTTGAAGGTCTGTTGTTAGATACATACACAGCATTAGCATTAATATTAGTATTGTTATATCTTCTTGATGAATTAACCCTTTATCAATAAATAATGTCTCTTTTCTCCCCGTGTAATTTTCTTTGCTTTGAAAACCAGTTTGTCAGAAGTTAAGACAGCAATTTCAGCTTTCTTTTGATTAGTGTTTGCACTATATATCTTTTCACATCCTTCTTTGCTGTGAGCATATCATTATATTTAAATAAATTTGCTCTAGACAGCATATAGTTTTGTCAGTCTTTGTTCACTTTTTTCCAATATCTATCTGTCTGTTGAGATTAGTTCATTTTTATTGATCTGTCTTCAATTTCACTAACTCTTCTGCTCTCTATTCTGTTGTAGAGCCTTTTGAGTGTGTTTTGCTCTAGTTACTGCATTTTTCAGTTCTAAATTTTAATTTGTTTTTTATCTCTATTTTTTGTTGACATTTATAATTATAATATTTAATTCATGTGTTTCCACTTGCTCATTTGTATATTTTACGAGTTGTTTTAAAGTCTCTGTCAGCTAATGCCAACATTTGTATCATCTCTTTGTTGGTGCCTATTGATTATGTTTTCCCATGGTTGGTTCTGGTTGGTTCTTTGTAGGCTGAGTGATTTTTTTTATTGTAGCTTGGACATTTTGAATATTATGTGATGAGACTCTGAGTATTGTATTAACCTAATGGAGAATGTTGATTTAATTTTAACAGCAGCTGACCTGGTTAGCTTTAGACTACAGGTTCCAATCTGAGTGCAGGGGCTATGGTTCTAAGGTCAGTTACGTTATCAAAGCTTTTGAAGTACTGTTCAGAGTAGTCCCATATATATGATAGTCTTGGACCTGAGCCAAGTTCTGTTCATTAATACAATTATCAGAGTCTTTGTTATGTTAATTAGTATCAGATCCATCATGCACAGTTGGGAGAGAGCCCTTGAGTTCACAAGGAACTTTATGGGATTACTTTTCTAACTCTTCCCCATTTCCCATATCCCAATACTTTCCATTTCCTGGGGTCTCCCTTTTATTTTTGGTCCTCTGGCCAGAAACTGCCCACTTCCATGATTGTGCTATGTCTGGTGCCAGTCTTCAGGAGGACACACAGAGAAAAACCTCACAAGGTGACTATCATTTGTTGAATGATTTAATAATTATACCAAGAAGGATCATGTTACAGGACTTATTAAATGTAACACTCATTCCTCCATTCCTCATAAGGCATTAATAGACTAGACTTAAGATCCTAAATTGACGTGAGACATCTACCCACATGCAGAATTTATAAATGAAATGTATCATAAAAAGTTTCATGACTGTGGGGCTCCTCTACTAGAAACCCCTTGCTCACAAGAAAATGAAAGGATAAGGATAGATGTGTGAGTACTTTTCTTCAGAGAAAGCTATTGCCATTTCATGAGGCCGAATTTAGGAAGTGATGGGACTGTAGACTATGAAAAGGACTTTTGTCAAACCACTTGGAGAACTTGAGATACCCTGCCCTTCAGTGTAACATGAAGGATTGATGCCTGACTCGTGCCTAGGAGAGCTAACATGGCATATGTCAACACTAGAATTGGCTTGCATTTGCAAAGTTTGAGCATGTATGCCTTAGTAATTCCTATGTACCAGAAGTTGGCCACATGGGAGAAAGAGCCAGCTTGGAGATTTTTAGTTCTATTCTTCTAAGAGTGAATACATTTTAATAAGCAGAGTCTGCATAGTGTGAATTTATGGAAAATCAGGTATTGAAAAGGGAGTAGGGAGTCACAGGGAATGTATTGCCTATGGGATTGGAAATGTAGTATAGAGGTTTTCCAAAACAGAGAATGCTGAGGATCCAAAGAATATTTCCTGGACATAATTTTAAAAAAATTAATTAAATTAAAAACAACAACAAAATGAATATCTTCTTGTTAAGAATTGTGAAAGACTTGAGATTTTACCCTTTTATAAGCTAGTTTCATGAAGAATGGTAGAACAAGACTACTAGGTCAGAAACCAGTGACTTTATTACTCACATCATTAGCAATACTCAGAGTATCAGAATTTTCTTGTGCTAGTTTCCCAAGCCCCAGTTTCTACAGGGGTTTGCAAACAGGGTCAGATGAAAATCCATGAGCAGTAGGTTGCATTACAGCAGAGGAATGCCTGAGCTAAGGAAATCTAAATCTTTTATATCAGAAAGCAAACATACCCTTCAGTTTCTTTGGAGGGAAACACTGCTCCTGTTTTTGTTTTTGGTGTTTTTTTTTTTAAGCATGTCAATAATGTAAGCACTTTTGAAAAGATAGTCTGGAACAAAGTCAGTCAATTCCTCTGCTCATGAGAAGCTCAGAAACAGAAGAGACCCACCAAGGTTTACCTTCCAATACCACAAAATCATTTTTAAAAATCTCCCCAATGAGAGTGGCCCTGGAAGAGTAAAAGTCAACTTCCAGTTTGTTTTCTTGAGGGGAGGTGGGTGGGTGGGGGGATAAAATAGATAAAGGGGATTAGAAGATTATCTTAATGAGCATTGAGAACTATATAGAATTGTTGGATCATTATATCCTACATCTGAAACTAATATAACACTGTATGTTAATTATACTTCAATTTTAAAAAAGGCAAAATCCTGGGGCACCTGGGTGGCTCAGTGGGTTAGGCCTCTGCCTTCAGCTCCGGTCATGGTCCCAGGGTCCTGGGATCAAGTCCTGCATTGGGCTCTGTGTTCGATGGGGAGCCTGCTTCCCCCCGCCACCTCTGTTTGTCTCTCTGCCTACTTGTGCTTTCTCTCTCTGTCAGATAAAGAAATAAAATCTTAAAAAAAAATAAAGGCAAAATTTTTAAACAGGGAAGAAAAAAGTAAACTTCCAGTGGTATCTCTTGCCTGGCCAACAGGTACTTTCTTGTCCTTACTTATCACTATGGCCTCAGCAGCTCTTAAGAGAAGGAAGGGGAATGAGCAGAGTAAGAAAGCAGAAGCCATCCATAGCGATTTTCTCCAAGGCAAACTGTCCATCAGTGCAAACTGGTTGGAGGTGGGAAAGAGTTACTTTTCAATGAAGTTGAAATGTTGATTGGTAGCTTGAATGGGATGCTTTCTTTTTCAGAATAAAAGCTGTGTTTCTATATCAACAAATGAACACAGAACTATGTAATACTTGTGGAAGAACGGAAAAATCATGGGGTCTGCTGATTTTTCATCCAGTGGCAGGGGAAAGGTATTCTTCACCCAGAACATTTAAAAGGATGATAAAAGATAAACATGAGTTGCTCTTTGGTTGTTATATATTCCAAGCTATTCCATTTATTGATTACAATAATAGTAATGGTTACCATATTTTGAATGCTATCAACCTTAAGCCACGTTCTTATTCTTTTTACGTAGATTAACTGATTTCAACTTATAACAATGCAAATGGTAGTTGTTACAATTACTCCCATTTAACAGAAGAGAACAGTAAGGCATAGAGAAGTTAAGCAACTTACCCAAGGTTGCAGAGCTGGTAAGTGATGAAGATTCAAACCACAACAGTTGATTCCAGAACCTCCCTTTCTAATCACTAAGCTGATTTATAGCACCTGCCTGTGTTAAGGTAAGAACAAGTGTAAAGGACCAATTGAAGAAGATATGGAGGGAGAGAAGTTGCTTTAAGGTTGAAATCTTTATAAAATTTCAAGAGCAGCCTAATGGTTTTTGAAAGCCACCACTAAAACTGTGTGAGTGGGTAAGTAGAAGGCTTACTAATCAGGAACTTTTAAATTGTTTTTGTTTCTTGGAAGAATTTAATGATTTAATCTATTAAATCTTATTTCTTATCTTCAATACAAGTGTATTATATGGGAAGAATTCTTAAGTTCCTTACAATTCTTTAAGTCCATTATCTTGTGACTTTATCATGGCAAATCAAGATGCCTACAAATTCAAACTTAGTAGACAAAAGGAGAGAAATGTACTTAGAATTATTTACAGTAGAAACAAATACAGAAATCTAGAAATAGAGAAAGTATACAACCACATAAATAGATGGTATATATGTTTCATGTTGTGGAACAAGGAAGTTGGCATAGTTTCAAGAAAGTGTAAAACATACTTTAGTTGAGATCTGATCTTGTCCCAAATGGGTATCATCTTGTAAAAATATTTGGATAATACAGTTTTCTTCCTGGAGTAAATTTTGGATCATGTCATGTAAAAGTGTGCCCCACAGACCAAAAGGATGACTCAGGGTTCTGCACCTTGAAGAAGCCACACCTGTGGTCTGACTTTCTGGGTGGGATAGCACGGTTCATCTTCATGCCACCACTTAGAAGAGCTAGCCTTGAGAATGACTTGACTTCCCTTTAGCCAAAGCACTGGTATCTTGGGAGTTTCCTAGTTTTAAAGTCAGAAGACCAAAATGTATTCAAAATTCGGCTAGTTCTAATATGTCTTATGTTAGAGAAATCATTTCACATTTCTAAGCTTCAGTATTCTCAAGAGAAAACAATAATTAGAGCAATACAATCCTCACATTGTATAACTTAGGATTGATAACAGTCTATTTATTGAATGGGTTTGTGTTCAGAGTGGATCAGTTTAATAAAAGTCATTATTAGAATTATTTCTCTTTATGGACTATAAAGTGGTAATGTACACTTTAAGAATATACTTTTTAAAGGCTGTTTATGTGACACATTATATTTAATCAACATGCTTGTATTCAGAAGAAAATATAAGCTATCTGGTGTCCTGGAAAGGCAGCAAAGCAAATCTCAAGTGACATAATTTTGTTCTAAGATGTATACTACCTTTACTTAAATCTACTACTTTGCTCATCTGAAAAGTAGGAATCAAACTACCTTATTAATATATTTTCCTCATTGGAAAATGTTTGTATCACTACAAGCTCTAATTATTATTTCTATTATTATTAATACAAAAGGTTTTTTTTTCCAAGAGAACTATATACTTGTCAATTCTCTTTTACCTTGCATATTCTGTTTCAAGAAATGTAATAAGTTTACTGTATTCATATAAACATTTAGAAAGAGTAACAAGAAAAAAAATTCACAGAGGCAATCTAATTATCACCAGCAGCTGTAACCTGTTGCATTCAATGCTGGAACTACGAGATAGCTGCTTTAACCAAATGTTCAAGCATTTAAAAGGCTTCTTTTATCTTTTCTTGGGATTCAAAAGCAAATTACAGAGGAAAAGCCCTATGTATGATACAAATGTGTTCTCTACCAACAGAAAAAGTCTTAACCTATCTCTAATTAGCTTTGACATTTTTGAATTATGAGTCCCCTCACCTCTCAAAAAATTAATTTCATCTCTGAGAGATAGAGAAGTCAAGTATTTCACACCACAGACTTTCCTTTTCTTTATTATATATCCTTTTAAAGAAGATATCATTGCAGGTTGTCTTAGTGTACAATGATTGGAATAAATTGGCATGGTGTTTCATAAGAGAATGATCTCATTTTAAATCGATGTGATCAGATGCTTGGATGGCTCAGTTGGTTAGGTAACTGCCTTTGGCTCTGGTTGTGATCCTGAAGTCCTTGGATCCAGTCTGGCATTGGGTTCCCTCCTCACCAGGGAGTGTGCTTCTCCTTTTGACCCTCCCTGTCTCATGCTCTCTCTCTTTCTCTCTCTCTCTCTCAAATAAATAAATAAATAAAATCTTAAACAACAACAACAACATGATCAATAAAAAAAATTCAGCTTTGGGCTGATTATATGTTTTGTTTGAAAACCATAATTTATTTGAAAATCCTTATTTAAAATAACAAGTTACCACAATTCATTTAGATGGTTTGATCGATACACACGTACACAATTCACGTTGTCCTTCTTAACAGCTATTATTCTGTGAAGGGAAGGATTCATCTGATGAATGGGAAATTAAGTTCTCTTTCATTTCTTGACTTGCAATATGTTGTGTCTATTCCCTTAAGTATATCCTTACTTATGGCATATGAGTGATAAACTAGTAAAACTTCTTACCAAAGATTCTTCTTAGTATGAATGATGCTCTACTTCCTTTAATATGAGAATTTTCCTCATTCACATGATGGGAAAAGAGTAAAAGCCAAAAGAAGCTTGAAAATGAAGTGTAAGAAGAGAAAAGTATGAGAGATAAAAATAATTAAGGCTTCTACAGACCGTTCTTTTACAGATTCTGCAAACAACATGCAGAAAATGGTAAGAAATCTTGTCTTCCTCTGTTTTCATTGAAGCAAATTGTGATTTCTTTTTCTGGCAGTCATTGGCTTCGGAAACCTTAATGATTTGTTCTACAGATTTTGAAAATTGATAATTTTCCTTTTTAGTTCCCTGTAATTTTTGCTGAGGGTGTGGTAATGGAAGTATTTTGTCTGGTGACCTGCCCCCCCCCCGCCCCCGCTTCTTTAAAAATAAAGTTTATTGCCTTTTCTATCCCTAGCAAAGGAGAAAAACATATATTATTGAATTTATTTTTTAAAAAAGAAACCTCAAATGTTGTGTGTTCAAACGTTTCTCCCCTCACATAGAGGCTTGGGAAGAATTTAGTGCTAAATAAATGCAGCCTCAAACCAGGCAAGATAAAACATAAATCATTGCATTAAAACCTCTAACAAGTCTATCTGCTTTTTGAAATGACTGGAAGATGAAAGCGAGGAGTCTCATTTAAGAAGGCCCAGCGGATCAGTTCTGCATTTATATAGCTGTTATCAAAAGCAATTCATTTGGAGATCAAATAGACTGACAGATAGGACAAGCAGGGGATCACCACTGCCTTCAGGCAGCCCAAAGCCAGGACGGCTCCCCAGCACCATCACTAATATTGAGTCTAGTCAATGCTCCTGTTTATTACCCTTCCGTCCTTTGCCGGCTGCTTAGTACTGCACACTTCTTCCGTTCCTTCCTAGTCAGGCAGCTGTAGGGAGCAGAGTGGCAAGCATGATGTTTCCCTACTGGGTCTGGTGGAAACACCTCTGCGATGAGCAGACTGAGGTCACCCTAATTTTGGAAAAGGGTGAGGACGGTTAAGAGGAATAATAACAAAAAATAAGAAGGGCCCTTGGGTGCCATGACCCCTTCCCAGCTGCAGATTATGCTCTGTCCTCTCCAGCCGATTGTGGGGCAAGAGGGAAGCATGTCAGTAGAAAGCGACTTTGCGCAGGAAGGCATTTTCAAGGATAGCATGGGAGCGACTATTTATCACCTAGGAAGTTGGGGTCTCTAGTCTTCTTGTAAAGAAAACTTACTGGTTTTTTCTTTTTTAAACCTCATTTGAATAAGGCAACATATTAATTGTTGAAAGTCTGGATAAAACAGGAGAAAAGAAAAAGGAAAGAAAAAAAAATTCAGTGATAACACCTATAAACACATACATGCACATATATGGGGCATAAATGTACATGCACAAATTTATGTGAGATTATACTCTGTTTGCATGCTGTATATTTGACTTTAATATTAAAATAAAGATTTTTTGCAATTATTTGGGGACATGGTTTCTATGATTCAAAATCTTTAATTAGGTGGATATATGAATCTTGATTTAATTACATCTCTTTTGTAAATAGTTTAGGGAATTTATTGTTGTTTGGGCATTTGAGTATAGTATACATTTTGTCTATTTTTCAATAGACTATTTAGTTAAATTTTTATTTTTTAATTGCTCATACAAAATACATGTACATTTTAAAGTCTTTTGATAATGATCAAATCGCCCTCTATGAAGTTTCCACCAACTGATAGCCATACCAAGAATACATGAGTATGGCCATCGGACTGTATTTTTGCAAACATTAAAGAGTGCTCCCATATACTGAGTTTTATCATTTCTTTAAATGTTTGCCAAATGGATGGGTGAAATGTGGCATCACTTTGTTGTAATTTGCATTATTATTGAAATGAACGTTTTCACAGGATTACTTGCTTGTATTATTTTCTATTGGAAGTAGTATGTTTGCCAGTTTTGAGGAGAGTTAGCCCTGGTTATTTTGTCCTAAGGAATTTTAAAAGCCTTTTAATTATTACAATTCGTTTTACGTGTTACATATTATTTTATCCGGTGACCAGAGCTTTGAGGTAGCATTAAATTAAAAATCTAAGAAGGAGGTAATAATGAAAAAGATACATTATTGACTTTCAGCCAGTGTATCTCTACCAATGGTTTCTAAAGCATCATGTGATTATATAAAACATAGGCTTTTTTTTTTTTTTAAAGATTTATTTATTGGCTTTAGAGAGAGAGAGTGCCCTTGGGGATGGTGTAGGTAGGGAGATGGGCAAAGGGAGAGGGAGAGAGAATCTTAAGCAGATTCCATGCAGAGCACAGAACCCTCTGCTGGCTTGATCTCAATGGCCCTGAAATCACGACCTGAGATCATGACCTGAGCTGAAGGCAGAGGCTTAACCCACTGAGCCACCCAGGTGCCCTGATTACATTTTGATTATAGCCCAGCAAATCAGATACCAGACTTCTGACTTTTACAACTTTACTAGAATGAATGTGGGTTGTATTAAAGCCCAAGTTTGTGGTAATAGCAGCAATAGGACACAAGTACATTACTTAAGGTAATTTTCCTAAAATAGCCTTCTCCAGTAATTAGAATTCCAACTTAGAAATATTCTTTTAGGCCATGCTTGAGAAATCAGTAAAAATAAAAATACTCCTAGCAGATATGATATATTTAAACATCACAGCATTTTTGGGAAATACAGTGTCAATTATTCTGTGAAACTATCTAGAAATTCTGGAAGAAACAGGTCACTGAGTAGACTAAGTTTGATGGGAAGGATGTAGAAAGGTAAGCCTAGAGCTTGAAACACACCTGGGATGAGCTTTTCTCAGCACTGAAGATTTGGAGACTGAAAATGGAAGTAAAATAGGACAAATGTCAAGGCACACCCAGAACACACATGTTAATAACTCCACAGTTTTGCCTCAACTTAGTACTGTTTTCATGCTCTTTACACATATAATTTATACCCATTTCTAAAATAAAATACTGTTTTCAATAATTAGCGTACAAAAATACTAAAAAGGAAGAACAGTTAAAAATTAAATGTGTTTAATTAAGTATCCAAGGACTGTGGATTCTAAATGCAATAATTCAAGTTGAAATTTCTACATTACCATATAAACTTTCTTCTTGTGCACAAGGGAGCATGGCATTATTATTACTTTTTAAAATACGAATGTAGCACCTACTATATCAGGGGCCAGACCTCTGCTAGGTGAGAAATGTTATAGCCTCTTTGGGAAGTGAATGCATTGTTCAGCCCAACACTTGATTCACATTTTTGGATCTTGAATACATTAATGCATCTAAACTGTGTTCTATATTATAAGCAGAGACATTTTTTTAATGCAATATTGGTTGTTCTAGCAATCCTAAGTATCTAAAAAGCAGACTCAAACTCTGTATGTGGACCACAGCTGTATCAGGAGGCATGTTTTTTAAGCTTAACCACAAGTCGGGGAAAGTAGAGACTAGGAATGCCGTTTTTCAGATACCCACAGTAATGCTTGAGCTGCAACCCTACATATTTTGGAGGTCTGAACACTTATCTACCAAGTTTGAGAACATCAAGTTCATTTCCGGACACAGCTACAAGTTTATTTAGCTCAAGACCATTTTACAAAAATATAGTTGATGATACTAATAACTTATTACAGTAGAAGAAATTAATGCTTTTCATCAATTATGATGGTAATATATTAGGATGACCAATTCGTCCTACTTTTCCTGGGACTTTCTGGGGTGTCCTGGTCTCAGAACTGACAATCTCATATCCTGGATAACCCCCTCAGACTTTGGCAAATCAGGACAAGAGTTTATACAGGGGTAAATACCTGACAAAATGTCATTTCAACAACGGTTTACTCACTTAAAATAATCCAATTAAAAAGAAAGTACACTAAATAATCTTCTTTTCTTTTGACACAGAGCAGTAATTATAATTTTTATTTAAATTTTTTTCAGTGGAATATGCAGACATAGAATGTGTTTCAAGTAGCGGCAGTGTTTTCAATGTTCATTATTGGCTCAAATTTTACTTGGTCTTATTTTTACTTCAGTGAGCAATCAAGGAGCAATCAAAATGTGCTTTTTTCGTTTTAAAGTTAATCACACTTTTCAGGTTCCAAATCAAGGTTTTTCTCTGTACACAGTCAGATGCCACCTGTCAAAACCTCAGACAAGCTGGTAATTGTCCACATATTCACACCCAGAATGAAACATCTATATTTCTAATACTATTTCAAGGCAGTGTGTCCGATTTAAGATCTTTATTATCTCTGAGACAGGACAGCATGTAGATAAATGCACTGATAGTCCAAGCTTTCCAAGAATGTCTCCATTTATTCTGTGGCTATGCGTCCTTGCACAGGCACCAGACATGACACAGCTAAATGCAATTCCATCTTCCCAAATCTCTTCTCCTTCCCATTTGCTCCCCAATTTTCTCTTTTCTCTTCTCTGTTCCCTCTTTCAAATGTTCATTTGAAGACATACTTTTTCCTGGGATTAAAATAGGGTTTGCATTTAAAATTTTCATTCACCAAACAGAAAAATATTTTACTAGAAGGGAATGGTATTAAGGAGAAATGATTTTCCGTGTGCCCCGAGGCATGGCATAGACAGGATTTGATTTGCTATGTTCAGCTGGAATCTGGATTGATACGCAGAGATGAGAGGGGGTGTTTAATAAAATTTACATTTCATTTTCTCACTTGACACCGGTCTCCTGTCACTCAGGGAACTGACGGGAGTGCCGCAAATAAACTTCGTGAGAATCTAGTTGGGGAAACAGACTGGGAAATGAGAAGACAGAGGGAGAGAGAGGAAAGAACAATCTGGATTGTTTTTGCCTTGTGCTTCCAGTGATGGGAGCAAATCCACCGTGGCTTGAGGACCTGAGAGCTGGCGGCTTTTACACAGAGGGAGTGCGTGTGCCAGCGGTCGACCTTGGAAAGCCACTTGGGGACCGATGGGATGCAGCTGCCCACAGCAGGCCGCCATGATGTTGGACAGGAGTTTCTGGACTGAAGGAGGAGTTTAAGTTCTGGAAAACTGAAAGTGATTGATGTCAACTAATAAAGAGATCAGGAGATACCCGAGCAAAGACAAGAGAGGAGGACTAAACTCCCCTTTTATTCCATGAAACCCTGGTGTCTTTATCAGTTTTCTATTGCCGTGTGACAAATTACCACACATGTAGTCACTTAAAACAATAACCACAATAAATATTATTCAGTCTTAGAAAAGAGGCAAATCCTGCCATCTGTGACAATGTGGATGGACCTGAGGAATATTATCCCAGTGAAAATAAGCCAGACCTGGAAAGATGACAAATGTATGGTCTCACTTACATGTGGAATCTAAAATAGTCATCCTCGCAGAAGCAAAGCAGAGCGTTGTGATGGCCAGAAGCTGGGGGAAAGGGAAATAGGGAGGTGATGATCGAAGTGTACAAAGTTTCAGTTCTGGAAAATAAGTTCTGAAGATCTATTTATTCAGCATAGTGCCTATAGCTAAAAGTACGTACGGTATTGTATACTTAAACTTTTCTAAGAGATGAGGTCTTACATTACATCTTCTTACCAAAAATAATAAAATAATAATAAGGTGGGAAGAAATCTTGGGAGATGATGGATATTTCTCTGGCCTCTATAGTGGTGATAGTTTTACAGGTGAATACTTATTCCCAGACTCATGGAGTTGTATACGTGAAATGTGCATACAGCCTTTTAAATGTCAATTGCATATCAATAAAACAGTTGCGAATAAAATACAGTACCTATTTATAAGCTCTCGGCTCTGTAGGTCAAAAGACGGACACTCAACTGTATTTTCTTCTTAAGGTCTCACAAGGCCAAAACCAAGATGTTAGCAAGGCCGAACTTTTATCTAGAGGCTTTGGGAAAGAATCAGCTTTCAAGCTCATTCAGGCTATCAGCGGAATTCATTTCCTGGTGGTCATAGGACTTGGTCTCTATTTCTATACCAGCTTATCTGTGGGCCACACTGGTAGCTCTCAGAGGCTACTTGGATACTTTGCCAGGTGTTCTGCTCCATTTTCTCTTTTTTTTTTTTTTTAAACATTTTTATTTATTTATTTGACAGATCACAAGTGGGCAGAGAGGCAGGCAGAGAGAGAGGAGGAAGCAGGCTCCCCTATGAGCAGAGAGCCCGATGCGGGACTCGATCCCAGGACTCTGAGATCATGACCCGAGGTGAAGGCAGAGGCTTTAACCCACTGAGCCACCCAGGTGCCCCTCTGCTCCATTTTCAAAGCAGCAATGACACAGACTCCTTCTCGTGTTTGAAATACCTCTGACTTCCTCTTCTACCACCAGCCAGAGAAAACTGTCTTTTTTAAAAGGGTGCATATATTTCCCTATTTTATTATTTTTTATTTTTTATTATTTTTAAAAGATTTTATTTCTTTATCTGAGAGAGCATGAAAGTGATCACAGAGGGAGAGGGATCACAGAGGGAGAGGGAGATACAGACTCACCGCTGAGCAGAGAGGCGGATGCGGGCTTGATCCCAGGACTCTGCGATCATGACCTGTGCTGAAGGCAGACGCTTAACTGACTGAGCCACTTAGGCACCCCTATGTTTTAAGATTTTAATTATGTATTTGTCAGAGAAAGAGAGAGAGAGAGAGCGCAAGCAGGGAGAGAGGCAGGCAGAGGGAGGAGCAGTGTCCTTGATGAACAAGGAGCCCAATGCAGAACTCGATCCCAGGATCCTGGCATCATCACCTGAGCCAAAGGCAGAAGCTTAACAAACTGAGCCACCTGGGTGTCCAAATTTCCCTATTTTAAGGCCAAGTGATTAGTAAGCCCTATCAAAACTGCAGTATCACTTTTGCCACTTACTTTAATCATGGGTGTGATACCAGATGACTGAGATAATGGAGGCCATTTTAAACTCTGCCTACAATATTGTCATATGTGTGATCCATGGTGCAAGCCCAGGGTAGACAGAATGGTTGCTGAGGCGAGCTGGTGGTTTCTGAGAAGTCTGGAGATCCAGAAGGGTAGCAAGCAAGGCATCAAGCCAAAAGATATTTATAAATGTCTTAATCTGTGTCCTTCTTAAGAAAAAAAAAAAAAAAAACACTGAAGTTACAATTACTTGGTACCGATCTGAAAGATAATATCAATGCTAGTTTGGAACATTTCTCAGCATTAAGTGCTAGTGGTTATTCTTCCACTAGATTTGACAAGCAAAGGAGGATTCTGAACAGCCTTTGGAAATGCTGGCAGAGGGCTCAGGGCTGTTTGGACAGAAAGTTCAGTCTTGAGCACTCAATGAATGGTCTAGCAAAGGTGGGCGTGGTGTTGGTAGTCACAACATCTTGGACTCATGGACTCTCTAACTATGGAGGAAGGCATCTGGGGATGAGGGGAGGTCAAAATGGAGCTCTCTAGAGCCTAGAGCCTGGGGAAACTCTTCTTTACTGAGTCTAAAGGCAGTTTTGGCGGGGTGCCATATTTCTTTGATCCAAACTTTATTTGATAGGTGAGGAAATAAGAATATCTAAAGGTCATTTACTCCATGATATCCTATTATATTTATTTAATTAGACTAGTAAAGTGGCATTTAAACATGCCTCAAAAATCTCAACAGAGTAGGATGCTGAAATAATTGTAATATTTACTGATTTTTTTTTCTAGGCAATATTTTTTCCCCTAATGCCTCATCTCTTCATATATGGTGGGTATCCTTCCATCTAGCCCAATCTAAGTTGAAATCACTTCTACCATCTTTTTAATATAATTTCACATGTTTAAAATGGTTATTAATTATTCATTCAGGCTTTTGTTTCCTGTGTTCAACAGCATTAATTCATTCTTTGAACAATCCATGATCTGGAGATAAGTAACTCTTCCAGTCCAATTTATATATTTCCCCTTACCTGGAATGTCATCTTTTTAAAAAAAATATTTAAATCCTATTTATTTTCTGAAGTCTCACTTAGATTTTCCTTCCCTTTAAAGCTTTTCTTCCCTTATTTCAAAAATCATTATCCTCTCTTTTCAGTGATTATTCCCAGTATACAAAAAGACTTATATATGGAGAGAATTTTCAAAGTGTTTAAAATAATTGTAGAAAAAAGATCTTACAGTTTTCCAATCATTCCTAAATAGGAACAAAACTCAGACTGGTTTCTGACATTGCTTCTAAAACACTAAAGTCAGAAAACATTGGAATGATGTTTTCCCAGTTTTGTAAAGTTTGTGGTTCAAATACTTTATACACAGCCAAGTTGTCTTATGTGTCTGCACATCATTTTATTTCTTTTTTAAAAAAAATATTTTATTTATTTATTTGACAGAGAAATATCACAAGTAGGCAGAGAGGCAGGCAGAGAGAGAGAAGGCGGGGAGGCAGGCTCCCTGCCGAGCAGAGAGCCCAATGCGGGACTCGATCCCAGGACCCTGGGATCATGACCTGAGCCGAAGGCAGAGACTTAACCCACTGAGCCATCCGGGCACCCCTGAAAACCATTTTCTAAGACAAATGGGCTTGGAAAGTTACATCCCACTTATCCATGTATCAGTTCTCAGTCCTATAATTCAAAAGACTGGGAAGACTCAACTGGATTTTCTTCTTAGGGAAATCACAAGATTTGGAATCAGAAACCCACCTTTGAGCCTTCATTGTGCTGCTTACTGAAAAGGTGTCCTCAGTGATGTAAGAGGGAATCAAGGAGAGGAACTATTACAAAAGCCAAGAGAGAAAAGTGATTAAGAAAGAGGAAAAGAAAGGTTGGGTTAAATGTTCCTGATATGTCACAAAAGATGTGAATTGTTCTTTAGAACTGGCAATATGAAGGTCACTGGGTTTGCCCCAGGAGCAGTCCCTGTTCTATAGATGGGTCAGAAAGCATCCTGGAATGCCTGGTAGAATGAATGAAAACTAAGAAAGTAATGGAATGTGTGAACAAAACTCTTTTAAACAATGTTGCTGGAATAGGAGGAAAAAAAGTGAGAAAGAGAACTGAAGGGGCCTATAGAATCAAAGAATGTTTTTTCTTTTCCTTTCCTCCCCACCCTGCTTTTTTTTTTTTTAAACTGGAAGCTACTTAACCATGTTGAATAGCCATGGGAACAATCCAGTAGAAGGGGAGAGATGGATGTTGTTGAAAGAGAGCTGATAATGGAGGCAGTGACATCCTTAGGAACAGAATGATGACATGTGGAAAAGAATTCTAAAAAGAAAACTTGGTATTACTTGACTTGTAGTCCAAGTTTAAAGCATCTCTAGTTGTATAAAGTATAGAAAAACATACAAGACTTTTTATTCATTCCCAAATTTAAGAAAATTTTGGAGCATCTTATTTCTCAGGCCACATCTATAATTTACAAATTAAAGCCCACAGTCTTTTTACTTAAGATTCTATCACAAAACACTGAGTCTCTGGAATCTGCCTAATAAGGGCGCTGTGATAGCTGCTACCAAGAGTCACCTCTTTGTGTTCAGGTCTTAATACCACGCGGTATGGATTTACAATAAATGCTATGGAGCTGGGCTGGAAGAAGTGCACAGTATGGCACTGATCTGAGAGGGAGAGAGGCATACTACCCAACGGGCATTGTGTTGGGTCTACTCATGACTTAGGGTGAGCATCTGTTTCCACAATGTTTCCTCCATAAAAGTGATGGAAAGGTTGCTCTTTTATATTTGAATATTACTGAGAAATGCTGAGTCCATAGTCATCTTCAGGTCTTCCTTCTAGGCCACTTATACAGATGGGACCTTAGGTAGCATGCCCTGTATGACATTCCAGGGATACGTGGTAAAAATGCAGGTTTTTGAGCACCCTAATCTTTGTCCACCAAGGAACATTTCTTTCTTCAGTTGGAGACTTTCCTGTCTTTCCCTTTCATTCTTCTTTGGCCCCTCTTTCTGACCCAATCATCATTTCCACCATCTTTTCCTCCTCCTGTATATATAAGTCTTCCATAAGAGCTAAATGCATTTTCCATAAGTGAGTCCTACTCTTGGAAGAGAAATAAAGAGATTGCTAACCTCCAGTCAACCATAAGTTGCAGAAAATGTTCTTTAAATTTTATATTAATAGTAAAATGTCTTATAAAAACACTGAAATACAAAAAAGATGCAAAATCTGAAGTGCAAACCTGCTTCATTCCCTAAAGATAACTATTATTTTCAAAAATTATACACCATCTTAAATATAGAAAAATAAGAATTTTTCTATATTTAAGTAAACTAGAGGTAAAAGCATAATATACACATTGCTTTGCAATTTTCTTTTTTTTTTTAGCCTAATAGTATATCTTGTATAATTCTCTACATCAGTCATTCTACTGGATGGATGCACTGTTACATGAGGACATTTTAGAAAGAATCAGATATAGTCCAGACAAATTTCTAATTTTGCCTTGGACTACTGCAAGAGTTTGACAATTGAAGGCAATTTCTTCATCTATAAAGTGTATAGAAGTGGTCATTTCTCATATTTTTCAAAAGGAAATTGACTCTCTTTCCCCTTGTTAAAGCTACTAACTTTGAAATAAAATCGGTAGTGATAATAATAAATGAATCATTATTTTGAGACTGAAATAAGAAAAGAGCCTGCTTCCCTTCCCCTCTCTCTGCCTGCCTCTCTGCCTGCTGTGATCTCTCTCTGTCAAATAAATAAAATCTCTAAAAAAAACCCAAAACAAACAAACAAAAAAACCAATTCTAGCATGACCTCCAAATGCATTAAGTGAATCTTCTGTCTCAAAAGATACCAGATTGATGGGCAGAAAATACTCTCTTCTTGAGTTGTTCCAAGCACAAAGAATGCTGGTCTTTTTTCAAGTATAAAAATAACAAATGTTAGAAGAATATTTGTAAACATACAAACCTCCATATTCTACCACTGAAGTGTCATTTAACTTTGTAAAAATGATTTGTCCCTTTTAAAAGATTACTTTCAGGAAATGTGATCTGTTTCTCAAATATATCTGCAATTAGTCACAGTGCTATCATGTAGGTTGAAATCAACTGTCTGCACTCAGTAGTAGAGTAATTCCTTCTGTTTATAGCTCTTTCAAAATTGACACTGAATATATTATAAATTCTGGAAACAAAATATCGAATAAATGCATGAATTTTAAATGACAGAATTAATTAAAATCCTTTACTGTTATTGACATGTACAATTTTATAGAGGCTTGGTTGAATAATATTTGCATGTGATTTACATTCAATTTTCCCCATACTCATCTTTGCATAGAGTTTGCATACATTTCGAAGTATAGTAATTTCCTACATTTGGATTTTAGACTGCTGGACGGAAGAGAGCTCTTCACTAAGTAATCCTGGAAAGGTTTGAGCCTCTTGGTTCTCAGTAGCCTCGAAGGGAAAACAATATGGGCAAATCTGCTGTGGGACACAACCCTGGTCAGATTGGATCATCCATCACTCTGACTGAGGGAGACTCAAAGTTCTGTCAAAGTCTGGTACCTTCTCTGAACAGACTCCCTCAAACTTGAGAGACAGTGGGAACTACCCTAGTTCTCTGCACCCTTACTTCTTGATTTTAACATCCAGAAATATTTACAAATATTTTTGAATTCTTAAGAATTTTAGTTTGTTTAGTATCTTGAGGGAAATGAATCTACCATGTATAGAAAATCAGAAATGAGAAGAAGAGTTTCTTTGAAATAACAGAAGAACATGACACTTTTTAATTATTTATTTAATAAAGAGTAAGCTCTGTCACTGCTGGGAAATATCTTCTGGGCCACCTGTGTTAATGGTCTGAATAAGTTTAAGGGTGGCTTGATAGTGGTGCTTTATCTACCAGCTCATCTCCAGACATAAATGAACTAAGAGCTACTGTCTTGCCTTATAGTATTTACCCAGTTCTCCCATTTTCTGAGGAGAAAAAGAGGACTGTCTTAATTATGGATTAGAGGATTCTGACTAGACTCTGAAATTCTATACCACATATTAGAGCCCTGCAAGTTATTCTGGCTATTTCTGGCTGCTCTTAACGTCCAAAGAGTCCATTTTGGCCTCCAGGATCCCAAGCATTGTGAAGGGAGCATTAATTGATTAATTATGGGTCAAACTTGCCTTCCAGAAAGATCTGTCTTGTGGCACATGGAAAATTTGTAAGAAGCTAGTAAAGGTTAAAGGAGTAGGAATAGCAGCTGATAAATGGTTGGGTGGAGTAAGATGGAACATGAAGTCTGGGTTGACCTCTTGATGTCCAATCAGAGTGCAGTGATGTCATGTGTTATGATAGGGCAAGCATGAGGAGAAGTCGGTTTTATGGCTATGTTAGCTTCTCAGTGACCATAGGATAACCTAGTGGCATAACCCACTGGGAAAACCTAGTGTGATAACTTCAGTAGGCAGCTAATTCTATGATGTAGAGCTCAGGAAAGAAATCTGGGCTGGAATTTGTGGTGGTAAAAGAAGTCACCAGAGTGAGAGGGAGAATGTATAGACAAATCCACAGCAGTAGTGCTAAGACTGCCATCACTTCATAATTCTTGAAAGCCTTAACTTCTGAAATGCTGTTGTACAAATACATTACAGATCTCTGATGACTCAATGTATATAATAAGGATTGTAAATAAAATAATTTCATAAACCAGGAAACTACAAAAAAAGAGATAAAGGACAGGTTATAGTGGGGACTAATTAAACTAGAAAAGGCATAATCTGCCCAAACCAATTTATTTTTTTTCTTTGTTATATTTTTAAATACCGTTAGTGCCCAAATAGAACACACACACACTCACACAAAAGGATTCAGGGAGCAAGTTTGACCTCCAGAGTAAATTTCTATAGGCCCGATTGCCCATCAATGCCCCCCCCTTTTTAAAAAGATTTTATTTATTTACTTGACAGAGAGAGAGACCACAAGTAGGCAGAAAGGCAGGCAGAGAGAGGAAGAGAAGCATGCTCCCTGCTGAGCAGAGAGCCCGATGCAGGGCTCAATCCCAGGACCCTGGGATCATGACCTGAGCCAAAGGCAGAGGCCTTAACCCACTGAGCCACCCAGGCGCCCTGCCATCAATGCCCTTCTTGAGAGCTTGTTTGGAGGTTCTAGCAGGGGAGCGCAGCTACTCGTATACCCTTGACGGAAGAATGGTCCTCTCCTCTATCCGGGAAGGTCGTCCTCTTCGACCGAGCGCGCAGCTTTGGGAGGGACGCACATGGAGCAGTGAGGGAGGAAGGGGACACCCGCCTAGCCAGCCAGATAAGCCGAATCAACTCTGGCGATCAATGGGGTGACAGATGTCGCAGCCAGATCGCCCTCACATCCATCATCAATGCCCTTCTTAAACACAGATAGCCTGGACTGAAATTTCTTGGAGAACATTAATTTTGATACTTAATCATTATCTTCCTCAGAATCCAATACTGTGTCACAGAGAAAGTTGCCTCCCTCCTTTCAAGGCGGCTTTAAGGTTTGAGATGTCCATAATACATCTAAAGAGTGGACAAAAGACTGAGAATGTTCCCAAAAACTCTTGGTAGAGCAAGACATACTTTCCCATTGATGCCTTGAGCCATGATGACTTCCTGCCTGAACCTAATATGGGACTAGTTCCAGAGCATCATTATTTAAAATTCTGCAAAGGAAGCATTTGTTTCTTTTCTCTGTTCTAATTCAAAATAGGACAGCCTCTGAATCTCTCAGAGATTGGAAAGTCCTAATTTATATTTAGGGAAAACTGAGAACAAGTTGTTTCTGGAGATTCTCCTCGCCTCTGCCATCTTTGTTTTACTCCCTTGGAGTGTAAGTCCTTTTGGACTCAGAGCCAAGGACACAATCAGGCTGCTTTAAGTGTCCAGTTTGAACACTGATGAGCACTCTTCAGATGTTTGAATTAAGTGAAACTGCCTTTAGCATCCTTACCCAACTCGATACCAGTTGACCCTTTACTCTGGTCTTCATTAGAACCCCTCACACACAGACTGGAGGGGCTACATTCAATATAATCTCTTCCCTCCTTCACTAGGCAGGCATACACATTATCTTCTCCAAAAATCAGTGCTCTGAAAAATGAGTTCACTAATAATCTGCTTCGGCCCTTGGTTATCTCTAGTTTCCCCAAATAGTTGTCTTCTAGTCTTAAATTCAACCCAGCTACTAACAGGAAGAACTGTTTAAAAAAAAAAATGTAACTTTGGTCCATGGACAATTGCTTTCTCCAAACTTAACTGTTTTTATATCTTTGTCCTTAATGCACGTCTCAGCAAAGCCCATGAGCACATCAATTTTCATGTGTCCATCACAGCTGTTTCTGAATAGTTTCCAGGTGTACAGAATGAGGACAGAATGCCTGGGTAGCACCACAAAAGGCTTTCTTCTCTTGAGAAAGCCCCAAGTGGCCTCTTTCCTGGCTCAGTGGGGTCTGCCCCTGCATCTGCTCCCTTTCTTGTCTGAGGTCTGGGCAGAGCAGCAATCTCTGATCTTGACCTGCCATTTGGTATCTGACCAATTGCTCTTGGGCCTCCTTCCAGGTCCCAGTCTCTTGAAGGTACACCTGCTGAGCAGGAGCACCTGGAGCACAGGTGTGACCCTGGGATGTGACGCCAGTAATACTGGGAGCAGGTGCAACCACCTCTTCTCGGTGCCCACCCTCCTCTTGGGCAGCTCGACGGCCCACCTTCCTTCGAGACACTCCATTCAGGGACTGGTGGGGGAGCTGGTTCAGCCTGTCCACAATGACCTTCATCTTTATATCTGTGGGAGAAAAGAAGTTAGGGAATAAATGGATTTAGTTCTCAAATCAGTTAAGGTTAAGAACCCTCACTTGACATACTTCGCATTCCAGAAACAATACTGTCAATTAAAGATTGAGTTGTATCAGTTTATTGATTTACAAATGCTTTTAGAAATATATTTTTAACTTAAAAAGCCACTGTATCCCATGCCCAATGTATAATTAATATTAATTATCTAATAAAGATTTGATAGGGGCACCTGAGTGGCTCAGTCAGTTGAGCATCCAACTCTTGACCTCAGCTCAGGCCTTGATTTTAGGGTTTTGAGTTCAAGCCCTGCATTAGGCTTCATTAATAAACAAAGAAAAAAACAAATAAATACAAAAACTTGATAATATAACTTCCCCCAAAGAACACTTTTTATGATATGGATAAGTCAACAAGAATTTCTCCTTGTAAGCACAATGGCTTAAATACAAAAACCACACTACAGTCAGATCTTACCAAGCAGGCCAACTCACATTTGTATTGAGAAATTTGAGCTCTAGTGGTGCCTGGGTGGCTCAGTTGGTTAAGGGTCTGCCTTTAGCTCCGGTTATGATCTCAGGGTCCTGGGGTTGATCCCCACATTGGGAATCCCTGCTCAGTGGCGTCTACTTCCCCTCCCCCTACTCTCTCTCTCTCTCTCTCAAATAAATAAATTAATAAAATCTTAAAAAAAAAAAAAGAAATTTGAGCTCTAAAAGCCAGTCTTAACACTATGGTTTTTATGACAAACTCACAATTTGATTATCTTTGATTTTATGACATGAATTTAAACATATGTAGAGATAACATAAACATATATCCATATGAGTGTGTACATATCGGGTTGTGTAATAGTGGAAGGAGAGAAGGAGCACTAGACTGGAGTCAAAAAATGTCCCCCTTCCTTGCTAGCTGGCTCTGTGACTTTCATCCTGTCTCTTAGCCTCTCTGGACTTCAGTTGTATAATTTCATATTACTCTCAGGTACTACTTTGCAATTTACTCAAATGTATTTCACTTTAGCAGTCTTATTTTAATTACAGTTTTCTTCCCTTGACATTTCATTTGTATTTTATTTTCCTACTCAACAGAATAAATATTGAACTCAGAAGAGTGCAACATTGGTACTGCCACAGTAAACAGATGATCTGGGCACTTTTGCCCTAATCTGTCCCAATTCTTTGCAGGATGTATTATATAAGCCATAACACTTCCAGCCTTTAAAGTGTGATCATGCCATATGTGAATGAGCTAACTAACCTATCATATCATTGGGTAATACATAAAGATGAACTAGAGCTATATAGAGTTCTACTGATGCAGTCAAGTAAAACCTACTAAAACAGATGTTTATGGTATTAAATATATAAGAGATGGTCCCTAGAAGCAACAGAGCAAAAAAGCTAAGAGTACGGGCTGGGAATCAAACAAATGTAGTCAGATTTCCTGTTTGGTGTGGATTGTACTTATTTTCCATGTGCTTCAGTTTCCTCATCTGTAAAACAGTTATATTGATGGTACCCACCTCATAGGATTGTTTGAAGGTTAAATGAGATGATTTATGCTAAGAACCACCCAGAATCTACGATGTGGTAGACTGGATAAAAAATAATCACCATAGGGGCACCTGGGTGGCTCAGTGGATTAAAGCCTCTGTCTTTGGCTCAGGTCATGATCCCAGGGTCCTGAGATCGAGCCCCACATCGGGCTTCCTGCTCAGCAGGGAGCCTGCTTCCTCCTCTCTCTCTGCCTGCCTCTCCACCTACTTGTGATCTCTCTCTTTCTC